>NW_025335409.1:2179974-2401178 GCF_004798865.1 Varanus komodoensis
GGAGGGCTTTCTCTGCTGTGGTGCCCAATCTATGGAATGCGCTCCCCAGAGAGGTCCACCTGGTGCCGTCATTATTTGTTTTTCGGTGCCAGGCGAAGACCTTTTTATTTAAGCGTTATTTTAATTGTTAATATTATTTGCTTATTTTATCTGGCCAGGGCGACTTATTTTATATTGTTATTTGTTGTATTTTATTTTATGTTGTGAGCTGCCCCGTGGCTTTGGCAAATGGGGCAGCATAGAAATGTTTTAATAAATAAATAAATAAATATTCCTCATGGAGACGTTTTTCAGCCAAGCATAACTCAGTTTAAGTATATGCAGGTGTACTCAGAATAATCTCCAGTACAACAACTTTCAGGCATGTAAAGTGTAGCTTAAATGTCTTCCTATCATGGCCAGCTATAAAAGGAGAAGAAGTTTCTTGCTAGACAGTAACAACCCTACTCCCCATTGTAGACTGCAGGTTTTCTGTTTCCATTCTGTATCCAGGGGGGCATTACCTTAAAGGCTATGTCTCACATTGGATGTCAGTCACTGCTTCCACCAGAGGTTTTAAGTTGTAGAGCAAAGCCACTGACAAGAGTGGGATGGTGGTGGTCTCTCAGATATCCTGATCTCAAACTCGTTAGAACTTACAGGTAATAACTAGGTCCTTGAATATTGTACCTAGAAATGAAGCAAACTGTATTGTGGAAAAAAGGAGTATTGATGCCTGCCTCACGTTTTACTTTTGAGATAATGAAAAATGAGGGAAATATATAACAGTGTACTCATTGTTTCTATATAGCACATTTATGGCTGTCATTAAAAAAATACATCCAAGGCACTGGATAATCTGGGCTACATTTTCAAACTCTATCTAAACTGAGAAGTAAGCACGATGAACTCTATGGATGAAGGCCTTCATGCATAGTTAGAAAACAAGAAAGCAAAATATAAAATAGCTTTCCAAAATGTAGACACCAAGTCAAAGCAATGAACCTAAGTGTAACAAGTCTATCATACTTTCAAGCATTTGTCTCTATAAACACAGCACATCAACAGTTACAACTTCCCTATAGAAAGAGAAATACATTGAGGCAATATAGTATGCAAATTTAAACATTTCAAAATAGTTTGTATCCAAGCAATCAGAAAGTTTCATTTCTATACTTTCTAGTAGATACACTTTAGATGCCTGATTAGTTTTCAAGAAGTGGAGACTTCTTGTGCATAGATCCTGGTTCAGAAGACAATATTAAGGGTTCTCACACAGAACATGTCTCTCAATTTGAAGAGGTGGGGACTAAATACAGTGCAAGACTTCTCCAATATAATATGAACTCCTCAGCAGGTCAAAGGTCCAAGTCAAAGTAGAAGCCAGACATGTATTATTGCATCTGTAATGTCTAAGACATTCCTAGTACATTAGTATAAGTGGAAGCACTCAACCAAACATGTATCCCAGAAACATGGCGGGGCAGCAGTAGACACAGTGCTAGGACAGCAAAGAACAGTGCTAGGCAGTTTCAGCATAATAAAGGAGCACTAAGCATTTGAACTGAGATCTGTAAATCCTCTTGGAATCACCATGCTTCCCATTCCCCTTTTGCAAAGAATGACTACTGTCAAAGTATGCAGCTATTTTTTTCTATTAGCTACCACTAAAGTCAACTCTGATAGGCAAAATAATAAAGAAAACTGAAGACAATCCAGCTTGAAAAAGAGCTGAGGGCAGCCCCTACCGGGGATTATCTTCCTTTAGCTACGGCTCCCCTACCCAGAATGCACAGGGTTGCCTGTCCACCAGGTCACAATGGTAGTTAGGGAGGGTAGGTCTTTGTTAGTAAGAGACTCTAAGAGAGCAGTTTCAAGTGTCACCAAGTAGAGGAGCTTTGCTGTTCCCAGGAGGGTAAGGCTGCAGTTTGAACATGAAAAGTCAAGGATGCCAACATTCTCCTACTGAGCCTTTTAAAGACAATGCACTATTGGTTTGTGATGCCTGGGCATGAGAGAAATACTTGACATTTGAGAGCAAGGGGGTCAAAGGAAGAAGGAGGGTAATGGACTATATAAACCAATGTTATGCTTTAAGTTCAGTTAGGGAGTGATTCAAAAGATCTGCCTGATGTTCGTGATGGACAAAATGCAAAACACAGCTTCCCCCTCCTTCTTCTGCAGTAGAGAAAAGTAGAAAGTGTTCTATTGACTACCTAATTTGTTGCACAGTGAGGCAACATGCAAAAGTTGGCCAGGATGTCAGGAAGGTCACAAGAAGGGGCAACCTGTGCTTGTCCTGACAGCCAGCCTCAGCCTCCTCAAAGAGCTACATGGATGGAGGGCTGGGATGACAGAGTCCCCCTCAGGGCTAGGAAGCACACTTGTTTTTACCCCTGAAGTTTGCCTCCTGCTAAGGCTGCAGTCTTATATCTGCTCTTATACCAAGTCAACATCTCTAGGATTCCACTGTATGCTAGTCTGGTTGAGGAGGGGAGAACAGAGCGCAGATTAAAATTAGAAGTGGATATAGATTTTCACAAGGCTGTGACTAGCACAATATCTTAGTCATGGATTAGTAAAGGGTGCTTCCAGGCAATGGCCTCCTAGCACCACTAGCAAAGAAGGCATTGTGCCCACTCCATCTTTTCCTTTCTTAATGGATTTTCTGCTGTAAGTGGAAAAAATGGAAGAAGCAGTAGGAAACCACATCTGGACCCCCATAATTCATTTTCTGAATGAAGCAAGATGGCCAGTGGAACAAGAAGAACATCAACCAGAAGCCTCCAAAGAGCTACAAGCTAAGCTACTTGCTTGAGTTACCCTAAGCAGAACCTAATTTCAGCCCATATTTACTTGGACTTCACCATGAAACCAATTTTCCCTGACTGGGGTCCTTCTAGACAAGGCTTTTAATCATGCAATACTCCTGCCCTGTTCACAGATGGTCCAGATGGCATCCATTTCCACCTGTAGCCCTCCCATGTTTTCTCAGAGATTCTTCTTCAAGGATTCTTATTGCCTCAAGGAAGGTAGTAATATAGCATATGCAAATCCAATACTTTAAAAGTCACACACAAAAGATGTCAATTATATATAATTAGATCAGTTTATTTCCCCTACCCTGTCATCATCTTAGTTCTCCCTAACAATTTTCCTTGTCCTGGTATGCAGGAATCCTGGGGGTGAGGACAGTAAACCCTGCTCATTTTCACAGGATTTGTTCTGATTATGCTTTTAACTGCTGAGTGTTTATTTGCAACCTGAATATGTAATTATATGGCATGGGAAATTGAAGGTTTCCTCAGTATGTGCATGCATGATCTCCAAAGAAAAACATCCCAAGAAAGCATATTATAGCAGCCCGAGTTGAATTCTTAACATAAAAACTATTTTAATACTGGACTTCCATTAATAGTCCCACATGAGTAGCTGGTGGATGCTCAGTTTCAATTTTATATGGTTCTTAATTTGCAGGATTACTGCAAAGCAGTGAAGCAACAATGACAGGATGAACCGGCTTCATGTAGAAAGAAAACCATTCTTGGTACCTATAAATGAAGAAACCAAACATGAAGGAGAAAATCGTTAGTGTTTGGAAATCCTGGGGGCGGGTTCTGCTGCTTCTTTTGTGGGGAGGCAATCTTAAATAGCTGGCATGTAATAAGTGTTCTGCAAGATCTCTACATCTCAAGAGAATCAAAGGATAAGAACTGCTCCTAATCATTATATATAACAATCACATCCCCACATAAGTCAGGCCACTGAGGAGAGGATCTTTCTTGCTACTTTAATAGGTGACCGTGTAGTCCTGCATCTTTGATCCCATTTTCATTACTGGTGCAGTAGAAGTATGGACACTCCCCCAGTGCCTGCTTCCTCTCACCTTCTCCTCATGGCATCAAGAGATCAGTGGGTCAGCCAGTGAATTCAAGACTCAGAAGTGGCTGGAAGCACAGGCTTCCATATCTGAACCCAACCTGATTTCCAACAGCCAATTCTCTTTAATTTTATTCCACCCTTTCCACTTCACAGTATATAAAGTACAACTGTGCAAGGTGTCCCAACTTTCCCTAAACTGGTTTTCCCAACAGCCTGAATCAATGCATGTCTATTCTGAAGGACGATTCACTGAGCCCAGTGTGACTGGCTTTGGTGAAAAGTGTTCAGAGAAGTGAGTACCTTGGTACTGAAACTTGAGGACGAGCGACTGACTTGGCTGATTTTGGAAATAGTCCCCTGAAATAAATACACACTTGTTCTGAACCAGCTGGGGAATGGCATGGAGGCGATGTTACCATTTCACACAAAGATCCTTTGCATTTATGCTGCTGATGTTCACCCAATGGAGAACTGCAGCGAATCCTGGCTCTTTGATACATGTAACTGTATAACATCCACCTTTGTCATGTTCTCACTTTACATTTTTAGCTGTATACTAGAGCAAAGACAGAAGTTATTTTTCAGCTTGAAAGTGAGAGATTGGGTGGGGGGGCTACGGTGTGGGGCAAGGCTTGGCATGTTGTGCAAAGCATCCCCCATCTCATCTTAGTTGGATTTCAGCAGTTTCACGGTCCTAACTGCGCCGCTGATAGTGTCCCCCAGCTGCTTTCACACATTGTCCATAACCTGCAATACTTGTTTCTTTTCATGCATGAGACTGCAGAGCAAGGGCAGGAAGCCACACCCTCCTTCTGATTTGGACTGAGGCACCATCATGCAGGGCAGGTTACACAAGCTCTTTTGGCTGGATCAGGTGATGCCCGCAGGCTGCACATGTGTGGCACACACAGACAAATGCTCACACGCATAATTAAAGGCACGTTTTAGCAAGGGAATCGCTGGGCATTCTCTTGGTGGCACTAGCAAGCTTGTGTGAGGAATGCCAGGCAGCACTGCTGCCCCAGAGGCAGGGGTCTGGGGAGCCACCATGGGGAGCCCACACAGCCCACAGGTCACAACCTTTGGCATCCCTGCAGCAGAGTCAAATCAGAATGAGGGTAATCTTTCCTCCATTCACTGGGGAACGTTGTGGGTAAAACTGGAAAGAACCAAAAAGAATGGCCACTGTCAACAGACAATCATCTGATGACTGTTATTTGTCTCATGATTTGCTTTTGGTTGCGTACTCCCAAATCATTGAAATTTGGGAGTATGCAAATTGGGCAGACTCTTTCTCCAGAAAGTGTGTTTGACATGGGAAGGATATTTCACGCTGGTCTTTAAAAATCTTAGCTGATAAACAATATAATGTGTGGGAAAGAGCAAAGGTTGACATCCAGAGCACTAAGAATTAATATTTAAGGAATGCTTATTTCTTTCCAGTTTGTATTCTAAACTTGCCTTTAGATGCTTTCTGTAGATTTATAGTTTCCATTCTTTAGGAGTGTTTCTTCAGTTATGATTAAACTGAAAACTCCTTATGCTTAATTACACATACAGTAATTAACCTGGTTCACACAAAACAACAACCTAGAATGTTGGTTGCCTTACCCAGAGTTTACACATTATTTGTCTGCCAAACGATCATGTGAAGAATGTTCTTCTTTCAGTTTCTGAAAGAATCTGATTTCTGTTTGATTCTTTCCTCCTTTGCCTTTACCCTCTCCATATCCCAAATACTTTTGCAGCATTATTGTATGTAGAGCATATGAAAAACCTATGGTTCTGGGTCTGAATGTAACAACAATCCATAGTTAAAAGAACTCAGAGTTCACAATCCAACAACAAACCATAGGACATAGCTTCTCTGTGTAGGTTGTTTGTGGTTAACAGCCCCATAGTGAAACTGCAGTTATGGCTTTGTATATAACGATAACCCAGGATTTAACATCCCATACTCAACCCACACTCCTGGCTGTTATTGCTTGTGAACTAGGTCATTATATTACATAAATAAAATATCAGGCTACCTTGTGTTTGTTTCAGTAATAGACCATTGCTTAGATATTGCACTATTCTGTACTTATTTTCCCACTAACAGGATTGCCAAAGACTGAATTCCCTCCTCAAAAAATCCTGAAATTCGCTTTGGACAATTGTCTTCCTGTAGTTCCATGCCAGCAGGGACTGTTTCCTGGTACGTTGGGTTGCACCCTTGAGTGTTTTGTAGTCATAAAATATTGAGAAGCTTTAAATAACCTGATTAGCACTTGCAATGTATTCTTATAAGAAATTAAAATAGTATGTGCATTCAAAAATACGGCTTGGATCCTGGATACCTGAAGGAGTGCCTTCTCCCCTATGTGCCCTCCCACCCACTGAGATCTGAGGCAGAGGCCCTCCTCCAGGAGCCATCCTTGAAAGAGATCAGGAGGGTGACTACCTGGAGGAGGGCCTTCTCTGTGGTGGCACCCTGACTGTGGAACCTCCCCCCCCCCCAAGAGGTTCGCCTGGTGCCAATACTTCTTTCCTTTCAGCTCCAGGTGAAAATCTTTTTATTCTCCCCATATTTTAATTGTTAAATTGTTTTAATTTGATTTTAATTGTTAAATTGTTTCAATTGTTTTAATTTGATTTTAGTTGTTTTAATTGTTAAATTGTTTCAATTGTTTTAATTTACACTGAATACTGGATGCTGTGATATTTTTTACTCTTACTTTTATTTTTATGCTATTTTATCAGTGTTGTTGTAAACCATCCTGAGATGTTTGTGATGGGATGCTATAGAAACGTTTTAAATAAATAAACATGAAAAATAAATAAAATGGAATAGATATTCAGGGATAAATGGTTAGAGAAAAGGTTTCCAAGGATAAATAATCTGCACTGGAACATACCTTTACAATGCAAACCATATGAATTGGTCTTCTCAGAGGGAACCTCCATTGAGTTAAAATACCAATGGGCGTGGCACTGCAGCATTAGAGACTGATCCCTGAAATCACTGGAAAAGCCAAATTTCTTAGTTAAAAGGAATGGGCCGCTGCTCCATTTCTTGTTAGGAAACAAATGGAATATTTAAAAGTTGATGTGAACTTACACGCCCTGCACCAGTGTTACTCAACCTTTTTCAGCTGAAGGGCCAAAGTCCATTCTGGAGAAGCTTTTGCAGTGGCTTTCCAGGGGTGGGTGAGAAGGTGGGTGGGTGGCGGCGGCTGAAGACTAAAAGGGAAGGATCAAAATACCAAAGGAAAAAAATGCTAGTGCCCTATTGTAGCTTAACGCTTCTGTCTTCAAGTAACTAATCCTTAGGAGAAGCCATCCGTCCTTTTCGAAAACTGCACAAAAGGAAACCCTGGAGGCCTCTTAGGGACCCCCAAGAGGTTGGACTTGCCCTCTAACCTGAAGTTCTGCATCTCTGATCCATATGGAAATGTCCAGCTGTGGGCAGGGACTGAAAACTTCAAGATAGTTACTAAGTTCAATCACTCAAGATAGTAGTTGCAAGGAAGTTAAATTAAAAACAAATCTGGGGGTGGTGGGAAAATGACAAATTTCTCTCCACAGCCCTGAAAAGGATTGTGGATAGATCTGAAAGCATCCTTTCCTGAGTGCTGGCACTGACTCCCGGCATTCCTCTTCTGCACTCACGGAATGTTCCTCATGGTAAATGTGTTTGTTTCCAAATTCTCTCCCTTGGCAACATTCCAAGAGGAGCAGTACTCAACAAAGCTTCATTCTATCAGGTCAAAAAAGAGTAAAGCCGCTCTAGAAAAACTTGTAATTAAGTCTGGGTCTTTAAATGCTTCCTGTTATTATTTTGGGAGCAAATTTACTGGACAATATGGGAGATTAAACTGATAATAATTAGGTTGTGCATTGCAGGGAAATTCACACAGTGCCCCAAACTCCAGTTTCCACTTGTTTTTCTGGCCTCTCCTGCCACCATTGTCCCTCAGCCCTAGTGCATATGCTAGGGTTGGCTCTCATGTGACTCCCAACCCAAATCAACCCACATCCACTGCTGTTTGTCACAGAAGTTGCTGTACAGTAAGACTAAGCTATATGACAAAGAGCAACCTGGTGGTGGAGATGTTTTGTGGGAAACCAGCATGCGCTTCATTACTGCATCCTGGATCAGCCCTACTGCAGGCACTTATGCTTCTCCTTCAAAATAATGAGATCTGAGCTAGCAGTGGCTGATCAAGAAAGGGATCTTGGAGTGCAGGTGGACAGTTTGATGAAAAATGTTGACCTGCTGTGTAGCTGCTGTATAAAGACAATCTCCATCTTAGGCAGAATTGGGACTGCAGCTGAAAACCAAACTGCCAAGATTGCAGTCCCTGCATACAAAGCATTGGTATGACTGTATTTGTTCCACTGATGCTCCTTGGAATCCATCTCTCTAGCATTTGCAGGACAAAGCTCGCCCAACCAGCAACCTTCTTCCATGCCAAATGCAGCGGCACAGACAAAGGCTGTGGCATGGGATGTGGAAGAGGGTTGCCGCTTGTGCAGAGTTCACATGGGGTCGATTCCTGGGGAACTTGGACGCATTGCCATGCCAAAGAGGACCATAGTCTGGGGGGAGCTGATTCCAGGTGGATTCCCACCCCCAAATGCATTCCTCACACATCCTTAGTACATAGTTCTGGTCACCACACCTGAAAAGGCCATTACTGAGTTGGAAAAGTATAGAGAAGGTAGCCAAAAGGATGAAGGGCTTGGAGCAACTTCCCAGGAGGAATGGTTACAACAAGTGGGATTGTTTAGTTCAGAAAAAAGATAAAGAGAGTCATGGTAGAGGTGTTTAAAAAGATGCATGCTGGGGAGAAAGAGGAGAGGAGGGCACTTTTCTCCATCTCTCATAATGCTAGAAGGTTACCCCATGAAACTGGCTGGTGGGAGATTCAGGACGTATGTAAAGAAGTTCTTATCCATTTGGTGCATAGTTAAAATATAGAATTCACTGGCACAGAAAGTACTCATGGCCACCAATTTGGATGGCTTTAAAAGGGAAATGGCATTCATGGAGAAGAAGCTTATCAGTGGCTACTAGCCTTGCTGACTAAGTGCTACCTCAGTTATCAAAGGTGCTATGCTTGTGTATACTAGTTGCTGAGGAGCTTGGGCAGGTGGTATTCTTGTACCCATCCATCCTGAGGCCTCCTTTGGGCAGCTCTTTTGCCACTATGTGAACAGGATGCTGGACTAGATGGACCATTAGCCGGACCCAGCATGGCATTTCCAATGTTCTTATAAAAATGGCCAGCTGCCCAGGGAATGCCATTGGTTATAGAAAGACAGGCCAATGTTTTAGCTAAATAAGGGCACGATCTTATTTATGTTTAAACAGAAAAAGGTCCTACAACTCTCTGCTGGCTGGAGAGTGCTTGGAGTTGTAGTTTTCTCCATCTAAGTATGCATAGGATTGCATCCTAAGTCACCTTCTATACCTACAGCCAAACACCTAATGCTGCAGTCAAACTTTAGCTATCTCTCTTCTTGCACAGCCAATAGAGGCCTATGGTATTTGCAAATGGGAATGGGAATGGACAACCAGTTTTGTATTGCTCTTGTTTTATTTAACATTTGCTAAAATCTGACGTTGTTCTTTATATTTTTAGAGTTAACCTCGAGAACTGTGGATGAGTTGCCTCCTCCCCCTAAAATAGACAAATACAAACTTGCAAGATTTTTAGCAGACAAGGCTATCAGGGTATATGTGACCAGCAGTTGTTGTTGTTGTTGTTGTTGCTGCAATGTTGTATATCTTTTGTTATATTCCTTTCTCATCTTTGGTTCTAATATAGCTGAAAGGCTTTAACAAACATGCACTGCTGATCCTGAGATGCAAAGAAAAGAGGGAATGCCCACTGAATAAAACAGAAGAATATTCTCCAAAAAGGGATTGCTCACATCTCAAAAGCACATACAGCATATTCCTGGCATATTTTCCCCCCTTAGGTGACTCTGTAGGAACAGCAGGAGTGATGAGCTTAGAAGCTTCTATGCCAGCTTTCCCAATCTGGTGCCACCCAGATGTTTTGGATTACAGCTCCCATCTTCAACAACACTGTACCTCACAATGGTAGGAGTTGTAGCCCAAAACATCTGCAGGGCATCACAACGGGTGGGACTTCTTCTAATGCTCCTGCTTATGTCACTGAGAGGGCAGATAGGTCCAGAAGGCTGCCTGTAGTGGTGTTCCTCCCAGTCAGGATGGGTCTATATCCTGCTATTCCCAACTTTGTTTTACTTACTGGAGGTCAGGCGTGCCACTCCCAAGGCAGAAAGGATGTGAGCCAAGCTAGGAGGGGTGCAGGCAACAGGGATGTCCCAATTCGCAGAAGTACAAGACAGTTGTGATATCTTAGCCAAAGCTTCAAGTTTGAGCAAATGTTATTCTTGTTACTGGATACAGACGGGCAGAGTCTGAAAACATGGGCATTTTTCCCTTTCTGTAACTGATCCCAGAGAAAATCTGGACTGCACATGCAACCCCTGCCTGAGGTTATGTATCTGTGGCTACAATCTGCAACCATTTGTGTTAGACATGGACATAAGCCTGGTATTTTTGTGTGTGAGAAAACTTTTCAACAAAGTTCTGAATGGAATTGGATATAAAGGTTCATTTCTTGAAAAAGAAGTTACCATAGCTCGAAGAGGATTGCCAGCAACCCTGAGGGAGGTCATGCTTTGATAAAACACTGTGGTATTTATTAGATACTAGTCTTTCTTTTTGACTGAAGGCCAGACTAGACTACCTGACACAGGAGATTCATGGATGGGAATCTCCCTTCTCTTTTTTATTAGTAACTAGAGACCCCCACAGCTGCTTTGAAGATCAAAGAAAAGGACCCGGGGAAAGGCAGAGGGAGTTGCCCTTCCTTCCACACTCTCTTTTCCTGATAGCCCTCCCAAAGAGGTTATTAGCTCCACTGAGGAAATGTTTCTTATTACAGAGCTAATTGCAACTTGGGTAGGGAGAAGCACTTGAATTGAGAAAAGAACATGTTGGGAAATAGTTAACCCTGTCCCTCCAAGCAACATTAAAGCAGCAGCATCAGTATGGCTGGCTCCAAGTTTGAAGGAAACCCTCTGGTGGTGGGAAGCCCTGCTCTTTCCTTATTCTATTTATTTTCTCTCCTGTTATGAGGTGCCGAACTGGGTAGGCCTACTGAAAAGGGACACAGCCATAGCAAGAGTTGTGGCAATGGTGGTGGCAATGGCTGTAACTGTAAGGACCACAATGCCCTGGGGCAACACAGTTGCTTCGGAGCATTATGGACAATTCCAGTGATGGCTATCCAGCCCTCATTGGAGCATTGGAAAAAAGGTGCCAAGACAGTGGCATCATCAGCTGGTTGAGGCCCCTGGCATCTACCCAAGAATGTTGCCTGTGGATGATGGGCCTTTGTTACTAGTGGCTAAGTACAAAAGGCATTCTGTGAGAGATTCTGATTAGGAATTTTCTCTATTGTGTTTACTTCGCCTCTGAAATACATTTATATGTGAACTCAGGAAAGGAAAATCTTTACCATCTATGGACCTTATCCAGTGATTCGCACATCTTTAAGGAAGAGGGGATGGGTGGAGAAAAGGAACACTGTTAAATGCGATGTTCAGGACCATAAAGATGATGCAAACGAAACTGAACGTGACAATGTTGGCAAAGCTGGTAAGAACCCTCATTTAAGTACTCTTTTCTTGCTTTTCATTAGTGTAAAACACTTGGTTATTTGTTTCTCTACTCTGATTTCAGGGGGAGTTTTGAACATAGGTATGTTGGTAGCCTTTAAAGGGTAAATTTGACTCTTGTGGAAAAATTAGGAATTACTTGAAATCCACATGATACCCCCAAGCTTTTGCAGACTTCTTGCTCTATCAAAGCTGCCACAAGTCTTCCTTAGCTGTTGCTTTACCTACTGTGATGTCCTAGAATACTTATAAACATTCTACCTGGTGAGGAGGGAAAAGGGTCATTCATAAAATGCTTGCAAATCTGTGCAGGTGTTTGGAAACAGGAAAGTTAGTTTAGGTCAACTTTGATAGAACCTGTGAATAGGAAGGTCTCTAAACTTAGTGGGGAAAAAAGAATTTCACATATTCATCAAAAAGTTGGCTACAGAAATGTAACAGAGAAGAGTTCTGTATTTTGGGCTCAGTTGTCTTCCCTGCTGAATATGTAGCAGTTCCCAAGTTCTCCTGCTATACCCTCTAGACTGGCAAACCTGCTGTTTTAACCCTACAGTGAAGAGGATTGGGGGTGTAATGGAGAGCTGAGAGAAAGACACTGTGCCCTTGCCTAAAGATTTTGCTCACATTCTAGAATTTAAATCCTGGCATTGAAAAGAAGCTTCGGTGCTGAGGCCTGGTTAGCACTGCTTCATAGGGATTCCTATTAAGCATTGCTTCTCTCTGTTTCCTGACTTTTCTAGTAAATTCTGTGATAACTATGTTGGAGCAAGATTTGCCTTATTTGTTGTTTGGTTGAACAGACCTTTGGTGATGTAATTTTCAGGCACTTTCAGAGAATTTAAAGATATGCCTTCAGTTAGCTTATATACTTGGAGTAGCACATGTAATACCAATAGATGCATCTTGCAGTGTTATTTTTACAGCAGTATTTTTAGTTTGCTTTGCTGGTATCAGTCGATTGACCCGTTTTAATGCAATACATTTAGTCCTGCTCTTTTGTACTTAAGGCAATGTACTGATTTCTGTTCTCTTGCTCTCTCTCTTTCTGTCTCTCTCCCCCTCTCCCTCTCCCTCTCCCAAGAGAGTAAAACTACTTTGCAGGAAGAAGAAAGTCATTTTAACAGTTCAAATGACATCCATGATATAATGGTAAGATTAAAGATGGAATTACTCTTCTTATGGGTTAGAAAAGCTTTGGAAGGTCCATACAAAATTGCTCTCCAGAATCACCCATGACATTTCTGATATCACATTAACAGATGGTACAAACATTGACTTCAGCTTCTTTGAGAGGTACAAGACAACTACATATGGCATTATCCCAGTGAGCGAGCAGCAGCTAGGGATGTGGGAGGGAGCTGACCTGAGCTGAGTCAGCACTTCCATTTTTAAAGCAGCCTGCAATTTGCATATATTTTTTTACAAGGCCAGGGACACATGCTCAAATTCTGGCTGCATTTTTTATTTATTTATTAATTAAAACATTTCTATGCCGCCCCATTCGCCGAAGCCTTGGGGCGGCTCACAACATGAAGTAAAATACAAAAAATAACAATATAAAAATAGCAATATAAAATAAGTAACAATATAAAATAAAATAAGTCGCCCTGGCCAGATAAAATAAGCAAATACTGTTAACAATTAAAATGACGCTTAAATAAAAAGGTCTTCACCTGGCGCTGAAAAACAAATAACGACGGCGCCAGGCGGACCTCTCTGCCTTTAAAACCTTTTCTGGTTTAAAGAAAGTCAGGCACATTTCTCTTTGCCTTAAATAAAATCTATGCAAATCATGCCCCCCTTTAAAGGCAGAAGTCATGAAACAGCTCTGAATCAGCCTGCTTTTGGCTATTGAGTTAGCATGTCTGCCAAGCACAAGTAGGATCTGTTTCTGAGTGTTGCCAGTTCCTAGCATATTTGTGCCCTTTTTAGGTCCTCCCAGTCCTGTCTACCTGAGGCATTTATGATGTATTTGCAATTTATTACAGTAGCTTGTGGGTGCTTTACATGCCATCATGGTCTAGGACCTCTCCTGTGCTTTCCAAGCATTTCTACAGAAAATGTGTTGTTTTTGAGAAATGGTGGAATGAAGTGGAATGAGAAGTTTTTACAATTCTCTGTGTGTGAGTTTTTACAATTCTGCTATACCACATTGCCACCTTGTGGTTGAGCAATGGGACATGCGAAAAGGCAGAGAAAGAGAACCTCTTGGGGATAACCATGCAAAGGAGCTGATCTTAATCCTGCAAAGAATCTGGAAGCAGAATCCTCTGCAAAGTGGCAGGTTAACGGACTCATGTAGAAAAGCCCACAAATGCCACAATTCATACAGCACCTGTAGAAACACTGCATGGATTTTCCCAGTAGTCCAAATTGCTCAATTGGGATACATCCAGGCAGAGGATTTCCAGCTGTGTGAATCAAAAGACATTGTGTAGCTTTACGTGCAGCTAGCAAAGTCCACACACTGAAAGGATGTGGTGTCCCTCTTGAAACATGGTGACTTCATTTCAGGGAAAACTGTTTCTTCACATTACATACCAAAGATGCCCTGAAGGAGTAGCTTGGGGATTTCTTATACTATTCATTTTTAAAGTCTACTCCTCAGAAATCCTGCTCTGTTCAATGGGGCTTGCTATGCTATGCTAGTGGCGAAGTCGCATCCGACCCATTGCAACCCCATGGACAACATTCCTCCAGCCTCTCCTGTCCTCCACCATCCCCCGGAGTCCACCTAAGCTCACACTGACTGCTTCAGTGACTCCATCTAGCCACCTCATTCTCTGTCGTCCCCTTCTTCTTTTGCCATCTATTGTTCCCAGCATTAGACTCTTCTTCAGGGAGACTTTCCTTCTCATTAGCTGGCCAAAGTATTTGAGTTTCATCTTCAGTATCTGGCCTTCTAAAGAGCAGTCAGGGTTGATCTCCTCTAGGACTGACTGGTTTGATTGCCTTGCAGTCCAAGGGACTCGCTGGCGTCTCCTCCAGCACCACAATTCAAAGGCCTGAATTCTTTGGCACTCAGCCTTCCTTATGGTCCAACTTTCACAGCCATACATTGCAACCAATGGGGCTTACTCCAAGGAAAATATGCATAAGGGCTGCAGCTTGAGAAATCACTGCTTCTACTATAACCATGTCTTTGATTTGAGTCAATGTGATTATTCCATGCCTGTTTGGTTAGGTATTATGAGCTTTCGGTGATCGGCTATCGTGAGGATAATTTTCTTGCCACATGCATGCCTCTTTTCCTCAAATGTATGAAGCACTGAAATAAATTGTGTAACAACCACAGCCTCAAATCTTCACACACGTGCTCCTCTGTTGTTGCCCAAATAGGAATTTCCATAAAATGAAATAAAATACCTTGTGATCTGTGTAGCACCCAATAGCAGTGGGTAAACTGGAAAAATATTTTCTGGGTAGAATCATAACAGAGTCTTCTTTGGGCCAGTCTAGGTTGGTAAGAAATGAAGAAACCTCCTTTTACTGGACTATAAAAAAGGATGCAGTTGATTACTATAATCTCCACATTGATCAGATGCTGAACCATTATGCAAGAACCGGCGCTTTTACAACCAAAGTACGTACTGCAAATACCAGAGTGGATGACTTATCACCACAGCACGTTCCTCAGCCTGGTTCCAGTCTCAGCCTGAAACCAGATTCTCCAAATTCCAGCTACTTGAGAGCCAGCACACACTGTCCCTGGCCGTGATGTCGTCACACCTCACTCGGTCACTTGATGAACCAAGCTACCAGGCACGATCCTTTCAGAAAGGGAGACATTTGCCTCAGATTTTTTTTGCATTGTTGTTGTACAGGCCTCCAAGGTGACCTCTTATTTCCTGATAGGATGGGGGAGAGCTTGCCCAGTGCTATTTTCTTCCTGTTCAGCATCATTCCCTCAGCTTAGAAAGTGGTGGTGGCCAGACCAGAATGAGAGGCAGAGGAAGGATTGAAAAGGGCTAATCAGCAAGCAGCAATAAATATGTTGAACTTTCTACATGAAAGAGGTGGAGGGGGCTGGTTAAAGTCAGGCATTCCCTCTCTTAGTTTGTGCCCTGCAAGAGAATCTGTTAAACTTCAAACTTTCTTAACATCCCAATAAAAGAGCGGGTTCCTACCTGTTAATTTTTAACTTGTAAACAAAATTTTAAGCACATTAGGAAACCAAATAATAGTGCCAGGGAGGCTGGCAACTCCTGTCAGTGGGATGTCTTAGCCATTGCAGTTTTTATTTTGAGTGTATAGGAACTAGCCCATGTGTTCCATAGACCTATTTTTAGGATGGAGATCAGCATGCATGTATCCTTAATCATTCACAAGGCTGAGCCCAATTCATTGTGGGTGATGATGTCTGGCAAAATGGGTGGTGTTTGGAATTCTAAAAAAGAGGGATAGGCAAGCAAGGACCTATGATAAAACAGAGGCTTTGGCCTGGCTCCATAATCCCGAGCAACCTGCCACTTAGGCACAGGCTGAGCCACTCTTTAACTGCTGATCCAGACTGGACTTTAGGATTTGCTCATGAGCCAGGAAAAGAAAGTGGCACAGCCATTCAGGTTCATTCAAGAACAACAACCAGCCTAAATTGGTTGCCATACTTTTTGGTTTTAAAACCCATAATAGTTTAGAATAAAACTGCTTATTTTAAAATAAGCAACAGTCATTTTATTTAGTTCAAGCATAAGCCATATTTTCTTCATAATACTTCTAGTCCTTGCACATATGCCATGCACCTACCTCACAGGGTTGTTGTGAAGATAAAATAGAGAGGAGGAGGACGGTTGTACAAATTGCTCCGAGTTCTTTACAGGAAAGAAGGCAGGATATAAACACACACATACACAATGTGTGCAAGACTGTTGGGTACATGTGCAAGTTTCCTCCATAAGTGCTCCAGATTCTGCTTTGGTGAGGAAGTCAGTGTTGCTGGCAGGAGAACAATTTAGGAATATATGTAGGAACTCACCTTTTACGCAATTGCGCTATGCTGGCCTAGCCCAATTTTACCTGCTCTGACTGGCAACAGCTTTCCAAGTTCTCAGGCCAACGTCTCCTCCAATCTGCTGCTTGGATGGCTGAACATGAGATTTGGCACATGGAAAGCATGTTCTCAGCTGCTAAAATGTGGCTGTTTGTATTCATGGGTCAAGAGGAGTGGTGGAGGTGGTCCTTCCAGCAGCCTGCTCATGTGGTTCCTTCACTGTGCTGTAAAACTGAAACTCAGAATTCAAGGAGGCAGGGAACAGTGGCTGTGATTGCCACATCTTCTGGTGGCTGCATCTTCAGTTTGAGAAGATGCATGCCATTATGCACACTCCGTCACACAATGGAGGGATCCCAAGTTGGCCCAGGATTTCTCCTTATGAGGAGCAGCTCTGTGCCCGAGGGCCAATACACAGGAAGGACCCTTTTTCAGGGGGCTGAAGGCAAAGCTGGTCAAGATATGGTTGGTGGGCTTGTCAGTGGTGGCAGCAGGGCATGTGTGCTCTGACTGCTTAGTGAAAGCCCTCTTCCAGCACACCAGCAGAGTGCTCATCTGAACACTGCTCCCCTTATGCTGCTGAAACAGGAGAGGTCTGGTCTTGTAAATTATCGATTTATTATATTTATATTCCACCCATTTCCTTTCAAGGAACTCAAGGTGGCTTACACACTTCTCCTCCCAATCCTATCCTCACAACAACAGCCCTGTGAGGTAGGTTGGGCTGAGAGTCCACGACTGGCATGAAATCACCCAATGGGCTCCATGGCTGAGGGGGGACTAGAACCCAGAACTCCTGAGCCCCAGTCTTGAGCTCTTAACCAATGCACCTGGGATAACTGGAGGAACAGAACAATACAAATGTGATAAACAAACAAATAAATGGAAACCATTGATCACTCACTTTGAGAACAAACAAGGTAATACATAATATGTATTTCATAATATATTGCACAAATAATATTCTAATATGATACGTAGTTAAAAATGAAGGTGATTCTTTGAATTACATCCTGCAGGGATCAGTGAATCATTACATCCTGGGGGGACTGGGGTTAAGATTAGAATCACAGAATTTTGCTTTTTTCCTGTAGCATTTCTGTATTAAAGCAAGCAATATATTTATTTTCTTGAAAGATTGGACTTTGTTTGCACATGAGAAATTTGCCATGGTATGTGTCAGCCAACCCAAACCATTTTTTCCCTCGATGTTATGGCATTTGCATGGAGGATGAGAAATGTGATTTTATTGGTGAGTTGCTTTAATTCTCTCTCCTTCTCTCTCTCTTCTAACCCCATTTCAGTCTTGGAAAGTTTGCCAAGGGGAATCTTCTTCTTTCCTGATACCAAATGCAGCATGATGGGGGATTTTACTTAGGATTCAGGGGAGGGGAGGGTTGGGGACAGATTAATCCTCTCCTCCTGAGCACTATAGTCTAGTTTAAAAACAGACCTCCTTCACCAACATGCTTCCTATTAAATCTGCTAAAATCCTCACATGATGCTTCAGGGAATGCCTTTAATATCAAATATAATTAAGCCATAGGGCCGTCTTGCCTTGAAATAGAAAATACTTTATACTCTCACTTTTAAACTTGCACATCACTGTTTTGCTTTTTTTCCACACACAAGACTATGGTTTCAGACATCGGTTTGCCACATCCAAACAGGTCTGTACACCAAAAGTATGTGTTTCAAGCTTATAGCGGCCTTTTTATTAACATAATAGCCTACTGAAACTTAGCCCCAGAGCTAAAAAAAAAAAAAAAATGCCATACTGTTACATCCCCCTGACATTACTTGGAGCACCTGGGCTGGCCCACCATTAAGCAGTGAGGTACTCACCTCAGGAAGCTGATTTTGGGTGCCAGGAAAGAGCAAAAGATTGCTGTGTGTGGGGGGTGGTGGGTGGTGGTGGTTGCTTTCAGGAAGAGAGAGAGACACTTGTGAGCCTTCTGCTTCACACTAAAGAAACTTCCGCAGTCTTGGGTCCTCTGCAGCTTGACTTGCAGTATGTTGGGGGGGGGGTGGGGGGGTGGGTGCTAAGCTTAGCATAAACCCTGCAGTAGAATTTCCTCCCACTCTGTTAAATTGACCTGCATGGACTTGGTTTGTTTTCATCAAATTAATGCAAAATCCCTCAGCATTTTGCCATTTAATACATTCTCTGTTTAATGAGGCATTCTCCAAAATAATGTGCCATTTTATTTCAGATGATTTCAGGAAAACGGCAGCATTCTGCATCATCAAATGGATTGTTAACTTACATATTACTGATGATAACCATAACTGGTCATGTAAAGAGAACACCAATAAAGAAGGTGCAACCACTAAAGGTAAACCTTAGAATTATGAACATTGCAAAAAATATTATCATTTCATTTATTTATACATTTCTATCCTGCCACTTTAGCCAGAAAAGGCTCTCTGGGTGTGATATAAATCTAATAAATGAAAGTGTTGCAGAATGTAAGGAAAGTCTAAAAATATGAAGTCTGCCTTAATAGTCAAACTAATATAAAAAGCTGAGCCAATATTTCCCCCATTCTTTTATTTTGACTTAGAGTAAATCTTAGAGTGAATCAAAGTAATAATAAGGGAAGTTGTGGAGGAGTTCACAATTTTCTTGCTTCTCTTCCCACCCTCTACCTTCCAAGGGGCTGCTTAAAACCTCTGTGCCCTGGGAAAGGCAAAACAAGAGCAGCCCAGATCAAACAGTTTGTGCCATCAGACCTTTTCAGTTTGAGAAAATTGTGTTGTTATTGTGTGTGTGCAAGAGAGAAAGAATGAGATTCGTTTTAGTATTTTAATAGTGGTACTTCACTAGTACTCTTTCTTCCAAGGGTACTCATTTTAAAATACAAAAACAAAACAAATACCAAAATATGAAAACAAATAATGAACTTTGAAATTTGACCAAGATTCCATGTTCCTGACTAGTCATTGATTCTAATGACACATAAGAGACCAGAGTTAACTGAAAGAAAACATGGAGACACATGCTAAAACAGAAAGCACAATATTTTAAAACCTTTTGTGCATAATCTAAAGAAGCAATTTCTATGTGTAAAATGGATTACTGTACATAGCTGAGGCTTTCCTGACTGCCCGAGGGCCCATGACTGAGGCAAGCCTCAGTTCAGGTTTAAGTGTGAGCTATTTTGCTGAAATCTGAACACCGCAACTTTAGCAGTTCATGAAGGAGAATAAGATACACTTAGAGACTGTTCCACAAGTTAAAGAAGTTTTAGCTTCATTAAGGTACTAAATGAAAACTAAGGAAAGTTAATCTAGAGATAAGTTTGTGATGGGCATTCATGGTTTTCAGATGGATTCCAGATGATGCTACAAGTCAACTCAATTTAACTACTGAATTCCTTGCAAACTTTTTATTCTCTGTCTCCTGACCAGGAGTTCATAGAATATTTGGAAAGCCATGCTGCTTGCATCTCTGTTTGTGAGAGCTTTCTTATGCAAGAAATCTGACCTTTAAATTAACTGACTCTTCCAAAGTTAAAACACTTCTTACACTTCAAAACTAACACTTCAGCAGACAGCAAAACTTTATCTTTGGGATGCAACCTCCAGCTTTGATTAAACAATAGATTTGGTGAAGCAATAGACTTTGACCAAAATTTCAGCATTCGGTAAGCTTCTCTAGAAATATCAGGCTTAGGAAAGTCAGGTCAAGAGGGCCTCAGGTGTTTACTATTCAGTATAATTTAGATGTGCTCTCCTTCTTTCCCACTACTTGGTTCTGTATCTCTGTTGCTCACTTAGGCAACAGAGCTCTACTGGCAGATTAGACATCCACCCATCCACTAAGCAATTAGACAGATCCTTGAGACACTGAGTTAACAATGCTTCATGTTCTACAGAGGTGATCATACATGTTTGAGCAGGGGTCCCCAGCACAGCATCACTGAGTACCTTCAAGGGTTAGGGCACCCATGAAGCTCTCTATACCTTACCTCTTCAAAAATAAAATCCCTGGAAAATGCTAGGGAAGTCTTCTTTCTCTCCATTTCTAGCCTCTCTGTTTCTGCCCTCCTACCTCTCTATCTTGCTGTTCCGGCTCCCTTTATGCTTGCCTTTGCCTCTAGCCTTTCTGTTTGCCTTTGCCTTCCTGTGTCCTCCTCCTTCCCTCCCAGCCATGCCCTACCTCTTTATCTCTGTAACTTCTGACTAGCCGGGCCAGTATGGCAGCCTTTATGTGACTAGCCATGGGAACCATTTTGTGGTGGTTTCTCAAATTTCCTCATGTGTTTAAAAGGTTGGAGACCCTTGCATTAGAACATATTAAGTGAGGGGTGGGGTAGAGGAAGAGAATGTGAAGTTGGTAAAATTTAGGAAGGGGAAACCTGGAATTTCTCCTGGTGGGTGTCCACACCCTCCTCCTTTCCCCATAACTTTCTAACAGCAATATTTTACTAACATATGGAGTCAAATTTTGGGGCTTTGGGGAAGAAAAAGCATGAGCACCAGCTGTTAATTACCAGTAGAACTAGTGGTGGCACAGGTTGGCTACTCACAAATATGCCTCCCCACCTTACCATATCAGCTAAAATGTTCCATTCGCCATCCTTGAATTTGGAGGATATTTATATTTAGCCCTAGGTATGACTTTTTAAAGACTGTTCAATCCAACTCTTGCTGTGGTTGTTACATTTCTATTCAAGGTCTTAACTGGTTGCCTCTTTCACTGTGGGAGACGTCGCAGCGAAAACTATAAAAACAAAACAAACCAAAACCTCAACTGCAGCTTCTCAGGATGCATTTTCTTACACCCCAAACAAGTTGCTGCTTCATTCTTAAAAAAAAATAAAATAATTAAGTGCCTCATGCATTCACCCATAGAATTGTGAAATTACATTGGTTTTCATTGGTATCAAAGTATCAGATCCAAAAGAAAAGACATGTTGTGTTGGAACTTTTTTTGTTTAGCTTTTCTGACAGAGTTGTAAAAAAGTGAGTGCCATTTTGCTATTTTTGGTGTTTTAGTGCTCACCATAAATGCTACAACTCCTATCACAATTTCTCAGTTGTCTCTCAAGCTCTTCCCCTTTCTTACAAGATTATTTTGCAAGCACAATTTCAACTCCTCCATTTGTGTACTTCACTGTTCAGCACAAACAACACAGTCCATGCTCTGTTCTCCATTCTGCCCCCTCATTCTGGCCTTTCTGCAAAAATCCCTCTTAAATACACCTGGGCGACTTTGCATGTTCTTTGCCTGCTGTGGAAATAATTTTTTAATGCCACAGCTGTGGGGTCTGTGTGATGACATCATTGCATGATGGCAACACATCTTTTTAAAACAGCGAAACACATCCAACATTCTCGAAAAAGAGTGCAAAACAGAGCCCAAAGGTGGAGGCAGTTTCAGAAAAAAGCCCCGAATAGCCAAAACGGTAAGAATAATTTTGATGACGTTTTGGTTAGAATAACATAAAAGAGATTCGTGTTCCAATCCCTGGGGCATACACATACACAGTGGATATTTATCTTCTTTTATTTAGTTAGTTGTTTCCTTAAACACACACATGCTCTGCTCCTTCTGAAGTTTACAATTCTATATGAAAAAAGTGGAATCCCCTAATGGCAATAAAAATAGCCCAACTAAAACTAAAAGGAACAGCCAAAACACATCTAGAATAATTTGTCGTCATGTAAGATGTCATCAACAAGACATTCAGAGACGTTTTAAGGTATGAATGAATAAACAAAGATTTTTAAAGGCACTTAAACAGTGGCATGGGTGCCTGACAGATGAAGCTGAAGCAACAGAAGTCAGAACACCAGCACAAGGCAAATTAAAAGTAGTGTAAGCCAGAACTAGGTTACTCTGCCCTGTGGCATCTCCTCATCTGGCTGATAGAGCCACCTTGGCTTCTGCCAAGGATTAGAGCTCAGTCTCTGAGCCCTGCCATCTGCAAGAAGTCCCCCACTGGAGGAAGCTGTTAGCTGAGGTCAAACAACCATAGCACAGACATGGTTGGTGTGGGGCTTGGCCAGTTCTGGGAAGAGCAATTGTTCTTCTCAGAGCTGGCTTACCGGTGATGCTTTTATGACTTTAACTGTGAGAACCAGCACTTTGAATGGTGTTTGGGGAAAACAGCAATAGCCAGTAAAGTTAAATATTGGTAAGATGTGGTCAGCTCTAAGTCTGACTTTGAAGTGTGTTATCAAAAGGGTGTTACAGTGCTTCCTCATGAGCTATCAACTTAAGGTACTTAAAAAAATGTAAAAATGAGATATGTGTCTACCTGTCTGTGAAAATAGGAGCTTTAGGGTATTTCCCCACATAAAAGAATTTTGATAAATACCTAAGTACATAAGCAAAGCCATGCTGACTCAGACTAATGGTCCATCTAGTCCTATTCACGTGGTGGCAAACCAGCTGCCCACAGGATCCTTCAAGCAGCGTGGGCAACTGCTGTATGCAGGCAGGCCACATAGCCAGTCAGGTCAGAAGGTAGCACATAGCCAGTAAGGTCAGTACCACTGATAGCCTCCTTCTTCATGAAGCCGTCCAGATTGGTGGCCATCACCACTTCTTCCCCTGATAGTGAATTCCACACTGAGGAAGTCCTTCCTTTTATTTGCCCTAATCTCCCACCAATCAGCTTCATGGGATGACCCTATAAGAACATATTCCAAGATGAAATTCTAAAGCTACAATCACTAAAAGGCAATGAAGACTTTTCTTGGCCATGATTGTTTATCCCTATGTCTGATCCTGAGTGGGATTTATGTACATGGCGTGAAAGGGTTTGAGTGATTGCTTTCACCATTGGTCCCCTGAAAACGTTTCTCAAAATTAACGTTTGTCTTAGAACATGTTATTGTAGGAATTGCACCCATGGGAGTACTTTTGGTCCCCAAAAGAGGGATAAATTCCTCCCCTCGAAGTATCATTGCCCTGATCTGGGCTGTCCCATCCTTCATAAATGCTATTTCAAAATGAAAAATTGGCCTGGGACATGCAGCAAACATGGATTATGGAAGAGCTATTTTTGAAGTAGTTCAAAAGATATCTCTGTGCTTGAAGAAGGTAACATTCATGTTACTTCATGGACATACCCCTATTTGGGACTGTTTACATGTTACAGGGACAACAGATACACTTTTGCATACTCTCTACATCACTGTTTGACTGCTGCTTTACTGCATATTATTATCATTATCACATTACATTTCTGTACTGCCTGTAGCTGAAGCTTTCTTTGTGGTTCACCACATTTAAGTCACCCATCCATATTCCAACCAGGCCCACCCCTGCTTAGCTTCCAAGCTGAGGCAGGATCAGGAATTACTGTGGAGCACTTAAGTTCTCATAACAAAGCCCTTACAAAGGGATCTTGCTTAGAGAAAAGTTTAACTCTGTAAAGAGTGTCTATCATTGAGAAGTACTTTGGTTTGGATTTCATAGATCCTGAGGTAAAGAAAATGAAGGAGCTTCCCGGAGAAGTAGTAGAAATGGCTTGCAAGGTGTGTGAAACCTATCTTGAACAAATTGAACATGGCGATATTGACACAGATGTGGACAGTGCTCCAGCACTTTCAGACAAAGAATGGAATCAATTAATCGAACAGTACTACTCTCTCATTCAGTAAGTCTTTACTTCCGCATCCAACTGTGGTAACTGAATATTTGGGCAGAGCCTCACCCCTTTTGTCTCTTCCTCTAGTTGTATATGCCTTACTTTTGGGAAAGGAGATTTAGACAATGAAGAGTAAGACAATGCACCATGATATAAGCAGTAGGGTTATCATATGAGTTTCACATGCAGAGGATGGTGAAACTCATGATAAACCAGGTGATAAGGCATAGGAGCAGCTAATTTAATCAGTCATCAACTAGTTTGCATTTCTCATGTGTGTTTAAATCTGTTAATTCAGAGCAAAAGAGCATTTCTACCCCACACTGGAGTTAGGCAATTTTCTCCACTCGTTTGTCATTTGTGGGGTCTCATGAGAGGCAAGCTGGCAATTTTGACTATCAGGAATGAAAGAATTCCTAGGAAGGTCACCCTACCCTCCAGCCACAGCATTAGCCAAGCCACTGGCCTATGCTAGGATGTGGGGAAGAGAAGCAGGGTAGTATTTAATGGGCTTTCAAAAGAGCCTTGTGTCTTCAACTTATGAACTTACTATGGCATAAGCTAGCTTGGACTAGTGTGCGCTTCATCAAGCCAGCTAGCTTAATGTCTGTTCCAAGTAAATTGGTGGAAAGTGTTAATGCAATTGAAATTATCAACCTATATAGGACAGGTTCTGTTTAAGCAAGCCAACATGGCTTTTCTGCTTAAGCAGAGTTAACATGGCTTTGCAAACATAAATCCTGTCTCACATACCTTCTAGAACTCTTTGAGATGGTTAGCAAGCACATGGATAGTGCTGATAATTGGCCTTCCAAAAGGCATTTGGCAAAGGCCTTTGTCAAAGGTGCCTGAACAACACTTAGACGAGTGTTGCCAAGAAGCAAAAGATTCTTTTGGATTTGAAAGCAATAAGCACACCCATGTGGAAAGAAATATTTAAACAGAAATAGATGCAACAAGAATATGATGAAGAATATGCTTACAATATCCCATCAGCACCCCCTTCTGCCCATAGGAACCCCAAAACAAATGATCATGGGCAGACTCCTTCAGCCAATCTGCACAGCTGTCCTGCAGTTTGACCTGGGCTGAAGTTCAGCTAATGATGGGATTCCCTTAACTTATATAGGTATAACTCCCAGATTACACCTAGTACTGATTCTGGTTGAGAGTGAGAATAGATGATAAACTGTCTATACAAGGTCAGATAGCCAAGGTCAACCAATATGAATATCTGACATTTGTCAGAAATAAAGATCACTTTTCATCTTCCTCAAACCCTTATGTCAAGTGTTAATCTAAAGAATGCAGCAAGCTGATGCCAGAATTACATTGATTAAGCTTAAAGCAAATTTCTCCTTTATGTCAACAAAATAACATAGTAGGTTCAAGCAAAGTAGCAAAAGTTCAGCCTCTGTCCTGCACTTGGCATAAGATGGATGAACTGTGACACCACTAGCTTGTCGAAATCAGAATAGTCTTCTGCATGAATGCCACTGTCATGGGATAAGAGAATGGGTCCTCTTCTGGATTGGTGGCCTGTGAAAGAACAAGAAGCAGGCTGTAGGAATAAATAGTCAGTTCTTACAATTGAGTGATTTTAGTGGTTCTAGAGGGAGTTATATTGGGTCAGGTGCTTTTTAACATGTTCACAAATGATACGGGGTTAGATATGAACAATGAGGTAGCCATGTTTATGGAATTACACTCTCTTATTTAGGGTGGTAAAAACAAAAAAGATTACAAAGTGCTCAACAAATACCCTTTCAAACTGGTTGAATGGGAAAGAAAATAACAGATGCTGTTCAATGTAAACAAGTGTATACTGAGGCACATTGGAGCAGAAATAATCCTAACTTTGCTTATATCCTCATGGGGTCCAAGTCGGCAGTGACTGATCCACAAAAGTGGTGAGTCAGTGTGCAGTGGTTATGAAAGAAGGTGAATTCTTTGTTAGGTATAATTAGGAAAGCGATTGAAAATAAAGCTGCCCGTGTTGTGATACCCCTATTCAAGTCTATGGTGTAAGCCTCTTGGAATACCATGTCTACCATTCTGGTTGTCACACCTTAAAAAGGAGATTGTAGAACTGGAAAGAAAGCAAACATGGATGGCCAAAATGAGGGACTGCAGCATTTCCCCTGTGATGAAAGGTGTGGAGCTTTTTCACTTAGAAAAAGGGTGAATAACACTAACATTGCTCTGGAAATAGCTACAGTGGGCTGTACACTGATTAAATTTACAGGTAAAACAGCAGAATAGGAGTAGCCATCAGAGTCAATATGACCCAGGAAATGGAGCTCACAGCAAATGTGAAGCACTAATATTACTCCAGTCCTGAAGTTACTTTATCTCTCAGCAGCTGAAGTCATTTAAACCACTGAGACAGAGTGTTGTTTAAAAATTCATTCAGATTTATGAATATCCTTTAATATCAAATAAATATCATTCATGTTTTCCTTTTCTTCCTATAAATGATAATTTAAGCATAAATGTAGTGCATTTGACTGATAATGTGTGCTTACTAACAATACCTTTTCCTTCTGGTTACATATTGACCATTTAAACATATACTACAAATAACAATCAGGTGGCTTTCTGCCCAGTGAAACAAATGATGTCCAATGTTTCATAAAGAGGAAAACAAATGTTGGCGATTGGACAAATCATAAAATCATACAGTTGGAAGGTGCCTAGAAGGCTGTTGGGTCCAACCCACTTCTCAATGCAGGACTCAAGTCCATATTCCATATTCCAACCAGGCCTGACCCTGCTTAGCTTCCACACACTTCAAGCTATATGATGTAGGAAGTATTTTTAAAAAAAATTCTACGGAAGATTGTCATCACCATAGACAGAAAGCAAAAGAAGAGAGAGGGAGGCCCTCTAAAGCATCACCATAGAGAGAGAAGTGAAAGAGAGAGAAGGAGGCCTCTAAAGCATGCCTTCCTTCCCTGTACAGGGAAATCTCTCTGGTATTTCCTTGCTGCAGAGAGGAGGCCCCTGATGAGTTGGGCCAGAGATATTTGAAGTTTTTCCACTTTCACAGGAGTCCTGTACCCCTAACCCCTGCAAATGTGGAGGGCCAACTACATGTGATCTGACTTACATACAGATTCAACTTAAAGATGAATTTCTGTGTATTCTAAGAAACAGAACTCGTTTGTAACCCAGGGACTGCCTGAACTTGCAGTTGCAAGAAATGTATATAAATATTTCTCATAAAAACATATTGTTGTTGTTTCTAGTGAAGGTGCAATGATTTGTAACGCAGATAGTTACTTCACTCAGTGTCAAAACATTTTGCACAAAATTACGCTAATAAACCCGCAGCACGTTATTGATGGTCTCCACAACATCTGGATCATTAAACCTGGAGCAAAATCCCGTGGCAGAGGTAGGGCTACTCTTTGGTGAGTACAGAAAACCAACTTGCCATGTAGTAAATGTAGAGATGCTTGCCCATTTCTTTAGCGTGTGCTACAGACATGAAATGCGGACAATTATGGAAAGATCCATTCCATAAAGGATGCCACAATCTGGAATTTATAACAGCTGTCAAGTACAGGACTTTTGGAGGGCATTCAGATGGAGGGCACAGAATAAGTATTCTGTGGTTACTGATTCTGGTAGATGATGACTAGTTCTATTGCTATGAATTAAGATCTACATATCATGCCGTACATTGCTGCAGTGGTAGGTCATGACGTTTTGCTTCTTTGTTTTGGGAAGTAAATGGTTCAACTGTTTCTATTCTCTGAAAACATTCATTCATAATATTAGTAGCATTGTTTAAAGAAGCCAATAAAATATTTTCTATACTCTCTAAGAATCATTCTCTATGGAAAATTTTCTGGTCTTTTAAAAGGAAGACAGTTTTGCTTTAATGCCCGCAATTTCCTCTGTTGCTTTAAGTCTTTCTCGGAAGCCACTGCCTGTCAGAGGAATGCAAGATTCCTTAATAAATCCAAAAGTATGCCCATGAAGTCATGTGTGGTATGTAATTTTACACATTAAAATCCAGAATGAATGAGGAACTGACCAGAAAGTAATGAGAAGCAAACACTCTGCATTATATCCAAACCCACATTCCCATCTGTCACTTCTTTAGCATTCAGAAGCCATAATTTGAATTTTCAAGTTGGTTTCCCATTCCTGGTTGGTTGGAATGACAAACCAAGAACTGGGTTCAGATTTAGCAGGAGATTTTGGCTTCTTCATTGGTTTCTCATTAGTTTAGTCTATATATTGAGAAAGTCTTTCAGCCTGAGGGCTGAATTCCATTTTGTGGAAGCTTTCAGAGCGGAACACTTGCGGTGGGTGGGCCAAAGGTAGAATGAGCGAGACCAAAATACCAGCATGTTTGGCTTAGCTGTGATTTCAGGAACTAAAGTTTAGGACGTGTATTTCAACCTTTTGGAATGGGAAAAAAGCTGGGAAACCATCCATGATTAATTACTGGCTGGGGGCAAGAAGGGAAGGGGTTTGACCACATGGGGGAAATCTGAAGGATGGCATTTGTCCCTAGGATTGAGATTCTTGTTTGGCAGTTCCTGTTGGCAGACAGAGACAAGGGAGGGTGATTAGAAAGGGGACATAAGCCAACTGCTCATGGATAATATGGTGATTTTTTCAGCAATTCTGGTTTATCATCGAACATGGCTATTGTCATTAAATGTTTTATCCTCCTGTTTTTTTCTCTTCCAGAAATAGTATGCAAGAACCGACTGGAAGAGATCTTGAAACTAGTTGAGCAAACTGAACAGTTTCCAATAAAGGATCATAAGTGGGTTGTCCAAAAATACATTGAGACTCCATTATTGATTTATGATACAAAGTTTGATATTAGACAGTGGTTTCTTGTAACAGACTGGAACCCCCTGACAGTATGGTTCTACAAAGAAAGCTATCTGCGATTTTCCACTCAGCGTTTCTCCTTAAACAACCTGCATAGGTAACAATAATATCAGTAATAACAATAATATACCATAATATCATTTTTATTGGGTGGCCACAGTTGTAACAGCACAGGTGACCTGACAAACATGAATGTGTGTATACAGCTAAAGTCTTCCATAAGAATTATTTAAGTGAAACTATTGTGAGAGAACCTCTTTTCGCCTGTAAAGACACTGGTGCTACAGAATCGTTAGAGCATGATTCAGCCAATGTGTGAGGGTGCTCTTGCAATCTTTTGTATTACCTTGGATTTAGTTATTTAGAGGGCTGCACTCTTTAGAGATGGACCGCTTCAGGACCAGAGTCCTCTAGCCAGCTTGCACCCTTCTGGCAACAGCTAGGTGTGGTTGGTGATGGAGGCAAAATTTTATCTTTTGTTCTCCGAGTAACTTCCCAGGATTGGTTGACATCCTGCATAGGATCCTGCAGATCCAGGCCTCCCCATTAATCATGATTTCACTTTCTTGGCCTTCCCAAGGTCATCTGAAGTTGCACTTTTGACCATGGAAGGGAGTCGGCAGGGTACTTTATGCAGTGGCTGTACAGGAAGGAGGAATCCACTGTATTTCATGATCCTGGGATCCCATTCCCCAACTCTAAATAGATTTTAGACTGATAGCTGCTTGGATGTGCCACTGCACATGGAATTGTCTGTGAATGAGTAAGATCCAGGTCTGACTAATGCTTAGTTTCCATCCCATAGAAAGTCTAATTGTTAGGTCAGGCTGAATACAGTCCAGTGTATTCTCCTAACGGAGAATAACGCAAGAAAAATGCAGTCTGGTTAGACTCAACTGGTTTTATGTTCCACTTCTTCTCCAGCATTGCCAGTCCATAACACTTTGCTTCCTGATGTGGAACCCATAGGATCTTCCCCACACCCACCACCCACCCACCCACACTCACAAAAGCCCATGTTTTAAAAAGTTATTCAGATACCAAATTTTTGACACGATCTGCTCTCCTCCCATTCCCATCCTCCCACTCTCCATGTCATGATGCTTCCCAAAGCAGTTCCTGTATGGCAGAACTAACCCTGCTGCCTAAGGTCATTCTTTCAAATAAAAGTTATTTTTGCACTATAACCAAGAAGGAGAAGGAAAAAAGAGATAGCAGTCAGCTACAAGAAAAAACAAACAATGAAACCAAGAAAAAATCTATTCACATTAACCATTGACAATACTATTAATAAAGACCAAGTTCTGCTTTTCGATATCTACATCAATACAGACAGTCCATGTATCTAAATAAGCATCCAAATCAGCTTGATGATTATAAGATTGATCTTCAAATGTAGAGAGAGAAGTCAGATCTTCAGGCCATTCAGTGTTGGGTGTTCATCCTTTGAAACTTCAGCAGTAAGGGCTCTTAAAGTTCAATCATGTCTGTCAACCCTCATGTTACATGAATATAATTAAAAGTGTGTGAACTCTATTCATTTTGGCTGAAGGGGAAATATGTGCCAGTCAGGTACTAACAAGGAAATGCACAAGAAACTAATGCAGCTACTGGGAACTGGAGATTCTTGTCAGGTGCAATGCTTCCCCATCTTTTCATTTTATATTATATCACAAAGTAATTTTAAATCAAGTCTGATTGGTTTTTCATGAGAATCAATGGTACCCCACTTTATCTGGTTTGACCTTCTTATCTCAGTTTTTAAAGTAAAAAAGGAGTATAACATTTAAAGTAAACATTCATTCATACACATACACTTTCATTCCCACAGCATGGGGAGTGTTGTGTTTTGGTTTTTTACAAAAATGATTAGCATTGTCTATTTCTGGGCTGCCTATTTTACAACAGTTATTCTTATATATCATGTCCACAGCTCCATTCATCTTTGCAATAATTCTATCCAGAAAAATTACAAGAATGCCTCAGACCGCAGTTCTCAGTTGCCGTATCACAACATGTGGACAAGCAACAAATTCCAAGACTATTTGCAAAAGAGAGGTCTTGGCCACGTCTGGCGCAATGTTATCTATCCATGCATGAAAAAAATCTTAATCTATACAATGAAGATGGCTCAGGAGCAAGTTGAACCACGCAGGAGCAGTTTTGAACTCTATGGAGCAGATTTCATTCTTGGAAATGACTTCAAACCTTGGTTGATTGAAATCAATAGTAGTCCAACCATGTATCCTTCTACTCCGATTACATCAGACTTATGTGCTCGTGTTCAAGAAGACACCATCAAGGTAGTTATCGACAGGAGACTTGACAGAAACTGCGACATTGGAAGTTTTGAACTTCTTTGGAGACAGGTAAGAGTCTTTCAGTTTTGTTTCCTATTCAGATGGCTTGCAAGCCACACCAATATTCATCTTGATTATATTGGGGTTCTGATTTCAGGGTGTATCCAACATAGTGTCATTCATTTAGCCCCAAACCTCTATTGCTTATGTAAACCCTGTTAGTATCCTTGCACAAGCGTCAAGTCCAACACTTTGGTTCTGCTTGTACATGCAGTTGTATCAACTGTGACGCAAAGCATCCACAAACAACATTGTACAAGGCATTGCCCAACACACTATGACTTCATTAGACTAGCTGTTGCTTGAGCTTATTGTGCAACTGCTAACAGAGCAGTGCTGGCTTTTGTAATCATTCTCCTACTGTAACATTTCATATAACCCAGTACTAGCATAACTACCATAATTGTCCCATTATAAAGTTTACAAGGTAAGAACTATTCAAAAGTGGTTTACCATTGCTGCCTTCTGCACAGTACTAATCAGAGTTAGCTTGAACATCACTGCCATTGTCTGTGAAAGATCTTTCCAGTGTTGCCTTCAACTACCACAGCTGCCCAGTAGCTGCCTTCAGGAGTTTCTCTGCCCCCATCACCATGGGAGATATCCATTCCCTTCTGCTGATGTGATAGTGACTCCGGAAGAGGATGGATGCCCCTTAGTCTGATGTCTCTGCTTTGACCATTCTGCCTTGGATGATCCTGCTAGGAAATCAGCCTAGTGAGAGAGTCTGGCTTCCTGGTGCCATGACTTTTGGTGTCTCAGATGCTCTCAAAGCCCCTCACCACATTAAGCTGCACATAGATTGATTCCATAATGAAGTCACAGCCTTGATTTTACAAGAGCTGCACAGGGCTGCCAAGGACCGGACATTTTGGAGGGCGGTCATTTATAAGATCGCTGTAGGTTAGACAGATGTGATGGCATGCAGCAACAACAAAGCATAACTAGTGCAAGCAATCCCTTATTTAATGAAGCTGTTGTGAACTGTGCAATGTCCTCGGCGATGGTTTGCAGAACAGCTGGTGAAATGCATTGTGCACTGTCTTGTGAAGTGATTGGCAAAACCGCTTGTGCAACAGCAGCTTGCACAAAGTAGGATGTATGTTCATCAGTTTGCATAAGCGGAATCATATTACTGAATTTGGCTGTTGCACAAGAATAAGTCCCGTGTTTTTCTGGATCCACTGTTGTAGGTTACCGATATCATTGTTCCGTACCAGCATATCAGGGCTTGATGCAATCAAAATGAGGACTAGTACTGGAGGAGGACTTTCCAAACCCTTTCTGGAAGTACATTGAGATTGAATAAGAATCCAAATTATTTCTAGATGAGAACTGGCAGGATGTTTCCACCTAGTCTTCAGTGCATAATTGTGAGAATAAGTCAAACATCCTGTAATTTCCATTTTGGAAAAAAAAAATACTAACCTCCCCCCTTGGTTTTGTGTCTCTCCCCCCTCCCCCATGCTTCTATAGTCCATGTTGGATCAGCCGCCATTTAATCCCACTGACCTTTTTGTGGAAGGTATCAATATTAGGAGACTGAAAAAGCATGCAGTTTCCCTCACCAATTTAAACTTCTTTGAACCACTCCTGTGTGTAACTCAACCTGCAACCAATCAAGAAAATAAAGGAGATTCACTGGTGCCTGTCAACTGCAAGCAAAATCCAAAAGTAAAACATGGCAATAGTGCTCCTTGCACCTTGCCAAAGACCTTCAAGAAGCCGCAAGAGAAAAGCCTTAAAGGAAAAACCATCCGAAAAAAGCCTGCCAGAACCATAGACTTTCCTCGCATAGTTGAAGGCCCTGATGCAACATCCATGTCTGACAACAAAAAGACCAAAGCAATGAAAGAGTCAAGCCATCAGACTGGAAGTCAAGTAGTCCCCAACTTTCAAAAGCCACATGAATTAGATTGGGCAATACTTCAGCCCTCCAAAGATTCAGGTAAAATAAATATGTAATTTTTAAATATATTTAAAAAAATTAAATGTATATATTCACATGTGCGTGCGTGCATGCACACAACATTTAACGTTAATATTCACAACAATATTACAATAAAATACTACCACTGCCAATTAATTGATAAATTGTTTGTTAAATAAGCAGTTGGAAGAAGTACTTGTTTAAAAATTTCCAAAAGGGGCAGGGGGAATCTCCATGCATTTGACAGTTTGAGGCTAAGCTATTTTAGATGTATCTGTATGATGAACATTGTGTATTTTTCCTCATCTTTCTGGAAAACTGTGATTTCTTCTTTAGATTATTAGGAAATTACTTTAAGGCAGATTGAAGGCCAAACTGGGCATGGCACTAGGAGATCCTGGCATACAAAACAGGTTACAATCACTTTCACCAAATGATTCACATTAAGGCCATGATGCTGGTGGAGGGAAATAGTTGAACCCTTTTCCTCTGTGTCCTTCATCCCACCTAAATTCCTCTCCTACTCCCCGGTTGTTCACTGTCTTGTGCAGGGAAACATCCAGGTATTGTGTGGATATGTTTCTCCCTGCAGAGCAAAAGTTACTTCACTGGGATGGGGGATTCAGAATGGGGAAAATGGCAGAAGGGAAAGGCTGATTTCCTTTTCTCATGCCTGGAGCCCTGAACCGATTGATGTTCTCCTGTGTTTTAAGCTCTTCTGTGCTTTCAAATGTCTCCTGAAATTATTGCTACATTGGCTAAATGTTGTGATTATGATGAATAGCAATTAGGCATGGTTGGACACCAGCAGAGGGGCCCCTCCTCAGAAGGGTCCACTGACACATCCCCGATCTTCTCAACTTCTTTACCATTGCAACCTGCTTGTATCTTGCTCTGGCCCTTAAGTTTAATAAGGCCGCTCAGTAGGCATGCAAAGATGTTCAGAGCCCGTTGTCGGAAGCTGGGTAGAGAAGACTTTCTAATACATATTTTGCTTAGAGGACCCAAATGTCATGGGATGGTTCTGATTAGTGCAAGGATCGTTTCTCTGTAGAATGTTTTCTGGAATCCCCATTAGTGGGAGATTATAAACGATGGAATTCAGTGTTGATGGGAGTTCATGTCTGCTCTCTATTTAAAGGTCTGCAGAACAAAAACAAGAAGACTCCATGCCTGATTTGTGAAGGTTTCCAGTCAGAGAAAGCTTGTAAACACTGCAACTCTTTCTGTGCGACTGTATTACAAGGAGGTTCATACTTACCCATGAGTCCGTGTTCTCCTCCAGAGAACATGGCAAAGAACAGGCTGACTGTCCCATGTTATGGCCCTCCAAAATACTTTTGACTCAATTCAAAGTGCCTTGAGAAAGTGGTTTTCTTTTGGAAAAAACTCCCTAAATCTAAAACAAAGCCCAAGTGTATAAAAATGCACTTGTATAAAAAATAATGAAAAAATGCTGAAAGGTCCTGTTTAGTGTCAAATATCTGTAGCCGATTCTCTTGCAGAAATACGTGAAAGCAATGGACATTATGCTATTAATACAAGTCAAAACATTTCAAGTTTCCTTAGAGCACCTTGTAAGTAGATGCATGTAATAGTACCTGGATAATCATTTTTAAACAGAAAAGTCTGCTTTCAGAGGCATGGTCAGGATTAGAGAAGAAATACAGGGACAAGCTGACAGGTAAAACTTTTATCCTAGCCACAATACTAGGAAAGCAAGAGAAGAAAGATGGAGGGAGCTGTTCCCCATGCCATGCTTTTAAGGTCTTCTTGAATAGTTACATGCCTTCACTAATGGTGATTCTAGCAAGATGACAATGATCCCAGGAAGAAAAGGGTTACTTCATGGACATGGAGCTTCACCAGTCAAACAATCTGTGTTGAAAAACACTTACTGGAATGCCTATATTATACTGACTAGGATACCAAAGGAGGTCATAAGTCTATGTTCTTCCTCCATCCAAATATATGTGAAATCTATAATTGAAACAGAAACAAGTTGGGAAGAAACAGCTTCTGCTCTTGCGTTTGCTAGCACACTGAACTCTGCCTCCCATTTTGAAAACCCAGCTTATCAGAGATTTGGTGAACTTGTGCCTGAACTCCACAACTATTTTGAAAGAAGTAGCTAGGGCAGAATCTAAAGTAAGTAGGTTACTAAATGACAAACATTGATCTGATTGAGTCTTTTAGTTCTTTCAGTTTAGTCCTGAGAAGCTGTGAGCTAAAAGATACAACCCAAGCTTGGCTCTGGCAATGCATAGAAAAGGCGGACAAAGAGCATGTTGAAAACAGTGAAATTGGACTAGTTTCAACCACACTATCTCCAAGCAACAAGGCCATTAATTCCAATTATTTCCAGTGGCTTTTTTTGTATCTTGTGTATATTAACCATTTGCCAGCCTACCAAGACGATGAACTCTTATTTGCGATCTGTCTCACATATCGAATAGTTATGCTTGGTAACATAATATGGAGTAGAATTGCAGAAAAATGCCCATGGCTCATTTTGTAATTCCAAATGAGGTTGCGGCTGATTGCGTAGATCAATTCTGGAAAATGGTTTTGAACAAGCAACGGGAGCAGGTCTGTGGAAAATGTTGCTGCTATTGGTTGCACTTTGTAAAAAGAAAATGGTCAACTTTGATATACTTATTCTGTGTTCCTTCCTGGGGTGAGAGAGGGAAGAATTCTGGACCTGAAATTGAATCATGGACTGCAATCCTTTAATAACCCATGTAAAGCTTTCACAGAGTTGCCTATGTTTTGCACGACCAACTGTGTGAGATATGCTAAATTCTTTTCCAACAAAAACTACATTAGAATAGCCTTTATATGCAGCACTTTTAGAAATCAAGTTGCTTTGCAAAGGAACTGGTTTCTGTGTGATTCTTTTTGTTTAAGTGCCATGCTTCAGAGCCATGGACCATTGCAAGCTGCATGAAAGGATGCACTAGAATATGTGTCCTGAAGTAATTCAGCAGAGTAGGGCTAGTCTTTTCAATTGTAAATGTAGTTGTAAATGTAGAGCTCCAATAGTCTGTATTTCAGTGAGATCTGCTTCCCAGTTTAGGACAGTAGCTGAACTTGCCAATTTTAAACATCTTTCTTTGGGGGTCTCTCTAATTTGGGAACACACCATCATCATCATCATCATCATCACCATAACCATCATATTTATATTCCACCTATTTTCAGTGATTGGGACTCAAGGCTGCTCACAGCATGGAAATTCTTACATTCAAAACATCCAAAAGTATACAAAAGTTTAAAATTAAATCAATTAAATATTAAAATTGAACCACAACCCAGTTTTTCTTAAAAAAAGACTACAAAAATAGAAACAGTCAAACTAATTCAGTGCATTCCCAAATGCCTGCTGGAACAAAAAGAGTTTTGCCTCCATATAGAAACTTAACTGGGAAGGCGCCAACCCTAACCCGCCTAGGAAGGAATTCCAGAATTTTGTGGCAGCCATTGAGAAGTTCCTTTTCCATGTTCCCACCAACCATGCCCATGGGCATGGTGGGACCACGATAAGGGCCTTCCCAGAAGATCTTGGAGCCTGTTATGCTATTATTCTGCATGGTCTCCACATTGTCTGCATGGACTGGGAACAGGTATAGTTTCAGACAGGGTTTCCTTTCTTACCTGGAAATGTCAGGTTTGAAAACGGATTCTCCTGCATGCAGACCATGTGCTCTGCCATTGAGCAGGAGCCCTTCCCCTTCCAGTGGGACCTTTTCCAGTTGTACTTAGTATTGTAGCCATGCAGTGTAAGCCAAAACTTGTTTACTCAGAGGTACATTCCAGTAGTTTCACTGGGACTTATTCCCTAATGTGTTTCCCTTTAAAATGACTTTAGTCTTTTGTTATGTCATGCTGAAGATTGATAGATATTAAAATATTCACTGGGGAAAGATATTCTAAGCACACCTGCAGAGGTCAGATGGGCTCCAGTGTCTGCTAAATTGTGAAATTGCTTGTATCTTTCACCAAGTTCTTATGTCAGTTCTCTTAAAGGTGATGGCATATTTCTGGTCTATCTCACAGGGTAGTTTGAATTTTGGATCACAAACGTTTAGTATATTGATTACAAACATCCTTTTTACCTCAGCTTCATAAATTCTATGAATCTTTTGTTGGTCTAATCTAGTATTGCCTACCATGTGGGACAGCAGCTCTCAATTTAACTGGAGATGCTGGAAACTGAACCTCAGACCTTCTGCATGCAAAATATGTGCTCTACAACTGAGCTGTGGCTCCTGTTTCATCTTTGCACCTCACCCATATTTCCTTGCTTGATGGGCTACCTGTTTAGAAATCCTACCCTTAGAAGGCTTGGAAAGCAGATTGGATATCTAAATGTAGATTCCCTTGCAATAGGAGATGCATTCAAGGCTTGAGAAACACTGGCCCTTCTTATTTCCATGTTCTCATTAGTTGGGAAGATGCATCGATAACAAAGTCTGAAATGGGGGTCTCCAACCATTAGGTTTTGGGCCCTGGTTAATTTCGACCCATTTTAGAGTGGAGATGAAATGCCTAGATATTCAGGAGTAGTCCCCGTGGGCCAAATAACCTTGTTCTTCTCTTAGTTCCTTTGCATGCTCAATACAGTCTTCAGTGTGATGAGACCTTACCTGAGGGTGTCACCTGCTCTACTGCTCCTAGTATAGTTTGCCCTCTTTCTGCCTTGTCCTGCCACAAGAGGAACAGGTAGAAGTAAGAGTGTGATCCTTGCAGAGAGGGGCTCAGCCTCCTTTCACATGCAGGGCCACCCATTGGCATGTGAAGAATGTTAGAGGCTAGATCCATTTTTCATTAATGAAGGAAAGCTTGGAGCAATGTTTGGGCATCTGGTGGATGTCTTAGAAATTCATTCCATTTACCCAGATTTTCTTGATATTCCTATTCCTCATTTCTATTTCTTTCTACTCAATATGGTGAACCAGACTTAATTTGTTTTGACTAATTGGGTGGTATAGAAATGAATTAAACAAATTCTTTATCTTCTTTCATAATTGATCAATATTTATTAATGAGTTGGTGGGTGTGCTTTCAATATACATTCTCTGCCCTGAAAGCATGGGCCTAGGAATGCAGCAAAAACACACTCAGATCACTTCCATCTCACTGAGACTTTTATATTCATCTTCATGAAGATACCTTCATCTTCATTTATTCAAAAATATCAACAATCCCTTTTTTGTCCAGTTCGTGTTCACTTTCCGTACATTTTTGTTTTACTTATTTATTAATCCAAATTCTATTGTTGCTGTTCAGTTGTATTTGGGAATTTCATGTGCCTATCTCAGCAGGGTTTTTAGTGTAAGCCCTCGACCTAATTCCAGCTGATAAATGTACAGGGACAAAAGAGGCCCCCCCACCCCTTCTTTGAATGTATGAACAGTTCAGAAGTTCACGGTATTGTCCTTTATGCAGACCGTCGCTCAATCACATCACTTCTCCCTTTGTGTTACAAAAATACATCCTTTCCATTTGTCACCCTGACAAAACCAGGTACAAAACCAGAAACAGTACCTATCCTATTTAATTCTCACTTTGATTTGTGCGATCAGTCCCACATGGTCTTCCATTGTCTCACCTTTGTCAAATTTTTTACCTCTCTGATTCCCCTCCTGTAGTGCTTGTTGATTAAATCCTTACTCTGGCTTCTAACCTGCTGAGCTCCTGTGCCTTATCTTCAAACCCATCCATGATCTTGTCTCCCCTTGCATCTCCCCAATGCATCACCCAACTCCACTACCCTCAGCCTTTCAAAAGCATCCTGCTTCTGAACAGCTGTGACTTTTCTGCACCACTTGCCTGAAACAGCAACCCGTGAGATTTTTTATTTTTAAAGAATACCTTTTCTCTCCCTAATTCCTTCAAATACCTTTTTGATACCAATCTTTTCCATGAAAGTTTTTATACAGTCCCTTAGTCCCAATACCTCACTGCAGAACTAGCACAAAACATTTGGTTCTTGAGGCAAAGGACAAGGTGTCTCCATCATGCATGATTCTGTGTCCAAAATTCAATCAAGCTGTCTGTCAAATCTTATTTCAGTACTGATAAGATGACAGCAGCCTGCATTACCTGGGGACAGGTGGGTAACTTAGATCATATGGCACATATAGCATGGTCCATTTCATGCCCATCAGCTTCCTGAGCTGGCTGTCTCACTCTGCCTTTGTTTGGGATGGTCCTGATTTAATGTAACTAAACCCAAATATGTATGACTGATATAATCACAACTTCTTCCCCTGTAATCTTCATTATGTCTGTTTCCATACTGTATAAGTCCCTGGAGCCAAGAATCTGTCATCCTTTGATTTGTTATTTATTATAAATATTGATATTATGCCTTTCCATGAATCATGCCCAAGGTGGGTAACAACAATAATAAACAATAATATAATGCTTAAAGACCATTAAACATTGCATCGTTGCAACTGTTACTACTAGTTTTATTATTTTTATAAACATAGAAAAAACTAAATAGATTAAAAGATTAATTCATTATTCATTCATAATTAATTCTTCCATTGTCACTATTATTATTATTTATAGTCCTCATCATTAACAACAACAAATATTTTCATAGTGACTTTACACTGTTGACTGACAACCAAATTTGCTCTGACTTAAGGAAGTTTGATTCTGAATGGAAGCAAGTGGGGTTGCCTGTGAAACATAAGTGGAGCTTTCACTGCTAAGTGCAGCTTTCAAGTAACAAACTTCACTGTCTAATTCTGAGTCATTCTGGCCTGAAGAAACAAAACAGAATAAGCTCTGAATGATTTCAAAGAAAGAGGAGGAGCTAATCTCAGTGGGACTGGGGGTGGGGCGGGTTAGTCATATCACAGTATTTAAAAGTTTTTACACAAGGGGATGAATGTCAGAGTGGCAAAACTCTTCCTAGAGGATAAATGGAGATTTGTTTTTAATGATCAATAAGAAAACAGGAAAGTGATTTCATCTAAAAAAACAGAAACCAAAACTAGCCAGAGATGATATTTAAATGGTATCTTCTTGCTATGTTTTGGGGAATTTATGGTGATCAGCTCATTCCTAGGATTGAAGAATGTGGAGTCACATGTTCACAGGTACGTTATCATTTGATCTCTATCTGCTGACTGTGAATGCAGTAATGATAATATGCATCTGATATATCAATGAACAAACTTTCATATGCTCAGTTTGTTACTTGGTTGCACATTGCATAGAAAATGTACAGAGAAACGTTCCAGTCCTCAGTAAAGCTGTGTTGTTCCTTCCACTATGAAAGCAAATTATGCAGTGTGCCCAAGATTGAGTGAAACACATTTTTATAATAGCAAATAATTAATCTACCCCTTTTTTGAGTTTTGAGGTTGGTAATGCTGAATTCATTGGTCATTTCTGATGCTAAATTCTTAATTGCAAAATCTTTCAACTACACCTCTAGATCCTTTAGACAAAGAAAGTATGGGAAATCTGAGAAAAGTAACATACATATATTTCTTTATGCTGATAATATAGGCTCACAAAAATAGTAAACAGTGATGAAATAATTAAAACTATGTAGGATCATTTGTATCTAAATGGAGCTCAGAAATTTTTAATGTTTCCATATACTATCTGGATTACTAAAGTGTTCATTGCTTTATTGGATTATCAAGGGCAATAAACTGGATGATAATAGCTTGTCTGAGCCACCCTGAGAAACTTTTGTTATGGGGCAGCATATCAATATAATAATTAATCTTCCTGAAATTGAATAGGAAACTCATTTAGGCTGCAAGCTAATAGACAGGTATGCTCCAACCCATTAGTTTCTATATGCATAAACGCTTCCCCTTGGATCACATTGTTTCTGTGTATTGGAGAACAAATCGGTTTTTTAAAAAACCCAGAAAAAACCCACACTGCAATTTTTAGTGTTGAAGGCATTGAGAACGTTGACGTTTTAAGGTATCTCCACTTGGGGGCAGTCGTGTAGATGTTCTGAATCAGAATATGATTCAAGTAAGAACATCTGAAAATTTCATTTCAGGTTTTTCAAAATGTGATGTGTTTGCATCTCTGAACACAAATGCCAGTACATTTTGGGGGCAAAGTGCAGGTCTTTCTGAGCTTACATTTCCTAGACACAAACATTAGAAAAAAATGCACATGTTAAAATGCAGTTTGGAAAAATTGAAGTGTTTGCATGTTTTATTCAGCATCGGGAAATTGTGCAGTTGGATCATGTTTACTAAAGGAAAAACATTGCTCCCAAGTGTATACTTTCCTCATTCAAATAACAACAACATTCTTGCATTCAGGAACAGGAATGTGATAGGTTGAATTTTGAGGTGGAACTTTAACAACTTGTGCAAACTTCCCTCACAGTGATACTCCAATCCCTAGACTTAAGTAGGGAAATGACAGGAATGAGTATTTTATGAAAATAAAGTTTTCAGTTGGGAGTGACAAAATGTTCAGATGTGATTTATGTAAATTTTGCTTGCAACAGGAGCTATCCTGCTCTGGATTCCATCTATCCATTCCTCCCAGCTAGTTGATTTTTCTTCAACAAGTAACATGCAGCTTTTTGTGACCACTAAGGCTTTCCCAGGTTCAAACACTGGCATTTCCAGGCAGGATTGGGAAAGAGTTGCTGCCAATCAGAGCAGAAAATGAGGAGCTAGCTAAACCAGTGGTCTTAGATCTGAAATCACAGTTCCAGCATGAAGGCAAGGCTCTCTGGATAGTTTAACAGTTTGGAATACGTTAATTTTTTTTGAAGGGGGGAATTTAAAAGGAAGCAAAACTTGGAACAAATATTCTTGGTGGATAACAGACTGCATTGTAAAAAAAAAAGAGCAGCTGTGAGCTGATTCACTAACCTATGTTCCTGGATCATTACTTTATGGCCTTCAACTGAATGTGTGAACTGACATCACTGTACTAGTATTGCATTAAGTAAATGCTGGCTGATAGCTTTGTGGTGATTCCTCTGGGATGGCATTTTCACTCCACAGCTCATGGAGCTGCATATGAGGCTTTTAAAAAAAGGCAATTTCTTATCATACAAGAAAATTTTAAAGAAATGCTTTCTTGTGGCTAAAGAGCAAAGAGAGGACACGGACATGGATTGGGTACCTGTAAAAATGTGCATCTATTTTCCTGGATAGGTTCAAGACATGCATGCATATTTCTTTCTGTGCCATAGCTGGCTTTGTCATAGCTAGCTCTTTTTAAATTGGAGCATGAAATGATGACAGCATTTTTGAACATGTGCCAAATGCCTTTCCCTTCTCCAAACGTGCAGCTGAAGAACAGATAATGTACCCCTGACAAAGGGTGTTTGTTCTAGACAATAAAAGCCAACAACAAAATGAATGTTAGATCTTTAAATCGCTATAGGGTTATGTTGTTTTGCCTCCAGATGCATAGCTAAGTGGGGCAGGACCCACAGTTTAATCTGGGGCAAGGTCAGCTGGGACAAGGTCAGCTGTGTGGCCCAACTTGGTGGTAATCACATGATGGCTCTTATTACAGTTCAGGAATTGAAAGGAGCTTCTGATTTTGTCTATGTGAAAGTGTATAACTGTTCCATATAACCATTGGAAATAGAGAGGCACTCTTATGTTTGGCAATAGACTATAATAAACTTAGGCTGAGCATTCTTAACCTCCAGCAGTGAAATAGATGTGAATACTATGAATCCATTAATTAGCTCCAGATAGCTTTTTTCTCCACTACCATGATCATACCTAATCTTTTAGGTAACACTGATTTGGAGTTCCAGTTTCTGTAGAACAGGCATGGAATTCTAAACTTCAAGGTGAGCTGTTAAGGGGCAATGTTTATGTAATGTATATATCCAGGTTATTCTCTGTCCTTAAAGGTGCAGACCTGTTGTTGAAGCCCATTTTCACTGCAATACGATCATTTCCTTCTTTTTCTTATGCAGTTTTCCCTCCCTGCCTTTTTTCCCCTAAGTAATGCACATGACTGAAAATAAAATAGATGCAAAAAACTGTTATTGATGTCTGGGTTAGCAAATTGGGTTGTGCTGGACACCTGATGCAGAGTAAACATGCAGAGGATTGCATTCTTAATCAGCTTTATTACCTACAGCTCTGCATAAATAAAATGCTGAGGGGAATTCCCTACTTTTCCTTGCATCCTTGTACTGCTTATTTTGCAATTCAGCCCTCTTCAAACATCTGCCCATGCCAAGTGGGTGTTTGCCATGTTCTGGTCCTTGGTGGGACTGAGGTGTATGCAAGTTAAAAATGATAAAAGTCAACAGATGAAGGCTTCTACTTTCTCCTCCCTCCCACCCTCCCTCCACCTTTTAGTGTAGCATTGGGAATATGTAAAGGAGGAAATAGCAAAGTCTAAAACTGGGATTTCCCTTCCAGCGGAAAGTTTATTAAAAGCTGCCAGTGAATCATGAGGGAGTTCTTTCCCTATCTGATATGGCTTCAGCCCTTCACCTTTGATATGCTTCACCTTAGTAACCTGTGTGTTGTAACCTGTGCAGTGCAAACACCTGAAAAAGCCTTAATAACATACAGCAATCCAGGATTGTGGCTTGAAGGTTTGAAATGCTGGCTTGGTATTGACTCTTGTCAGCAGTTTTGCTGATTCATTTCAAAAGAGGATCAGGCACCACCGGGCCTAAGGCTAAGCATACTTAATGAATTAGGGAAAGACAGTGATTACTTAATCTTGGGATCTTAGTGGACAGAGTTAAAAAAGCCAGTTATTTACAGAATAGGATTAGTGGTATTGGAAAGGTCTTTTCAGTTTGATGTTTTGGGATGGTTTGCATTGAAATTTCATCCAGAACTTTCCTACCACGCTCAAGTGCACTATGTGCTTCTGGTGCTTTATGAACACGGTGGGGAGGGGGGATATTATACAGCTGACAGGCAAATGCATTGGAACAGACTGAATTCTGGTGATTCTGGATCTAATGGTGCATGCCTTTCCATTTATGCCACTGGGGGCCACTAAACGGGCAGAAGAAATTTATAGCAATCTGAAGTTTGTGGCTGCTTTCTCTCAAGTGCTTTCCCAAGTGCTTCTCTTCCTCTCTATGCCATCTTTAGTGGATAAGAGTGTTGGACTAGAACTCAGGAGATCCAAGTTCTAGTCACTACTCAGCCAAGAAGTCCACCGTCTTTGGGCCTGCCATGGACTTCTAGCCTGACCTTCCTCACTGGAATATTGTTGTTGGGATAGAATGTAGAGTAGTGAACCTTGTAAGCCACCTTGAGTTCACTGCTAGAGGAAGAAAGGTAGGATATAAATGCAATGTAGCAACCACAACATCTTGGTCTTTCCCAGTAGTTAACTTTTCACTCTTTTCCCTTTGTGGTCCTCTTTCTGTCCCATTGTCCTCCAAAAGTCATTACAGTTTTCTTCCCTTCATTTCCTACAACTTTTCTTAGTATGCTTTGTTACTCTGTGGGACATACTTTCCTCCGTAATACAACTGGAAAGCTTCTGTTTCTGATTTCTCTAATTCCCAGCACTTCTGCCTTTCCACTGTCTTAATTCTATTCCTCCTCTGCTATCCTGTGTCAGCCTGGAGTCTCACCAACCACAACCATGCTAATATATCTGCACACACACCATGCATGCCTAGCACCATCTTGGAAGTACCTTCCAAGTTCCAGTTTCTGCCATCTATATACTGCAGATGTGGGCAGAGAGTAGATCTCCAGTTATTTTGGATTGCAGTTCCCAGCATCCCTGGCCATTGGTCATGCTGCTGGCAGGGACTTCTGGGAGTTAAAGTTCCAAAAATCTGGAGATTCACCTTCAGCCCACCAGTGACTTAGAGCATGATCTGCTCTAAGTCCCGCTTAGCTCAATGCATTAACATGGACAATGCCATGCAGGTATGGGTATATATAGGATCGCAGCCTAAAAAGCAAAGCATGGCATCCTTTCTGTGGCACTCTAGATCAGGGCTCAGGAATGAATGGCCTTCCAGATATTGGTGGACAGCAATTCCCATAAACCTTAGTAAACATAGCCAATGCTCAGGGATAATGGGAGGTGCAGTCCAACACTAAGGTGTCTTGATTGGGCCACTCCCCTTGCCCTGCCTCTGCAAGGAAGGGCAGAAAGCTAGAGAACACAGGACCTGCCTCAGTGAACCTGGTCTGAATGCTTTTTCTTCATTGGCCGATCAATGCCCAGGGCTGCCAAGCAGAGCAATTCTCCCTGCTGCTGAGTGCCAGTCTGCAGCTAGTAAAATGGAATCAAGTTAGCCAAGGAATCTCTCTCTCCCAGGGCTGATACCCTCCTTTCCCAGTCGACCATTGCATCAACCTCTGTTTCTTGTCTTGCCAAACCAGCATTCTGTTTACTTTTGGATTTAAATCCCCCCTCCCACTGCTGGCTGGCTATTTGAAAAAGTCCTTGGCAGAAAGGGTTTGTAGATCAAATCATGCGCACGTTCACAACTTGCCTGTTTATTTCTTTATTTAAGGCACAGCTCTTCTTTCAGCCAGGAAGTGGTGCTTAACACAGCTAAGGATAATAAAATGCAGAGCAAATGCATGCGTTCCAAAGGCACTCTGAAGTTGGGGCACCCCAAACATACAATGTTTTACTAGCAGATGCCCAGCAGAGCCCCAGGAAGTGACATGGTGGATCTTCCTCTTCTCTACACCATCGTTCACTAGTAAAGGTGCAGGGCCTGGGAGACATCAGGATATAGTGGATCCTCAGTGCCTCCCCTCTCCTCCTCCTCCCCACTCATTTGCATTCTCAGCTGATGATGCTACCATGATGACAGCAAGGGGTGGAAGGACATACTCCCTGTTCATATTTCCCCTGCTAAGATTGTAGCAGTGCACACGGCCTTGGAGGAGGAGCTCCGAGGTGTCCCTTGGCAACCTGGGACCCTCTCCCAAGGACTACAGAATTGTTCCCCTAAAGCAAAACTAAGAAAGATCACAAAAATGAATCAATTCAAAACACCTCAAGAAAGAAGATAGCACCCAACTGGTTACACTCCCCTTCAGCAACAGACCAATTCCCATGTCAAAGGCCTACCTTGATAAACTGGTGCAACCTTCCTTACAACAGCCCTGCAGCAGTATTTCAGTGGCTCAAGATGCTCTTTTGGCCTTTTACTGTCCAATCCATTTTGTACTGCACTGCGGCCAAGGAGGCTTCTAGCAGCATGGGCTGGTTCTGTTCGTTGACTTGGGATGAGCTCAGTTGCTCAGGGAACTAAACAGTGTAAGTCCATTCCAGTGGGTCAAGGGAACCTCACATGCTGGAAAGACTGTGGAGTAGCAGCACACAGGGGAGCTAAGAAGCACAATGTCTGAAGGCAGGATGTGGATCAGGCAATGTTTTGATGAAACCTACAGGAAGGGCAAAAAAAAAAAAGAAAAGTGAAAAAGAGCCTTGAGGGAAAGGGGCCCAGAAAACAAGGAGTGGGAGCAGAAAGGTGCTTGTCTTCGAAGGAGCTTGGGGAAAACTTTAGGATTAGGTCAAGATGAGGAGAGGTTGACTGCCCTGATGCGGAGGGTTCAGGAGAGAGAGTGCCATGGAGTTCATCAGGCTCCTCAAGGAAGTGGCTTGAAAAGGAGGAATCTGAGGAAGCAGGGGTGTATTGATGTGATGCATAAGGGTAAAGAAAAGAAGAACTAAGGAGCAAGGAAAAGACAATGACAAACACCTCCCTTGAGCCCAGAGGCAGAGGGATAGAGTGTTATAGGCAAGAAAGAAGTGGGCAGGCAAGCCAATGGGGGGCTAGGGGCTAATTCCCCCCCTGCACAGCTGTTGCATTCCTGATGGTGATCACCCCCACCACGGCTGCCTTTTGTACGCTGTGGAAAAATCTGGCACATTAAAGAGAACGCTGTGTTTAACACCCTGCCTTGCTTGTTTCACAGACTGTCCACCCTGCCAGGGGGATCCTGGCAGCTGGAACTCCTAATTTTCTAATGGGGATCTGGCAACCTAAGAGCACCCCAAAGCATGCCCCCCTCCATTTTGCATTTATCTGAGCTAAGCAGAGAATAATTGAATTAACTTTCGGTCTCTACAGGGTCATGCTGAGAGGCATTGACTTAGTTTTGTGATGAGTCTGCAGAATGCTGCTGCTTTCTGTCTCCATGACAAGTCCCTGAAGAATTCACATGGCATATGACTGCATCTGAAACTTGCATAAGAATGCATATGAGTCACATGGACACAGGTAGAATTCAATTCCTCCCCATGAGGGTGTACCCATAATCACGCTCATACAATGGGATTAGAGGTTACTATTTCTTTCACCTCCCCATGTGCATGTCAGCACACACACACATTGAAGATTGCCCAGTCACTACCAGCAATGCGCATCTCCTCTCCCAGCCTTCTCTCTGATTACTGTCACCTCTGTAATAATATAAATTGATCCTTTAACCAAATGTTATCACCCCAACCTTACTGGGTTAAGCTGCACTCAAATTATTGTGTGCAGGGGTGTTGCCAAGAATGAGAAACGATTGAGTCTGCCTTTGTTTGGACATAGATCAAGACTTGACTCAGTCTTTGCAGATCAGCCACTTGTAGGGGGCTATCCCATAGGAGAACAGAGGCCAGATCCCTGGTGAATGAATGGTGTCATCCCTGATTTTATTTTATTTTCAATTTATATCCTGCCTTTTTCCTACAAAGGGCTCAAGGCAGCTTACATCATTCTCCTCCTCCATCTTATCCCCACAACAACAACCCTGTGAGGTAGGTTGGGCTGAGAGTCTGTGACTGGCCCAAAGTCACCCAGTTGGCTCCATGGCTGAGTGGGGACTAGAACCCAGATCGTCTGAGTCCCAGTCCCATGCTCTTAACCACTACACCACACTGACCAGAAGCAATTCCTGTGGCTGGGGAAGGTGGTGCCATGATCATGGGCATTGCTGTTGGTCACTTGGGCATGTGTGCTTGATGGCTGTTGGAACTATTGAGGGGCAGAAAAATACTGTGCACATGGGCTCAAACCATCTCCATAAACATATTTCTTGGAAAGACATACTACACCATCTTCAAACCACTTCTCTATTTTTGCAGCTCATGGCTGGTCATATTTGACTATTCTTATTTCAATTCTTATTTCCAGGAAAAATCAAATATTTGTGGTAGTACACAGTGCAGCTGCGCCACAGAAATTGCTGCGGAAAGCACAGTGGCCCATCTTGAATCCTCTCTTCTCTCTTCCCCTCTGTCCAGCAAAAAATGCCAAGGTGGCTGTGAATAGCGCCAGAAGCTGGACTTCCTTCCCCTGTGATAGACACTCTGGTTGGTACTCTACAGGGCTCTGTGGTGCAGGACCTCTCTGCCACCCGCTTGCACCAGAAAGCAGCCTGGAGTGAGTGATGCTGGTTCTGCTGCTTTGAGTGACAGACTCAGAATGAAGTTTCCAAAGTGAGAGGCAGAGTGGATAAATTGGAGAGGTGGATGGGTTTAGGATGGAGATGCAAAAATAAATAAAGGGAAAAATAAAAGATTATTTTGTTTCCTTTTATTATATTTATGATCAATATGACATTGGTGGATTATGTGTGTTCTTTTGCATTATTTCCTTTTTGTCTGTCTGTTTTTATTATTTGGTACAATAAAAAAGATGAAAAAATGGATACCCTGTAATAATTAAAGAGAATGAGTCTGTCTGTCATTACCACAACACCAGGGCCATGAAGCATAGACACCTAAATTTGGCCTCCATTCTAAGGAGACAACTGGGGCATGTACTTTGGGGCTATTTACTTTCTAAAATGCATCAATTAGTTTCAATTAATGGAGAAGTGTCCATGTGTTTGAAGCCTGCAGTACCATCCCCACTCAGCAGGGGGTCTCTAACCAGCACATTGCAATGTTGTCCAGATGGGATGAAGGTGGGGGAGCTGTCAGAAGGCCAGAATTATATGGTTGCTCCTCCCTTCTTTGGTGGAGCAGTTCCTTGTCAGGAGAACGGAGGAGATGGATCCTCCATCAGCAGAGGCCATGCCTAGGGCGCCAGTTGGTATGACATCATTCACATGGGTCAGGCACAGTGTCTCGAACTCTGACAGCTGTGTAAGTTTGCTCAAAGACTTTGCTGCATCAGACAAAGGGTTCAGTCTATTCCAGCCTATGAAAATCCAGGCCAATTTGCTTGTTAGAAAATAGCAATGAAAGTGCAGTGCATATGCACCCGTGGCCTCCGGCTGCCTGCCCTGCACGTCATGTGGCCCTCAGGGAAGTACAGGTTGCCCAGCCCAGTTTAGATTCTCATTGTGAGAGGGTCAAGGACACTGAAGCATGGTACAAAGAGGATTGTTTTGTGTTCTTTGCCAGCCAGCTCATGATTTCTTCACAGTTTGAAATCTGTTTCACAGTAAACAGTTTGAAATCTTGTTGACTGTATGCTAGAGGAAACCTAACAAGAACCAAGTTCTGCCTTGCCCATTCTTGACCTTCTGTTTCTTTGAATGTAGGTGTGTACATCTCTACAGGGAAGTGGAGACAGACAGCCAGTCCTACTGATAATTTGCATGGGATTTCTGCAGAAGAATCCCTGCAGGTTCCTTACACATCTCTGCTTCCACCATTCTTTGCTGATGAATAACAATGGTCTAATGCAAAAGAAAAACCTTTTTTGCTTTCCTTGGCTGTTTTAAGTCACAAGTAGTCCTGGAAAAGATGACTCCTTGGAGTTGTCCTTACTTGCACGCATACTTCCAGACTATTAGTTCAGGGTGTATGTGTAGTCATGTTCCTTTCTTAGAAGTGTTGAGGAAGTAGACTTAAAATGCACTCAGGGGTTATTGAGAACCTCTTAAATGTCATTTCTTTCTTTTTATCCCTATGCTTCTGACACTTCCTTAATTTTCTCCTAACTTCCTCCTCAGCCTGGCTTCCAGTCTCTCAATTCCTCTCTTCCCTAGACGAGCCTTTTATGGATCACAAAACAGATGCTGTTTGTGAGCATCAGTGGCTATGCTTGCCACACAAGCAATTCATAGGCCAAGTGGTGACTGGCACTGCAGTAGTTTATAAGCCTTTTTCAGTAGGATCTTTCAGGAAACCCTATTTATAAAATTCAACAGACACAGCACAAGCCATGCTAAATGGAACAAAAGTGAGCCACAGAAGCAACTCCACTAGAGCAGGAAATAGCATTGGATACTTCTTTTCACAAGGCACTTGATGTCAGCTCTGGACAGAGAAGATAGTCCATCTAGCATAGTCCCTGATGTCTCCTTTGCTGCCCCTGTCTCCTTCACTCCTCCTATGGGAATGTGTACTTCAAACCTGAATGTGCTATAGCTACTGTGTGCATGTATGCATATGTGTTCTCAGAACCATTCCTGTATAATAGGAGAGATGGGTTTTTCAACCTTATGGAAAGCAACCCTGACCTGCTATAAACCCTGTTTACTATCAGGTCTCCTGAGCCTGAGGTCAATTCTTTTCCTATGCATTCTCCATGCTCCTTTCAGGCAGGGTGTGTGTGTGTTTGCAACTGGAATTCTAACACACTGCCTCAACTGCTCTCAACTATGTGGGCACAAGCACTGTTCAGACATCAAAAATCCATATTATGTCCCATCCACAGGTGGGGCTGCACCCTACAGCCCTGCTCCTGATGTCTTGCCTGTGACATTACTGTCATGTGTACAATCAAATGTCTGGAGGGAAAGACTCTAGGCTTGCACATGATCTTGAGCCTGTATTAGGTTCCTGGATCCTCTGCTGATCTATGCTGCCTCCCTCCAGCCACTGGTATGGAATGCAACATTATACATGAGTGAGAGCACTGTGGTGTAGTGGTTAAGGATGTGGGACAGGGACTCAGGAGATCTGGGTTCTAGTCCCCACTCAGCCATGGAGCCAACTGGGTGACTTTGGGGCAATCACAGACTCTCAGTCCAACCTAACTCACAGGGTTGTTGTTGTGAGGATAAAACAGGAAAAAATGATGATGATGATGAGGAGGAGGAGGAGTATGTAAACTGCCTTGAGTTCTTTATAAGGGAATATAATATACTAAATAATGAATGAATAAATTATGTGCACAAAACCAAGGAAAAGGGTAATGTGATGTGACTCTACTGTCAAGTAAATCAGATTGTTAACATCTGAATAAGACTTTAGTCTGCTTGAACTTTGGTTGTCTATTTTTTAATAATTTGAAAGTAGCTATTCCTGTGGAATCGGTTCACACAAGTACGTGTGTGTCAACGAGCCCTCAGAAGTCCAGCATCACAGAAAGCCCAAATGTAGTACTGTGAAATGGCGCTGGTCCATGACAAGACGTTACAGAATGTGGATGTGTGAATTGATCCTTATCCATGAGGGATCCTGCTTGTTCCAGTTTATGCGGAATTGTACCATGCACACAACTCTTGGCCTGCTTACTCAAAAGTGTGACCCGCTGCATTCAGAGGAGCCCGTCTCCACCATTAAGTGTGTATGGCCTGGCTGCTGCAGAGCCGCTTCCAGCCCCAAGGCTGAACTCTACTTGGGGAACTTTCAGAGGCCAAAATACCAGAATACCATATTTTAGCTTACAGATTGTACTGCTCATAATGGAAAACCCTAAGAGATACATTCAACTCTGTACAGTGTAGCGAGGAAGCCACAGAAGCCTTGAAATGATCAAATATTTGGTGATGGAGAAGAGAGGGCGTGTACCTCTTGGGAATCCCAGAATCAGGATATCCACAGAAGTTTTAAAATCTTATCTAGCTGCTATATACCAGAACCCTAGCCCTAACCCTAATCATAACCTTACAGCTGATTTTCTACTGATGCTTTAATATTAGGATGGAAAACCAGGAAGGAAGCAGGAAATGGAAAAGGGTAGGGAGGCGCTGAACAGAGGTTTGAGTGGTGTTTCTCTCCATGGTCTATGTTACACCTTCAGACTCCTGTGGCTTGCTGCGTGGACTAAAGCTGGGAGGGGTGCCTGGGACACTTGCTGAACTGGTTCATGAAGCTGCAAAGTAGGGAAGTGGCACATCTAAGCCCTGAGCAGTCCTTCTCCTAGACTGCTTGCATTTCTTTCCAGAAAAAGGAAATTCAGCCCTTGAAGCTTTATTATTTATTTTAGTACCTCGCCTTTCAGATCAACCTCTCTTTTGCTCAAACCATTTTCAGAGCTTGTGGTAACAACAAGCTTTTCCTTATAGTTATTACCGTAATCTTTGTTTTTGCTCCTTCCTTGTACATTTTCAGTGGCTTCCACCTTAAACTTCTTCCCTGTCTGTGGACTGCTATTCTTAGGGCACTTCTGTAATATAGTTTAATTCCTGCTGCACTTTATTTAGCTTCATGAGAGACTGAACTAAGGGAAAGTCCCAGGGCTTGATCAAAATGTCACCTCATCATAACCTGGCAAAGGTTGTTATTTTAAGTACACTTTCCAGGAAATATATAAAACTGTTCAGGATCAGACAGCATGGTCCAAGAGCAAGTGTTTCTTTTTTGAAAATGGTAACAGGTGTTCCATGAATGAATGGATGAATGAATGAATAATTTGTGATCAGGTTTTAGCATGCGATCCTTAGTGTTTTTACTTCACATATTTGTTTCAGGTCTTCTAATGCTGGATTGCTGACTGTGTGGGGGTAGAGTATGACTTTAGCTAAGGGGTGGGTATGCTTGTTAGCTAAACATTTTAATAAACATGTAGCTTAGTCAGTGAAAACTAGGATCCAACAATCAGTAAAAAGCTTAAAAGGAATAAATTTGAATAAAATGCCATGTTAGTCTTAGTAGTATTATTACATTTATATTCCACTTTTTTCCTTGTGAGGGACCCAACGTGACTTTCATAGGTCTTCTTTCCACCTCATCTTGGCAACAACTTTGTGAGGTAGGTTAGGCTGAAAGCCAGTGACTAGTCCAAAGTCACCCAGTGAGCTTCATTACTGAGTTGGGACTAGAACTGGGATCTTCTGAGTCCTGGACCAGCAATCTAACCACTACACCACACTGGCTGACATTGCTGATACTTAATGGTATAATGGTAACTGTTGAAGTATAGATGCTTATCACAGTAGTCTGAATAGCTGCACCCCCTGAGACAGCCCAAAAATTCAGGCAGCTGTATTGCTCCATATCAACTAACCATCTTCAGCAGGCTTATCTCCAACAGGAGCAGGTCTTTTGCAAGGCTGATGGGTTATAACTGCCCATTCAGGATCAAGTCACCCTAAAATGCTTTCTTTGGGCAAGGAGGCAATCTATTCTTGGGAAATTTCATTCCCTCTCCCTACAGCTACTGTGAGAACTGCAGCTAAGCTCAGAAGGAACAGAGAATTCTGAGAACAGTGGCAGATGACTTCCATGTCCCCGCTAATAAAAGAAGCCTGGGCTGAATTCCTGTGAGCCCAGTCTCCAATACACCACCTCGGATCCCTAAACATGTCAACATGCAGTGACAAAAAATGATCAAAGACCTCTAATGCAACTTGCCTTCATTGTACTCTAGTCATTCCTCTCTCTATATCAAATAGCTTCATTTGCCTTCAGACTGTGCACTAGTGTTGCTACTAAATGGTAGATGAGAAATGGTAGATGAACTCTATACTGAGATGCTGAAAACTGAGAGTTCAGGCTTCTGTTCCGATTTTGTTCTGTGTATGACCTGATTAGTCAAGTCAGCAAATTTGTTTATCAGCACCTTGATCATGTCTCTCCACAGGGGCCAACGCTTGATGCTTAAAATATAGGAGAGAAAGAATGATATGACATCATTAACAATTACTAAATTAACAATTTACCAAAAAACAAAGGTGGCCCTATTGGCCAGAAGGTAAAAATAAACAAACCCGAAATCTATATCAAGGTAATTAGGCAGAATCAGAGGACACCAAAAAATGTGCAAGCTATTAAGATCTCTAGATCCTTTTCATCAGGTGAGATGTTATGAAAAGCAGGTTGATAGGCTGGAGAAGGAGAAGAGAGGAAAAAATGTTGATGATATTAAAGTCATGAACTTTGCATGGGTCACAATTTTAAAATGAAATTGGAGAGAAGAAGGGTGCTCCCAGGCAGAGGACTCGAGCCTTTACTAATTGGAAGGCATGGTGCAGCATTTCCAGTTTTAATAGATGTTTCCTAATAAGAGAAAAAGTGCAAGAGGCAGAGGGAAAAGTATTAGCAGTAGAAGATGATATGCTCTGGATGTCCCCAAAATTCCATGAACGAAGCACTGCCATGGTGTATATAAGTCATGTCTGGAAACATGTAGATATTCAAATAAGGTTCAACCAGGGGATATAATGGCTTCAAGTTACACCTGGGACTGCCCCTGAAGAAGATGTGGAGTGTAGTCCAACAAATCTGGGGAACACCAGGTTGGGGAAGGCTGGCCTAAAAGAAGAATGTTGACAGTTTATTTGTGAATCTGCACACCATACATACTAGCAAACCTGAATCTGTGCAGGTACCCGCTGGCATTTATCCACCACATTCTACATCTGTTTTGTATTCTGCTGATCTAAATGTGGAGCCTTGGGCAGATGATAAAACTGATGCAGGATCAGAGTGCATCTGGCCCAGCAAGCTTGTGCAATCTGCTAATGGAGATAAAATAAAGGGATATCATAGAAACAGAGCGAGTTAGAAAGGGTCTCCCAGCCAATCTAGTCTGACTCGCGGCTTCAGCTGGCTCCTCTCATGACATGCCCACCATGTGCATGTCTAGCCTATCCTTAAACACCCTCACCATTAGGGCTTCAACCACCTCCCGTGGAAGCCCATTCCATACTCTCAGAGTCCTAACTGTCTGAAAGTACTTCCTGGCATCCAGATTGAACCTTGGTTCCCTGAACTTGGCTTTGTTGGAGTGCGTCCTGCCCTCCTCTTCAGGGGAGAACAAAAATCAGGTTAATGGCATTCAATATATATTCCCTTGAACAACTATTTCTGAAGTGTTAAATAATCTCTTCTAGCCATTTCCATCTGAAAAAGAAAAGGAAAAGGGACGGAGGGGGGAGTAAGAGAAGACAAGTGGAAAGGTGTCCTCTTTCACAGAGGACTATTCTTTATTTGGGGGCATCCTCTATTTGAGGGGCTATTCTCTCCACCTCTGCTTTTAAGAGAAAGAACTACCAGAAGGAAGGGATTGAATTTATCCATCCATGGGCCCTGGACTGAGAAGGGCACACAGAGCAGCTGATCACAGTCTTCCAGAATAGGATGACATATTCTCTCTTTTCATTTAAATTAGAATGATTTTGTCCAAATTTGTGTTGGCATAAATGAGCTTATACATATTTCATTTGAGCAAGCATCCTATTTTGTCCTCTTTTGGGGGTATATGTATGTCCTGTTTTGGGGGATTCACAAGTCAACCTTCATTTATTTATTCAGATAGTTTATATCCTGCCTCCTTATTCCAAAAGACTCCGAAGAGTGACTTATAAGAAAATTAAACCCAGTAAAAACAGTAGAACAGCAGCAAATGTAACAACTTCACAAAAACTGGAAACACAAACAAACACAGGAAAGACATACAGCTAAACAGATTTAAAAGGTGCGTCAGGGAGCAAAACGTCTTAGGACAGTGTGCCGCCATGGTTGCCCTTCTCCAGACACATTCCAGTTGTCAGTGTCCTTGAAATGCTGCACCCAGAACAAGACGCGGTCTGGCCGGTACAGGACAGTGTGGCACTAGCACGTCTTTTGATCAGGACACCACCCTTCTGTTATGTGACCTAAGACCGCATTTGATTGCTTTAGCCGCCGTACCATACTGTTGGCTCATGCTGAAATTGTGCTGCTGTACTCAGCAGAGGAAGTTATGTGCTGTCTCTTTGGGCTCACTCAGTCATGCGGAGCTTGGCTTTCAACATGTGGGTTATGATAGTGCATTGAAAACTAGCACACCCATGGGTCAGCACACACCAATGGCATCAGTATGAGTTCTCTCCCACAAGCATGTAGACTGCAATCTATCATGACACATGTGGGTTTTTGATGAAAGACACACACTGATAGTTAGGATGCTTGGCTCGTAATTAAGAGCCATTGGCTGGGTTTGCATGATCGCCAGAGAAATAAGCCATGCTGTCTTTCCCGGCTCTGTATGCGCCAGTTGTGTGCTGTCTGATTTGCACGTGGGTTGCTGTGTCGTCTGAACCTGGCAAGATGCTCAGTTTCAAAACCACCCCAGAACACATGGCTTGTTGTAGGGTTCTTGGATGCTTCGGGAGCCATCCCCCATTATGCACTTCTCTGGGTTCTGGTGATGTGCAGCGGGAAGGTAGTTAGGCAAATCATGTGGCCATGACCAGCTCATGATTGTGTGAGCCATCCTCTCATTGTTCCTCACTGATGAGCACTGACCTTGTTTATGATAAGAATAATGCAATGAGGTCTGATAGGTTCCTTATAGCTCTAACGTATTAGGTCTAAAGGGCTGCATGTTCAGCACTGCACTACTATGAGAAATATTTTTGTGCATAAGTTATCTCATTCCAGATTTTTGTTCTAGCTTAATTGTAGGCATGTGTAAGGTGAAGTTATAATGAGCCCCATATCTTTGCTTAGCCTTATGATATGAATCTAGTTAGAGATCAGTTTATTCTCTTTCATTCTCTTCAGCTAGAATTTGAATTAAGATTCCTGAGGGTAAATATTGCTGCAATTATTCATTAGTAATACTGTTTTATTGTTCCAATTAGTTTGTAATATTGAATTATTTTATAAGATAAAGTGGGATAAATTTAAGCCATAATAATAATAAAAAATAAAATCCTGGGGCCCAAACTAATAAATTAAATCCATGGGTTTGATCCAGACTTAGTCATGCTTAAAGTGGGCATATTAAAATCAATGGGCAACTTGTCCCCTTAGGTTTAGTGGCTCTAAACATGACTAAACATGGATCTAATCCCATGTGTGAAAACAGCTTTCTTCATATAAATCTGCTACACTGTTTTCTCTAGAAACAGATGGCGAGAATCCAGTTTCATAAATGTATTCAGACCAAAATTCAGATTAGGCTTATTTTGGTTTTAGCAGCTTACTGATCTAATAAAAACCTGTAAATAGAATAAATGGTCACATCATGAATATAACATGAAATGCCCTGGGAACTCCTTCTTCTATGCCCATAATAGTTCCTTTGATCTGACTGGAACATCTGTTTTTAATACTTCCTAGTCTTTACTTTTCTCTGAGTAAAGTCAGTATCTTGGCTATTCATTAATACTGTGTATGTGTACACAGTGCAATTGAGCACATAATAATGGTAGAAGAAAAATACTTTCTGGTGAAGTTATGAATCATGAAAGCTCTACTTGTTCTTTTGAATGTAGGACAGTGGGTCAAAGCAAAGAATTCCAAGAAGCTGAAGTTCCAATGATATCCTTCCTTTCCATATCTTCTTTCTAAGAACTATTTCGCCATGGCATCCTTTAAAATGAATAGAACAAATATTTCATAAGATTAAATATTCTTGTGGAAGAACAGTGATTCCCAAGCTGGAAGTTATGAATTCCTGGCTGTTAACTGTTCACCTACTAAAGCTAAAAGCTTTAGCTTTAGCATTAAATCCTTGCAGAATTGTAACCAAAATACTGATTCCCCCACCCCCACCCAAGAGGAAACAGGAGTAGGTGCAGATAAAAGTTTAAAACAGATGTTCCAGTCAGATCAAAGGAACAATTCTAGATGTAGGAGGAGCAGTTACCCAGGGTAATTTTATATTGTTTTTATGATATGGCTATTTAGTTTGTTAATGATATAACTTAGAAATGAATTCAGAATGTTCATAAGGCCCAGATAAGCCCAATTTAGATTTTAGGTCTGCGCAACTGCATCCTTTATGAAACATTATGCTCTCCATCTGTTGCCAGTCGTTCACACCTACCTGAATGTCCATCTTCTGGAACTTGCCTGTCTTAAGAACACGAGAAGATTCATGCTGGATCAGATCAAAGCTTCATGGGCTGCAGCATTCTGTTCATGCAGTGGCCAACCTGCTGCCTATGGGAAGCTCAACAGTAGGATGTGTGTGTAACAGCATCCTGCCACTTATGTTCCCCAGCAAGTGACATACAGAGATATACTGGCTTCAGAGCTGGCCTCAACAAGTGACAGACTGAGGTGCCCCTGTCTGCTGATGGAGGAGGAGGAGGAGTGATGAATGGTTCTGATAGTCCACCAGGAAGGATCACCACTGTCTCCACTAGGTGTTCTGAAGAGCTCCACCAGCTGCTTTCTTTCATGGCCTTTGCCACAGCAAGATTGTGGCTGGAAGGCCCTCTGGAGTATGCACTCGCCCGTTTCCATTGTATCACATACCCTCCTTCCCTTCGCTTTGATGCCGTGGTCAGCTAGCCAAAGTCTTGTGAGAGTCCTGCAACCAACAAGAAGTGCAAGATGGGGGCAGCGGGAAGAGGTTCAAGGCAGCGGAGACATGGGGCAAGGGGTGCTGCTGGTGTGTGTCCTTGTCTCAGTTTGTGAGACACCTTGGGTTGGAGCTTCTGACTCTGAAACAGGAAGTCATATGAAGCCATCATGCCTGGTATGCACTAAAGCTTCTGTGAATTACCCATGAGGAAGCAGTACACTTAAAGCAGCCTTTGCAAGGAAACAAAACGGCATGATAGCATGCTTGGCACAGTACCCATTTCATTGAACATTTTAAACATGCCATCTATATGCATACACTGTGTGATCAGAATGGGATAAAAGCAGGAAGAACGTAAGACCACAGGGAGTAGTCCTTCCCTCAGGCAACAGCTTTGAGTCAAGTCAGTGTGTCAGTCTCTTGGCATGTTGAAGAATTAATCTGACATATTGAGAGCTCAACATGCCACCTCTGAGTCAATACAGAATACAGGAGTCTGTCAGACTGCGGTGTGCTGTAATGTAAACATACACCCAAGCCTTCTAAAATAGGTCACCTCGACACAGGTAGAGCACACTTAGTTTATGAGCCATCCCAGATGGTGAGCTTGCTTGTATTTTATGAATGCAAAGAATTGGGAAGGCCCTTGAAGATAATTTAGTCAAGATTCAAGGCAGGAGCAGTCAAGCAGGAGCTATAGCATTTCCTAACAAGACAGTCATCCAGCCAAGCAAAGGAGAACCCCTGTCCCAAGTCAGTCTGTTGCACAGTATTTCAGGTTGTCCCATTATGATGCTCCCACCAGTATCTGCTCCCCCAGAATCAAAACCAGCTGGTGTATATGCCTTTAACTATGGTTTTTATTCAAGCTGTGGACCACAACTGAATTACGATGAGTAATCATTCTACCATATGTTATAGCAGCGGAGCATTACACTGAACTGCCTTGATGTTAATGTATGAATCTTGCTTTTAAATTTATAATGAATAGTCACTTCTTTGTTTTAGAATCTCATTATTCTTTAGATACAACATTTTAATTAATAGCCTTTATATTTTTTTCCTCCAGGGATTTCTTTGCAAAACAGAACCATCAAGTAAGTATAATGCTTTCATTGTTCTTACATTCTAGAAAGCAGACTATCCAAATAAATGCCCAGACTTGAAAGATCCCTGAGACTCACCCCCTGCAGCGTTTCTCCTTTAAAGAATATATTGTCAAAAGCTGCTGATGGCCCACACTGCAGGAGGGGCTCCTGGACAGGAGCTGCCTCTCAGCTTCATCATTGCCATGTGCTTTGGCCGCAACACCAGCTGTGCTAAGACAAAGGAGCAGGAGATGTTTCTGCCTACTTGCTCAATGGCTCTCTGTGGGTCAAGCACACATGTGGTGGCGATGGTGAGACTAAGCAGTTGATGACCAAGGTGGTAAGAAGATCTCTTCCAAGGGATGGGGAGAGGACCTCAGAAACCTGGAGCTGGGACTGACTCACCACAGGTGAAAACAAAGGTCTCTCTGCAGATAGAGGGGGATCCTGAAACTCATTGGGATATGCTGGGAATTGGCAGACATCCTCTATCTAAGCATAGGACCTTGTCCTTGTTGTCCTATCAATTTCAGTCCTTCTAGATCTACTTGATCCCAGTTCTGTGTGGGCATGGCGGGAAAAATAGGGTTGGCAAAAATAATACATTGTGGCTATATTTCTATTAAATATAATAGTGGTGGAGGAATCTGACCTTCGGCTGCTAGCTGAGCAATTTGCTATGAACGATTACAGTTAAAGAAGTCATTTCAGGTAGCAGACTGGCTAATTGCAGTTAAGTTGGGCAGTTAAGTTATTGACTTCATTGCAATTAAGTCATCCAAAGTTAGCCATGTTTGTTTCTAGAGCTGATCTTGCACTTGTCTCAAAGTACTTGTTCCTTAGCAAATGCAAATATAGCAAGCAGGCTGGCCTTGGACACCTAGTCTCCGTAAGTCATTTCTCTTTGCTAGTCTGTTTGTCATTTCCCTCTATTTTGTGCTCACCCCATTCCTCCAAGTGGTGAAAAGACTTCAGATCTTACCCATGCTTGGCTTCCTTTAGAAAGGAGGTCCCCAGGGGCTTACTGGTATTCTCTAATATTTGCCTTTGATTTACACATGTAGAAGTGGAACATGGGTGGAAGCACAGTTTGAGCACTCGAACAAAGACCTAAAACCCATTATTCTTATACTAGATCTCAGAGTATGAGAGAGTGAGAGGGAGGGAGCGAGAAAGAGCAGATCCAGAATGGCCAATGGCTGGGGATACTGGGAGTTGTAGTCCAAAATATCTGGACATGTTTTAGCATTGAATTCTTCTGGTTGTCTTAAGTGGCCCTAGCTAATTCTCCACTAGGGTGGAGCCAATGACAGAGCATTTCAGGGGGTTGCTGCCAAAAAGAGCAGGCCTGTATTCCGCAGTTCTTCCCTTCCCTGTAACCTTGAACATTTTTCCCATGATGAGCTTGCCCTCCAGCCCTTAATGTTTAGTTATAAATTATTGATATAATCTAGGTATGATTTACTGATAGAAACACGCTGTCATCGCCTTGTACAGTTTCTGGCATCTGCCGGGGCAGCCAGTGATGTTCCACGTGAGCAGGAAATTGTGCAAGGCAATGATGGCATGCTTCTAGCAGTAAGTGATACCTAGAGTGTATCAATAAGTTATAATGAAGCATTAGGGGCCGGAGGGCAAGCTCAGCATGGATGCTCTTTCAACAGCATCCTTATGAGCATCTGCTGGTTTTGCCTGAAGAACTTTCTTCCTCAGCCCTGTAGCATGTAGTTGGATTGACTTTCAGGGCTGGTGTTGAGGGCAGGGACATGCCAAATGCCCATTTTCCAGCAGGAACCCACTTTTGAAGGCCCTCTAGAGCAGTTCCTTCTCTTCACCATCGCAAGCTGCATGCTCATCTGCCTCTTGCTCAGACCCACATCATGGTGGGAGTGGCACCTCCTTCTCCTCTTTCACACTCCCAACAGGGAGACTGACTAGGGGAGGAATCTGTTGAAGTTGTTTTGCCTGAGGACCTTCAGAAACCTGGGGCCTGCACTTCTTGCTTCTTCATGCTTTCGCAAGTTGGTGCTCTGTCAGTACCTCTGTTGCCTGTGTGTGTGTGACTTTTGGAGGCTATGTGGCTTTGCTCATCCTGGGCTTGTGGCAAGAGTGGAAACAGAGGGCCTTTGTTCCAGCATTCCCTGCTGCAAACATGTGCACCAGCCTTCTCCCCTGTTGGCGTTATGTTCAGCCAGCCTGTGTGAAGCAGCTCCAAGCACATTCTTGCCTATATGTGTGAAGGGCCTCCAACTGCGAGCGAGTCCTGGTGGCCCAGATTCCCACGCAGAATATGTGCATGGGCTTCCTTCATGTGCTGGCTGAATGCACAGCTGGCAGGAGGCATGCCTGGTATGTGTTGCAGCTGGAGGATGTGGGACTGCAGGATGATTGCCGTCTGAGCAGAGTGTTTCGCACCATCTGTGGGGAGTGTTCCTCAAAAGCTTTCATTTGGCTAGCTGAGCTGCATTGTTCACATTCACACATGCTTCTTCTTCTTTGACCTCCACAGCTGATATTTTTAACAGTTTCTGCCATCATGCTGCACCTTCTCTTGCTCCCAGCACCCTGAGAAATATGAAGCTCTGGACTGCAATGAAGTGTGTAGGACAAAATGAATGTTCTCTTCACTTGAGTGTTAAGGGGACGCTGCATCTTGGTGGTAAGTCAGAAGATTCAGCCTGGGATCTGGCCAATGGCAAGGGCCTGTGGCTCAGTGCTCCAGCCTATACAGGAAGTCCCAGGTTCATTCCTGAGCAGCTCCAGATAGAGCTGGATAGACTTTTGTGGGCCGTTGTCCATCCATGTAGACCACAACTGAGCAAGACCTAATTTACATGTGGCCCTTGGCTGCTTCCCCATCAGTAGTGTTTGGACCCCAATCTTCTGCTCACTACCATGTGTGGAGCCACTGCTGGTAAGCTCTCCATATAAAGGGGCTTCCTGTGTTCCTATGCTAAAGGTGGTATTTCTCCCCCATCAGGTCTCCCTATACCTTCTATCCAAATAAATGCAAAAATAGTTCCCACTAACTCTTCAGTTACTTTCCAGCCCCATACATGTGGAAAGTTTGCTTGCGATGAGAATTCCCAAAGTCTGTTGAGTGAACTTCACCCCATTACTGTGGAAGAATATGCCTGGAGAAAGAATATGCCTACTTTATGCATAAAGTAGGATTCCATGGATTCTAGTTAGGAAATTTTTTTTTGAACAATAGAGGAAAGAGGGCCTAGAGATATGTACCAATAGAAAAGAAAATATGCAAGATAGCTCTACATAGTCCATATTGAACGGGCATGAAGCTAGATTCCCAAGTTCAGTGCAAGTAGTAGAGCTTCTCTCAGATATCCAGTGGAAGAGTTTCCAAGGGGTGATAGTGCTGCCTTTATTCTGTGGAGTCAAGGAAGAGAAGGTGGACAGAAGGGATTGATAATGGTCCACTGATTGGTACTGACTGAGAATCCTCGGATCAGACCATATCTTGGCCCAAAAAGTAAGCACAGAGCCATGAACATATTTTCAGCTCAGCGAAGCAGAATTAAAAGGTGTTGAGTGAGGGGATGTTTTACTTGTCAGATAGAAGTCGTGAATTTTGGGGATGCTTACCATATCTTTGTCCCTGGGAAATGGAGTAGCTATTTTTTTAAAATTCCCAAGGTTCATTTTCTCTTTCTCCATGTTCTATTAGATATGGCTAGTCCATTCCCCCATATGCAGCTATCCTTGATCCTTTGAAAATGGTAGTATGTTGTAAAACTCATAGGTGTTTCCCAATTATTTACAGGAAATATCCATGGAATGGAAATTTGTTCTCTCTCAATGGACACTCAGAGCTCACAGTGTGTGAATGTGAAGATTTCTCGGCAGGTGCCTGTAAAACTTGCTGGAAGGAAGGTAAATGTTTCATTCTGCTGTTTTGAATCATTACAGCTTTCAGATTTTAGGGAAAAGTAAACTTCTAGTTTTACACAGATGGTAAGATATAGCGGGAGTCAGTGCTACAGCAATAGTAGCTATAACAGAGTCAGTTATAGGACTACGGCAACCATGATCCCCAGTGTCCGTGCTGTCTGGGGATGATGGGGACTGTGTTCCAAAATATCTAAACAGCATGAGATTGGGGCAGGCTGGTGGAGGACCAAGAAGTGCAGTGCAAGACACAGGTTCAAATGTGTCTCCCTCTAGGCACCTTCGGTCAGAACTTCACCTTCCAAGGTAAACAGAAGATACCCAACCTCTCCTTTCCTTTATAACACCAAGGTTGCATTTGTGGAAGTGAATGGGGAGGGGCGCTCAACATGGGGAAGGGTGCTTCTTCCTTGCAAACTGTTGCTTTCGCTGCCCCACATGTTTTCTGTCTAGGTGCTTCTGAAGCCACAGATGAACCCAGTGGTGGCTGGTGGTGGCAGGAAGGCCCAAGAAGAAGGATTGCAGATAGCCAAATGCTTCCCTTATGTTTGCTGGCTCTTCCTTGCCAAAGCTTGCTTCACTCATAGGCATTGCTGGGCACATGTGTGGCTTGGGAAATCAGGGATGGGGCATTCTGGGGAGAATGAAGAAACCTGTGGTGGAAATGATCTGAAATGCAACCCACAGCTCTGATAAAAGAGGAACTGGCCTTGGATTTGAACTGTGACCACATTTGTTGACTGATAAATGTCTGTCTCAGAAGGATGATGTGGTTTATGCATGCATCGATCTTCTGCCATCATCATCATGACTATGTGAGCATGTGTGTGGGATCAGGCTATTTCATGCCACAATTTCCAGATGCCTTGAAACCACACTCAGACTTCATGAGAAACTGCTCACTTCGGACCTCTGCAGAGCATTGCAAGTGTCCCTTATGCATCATTCCGTGGCAGTGCCAACAAATCTCCCATTCTTGGAAATTTGGATCTGACAATGTGCGTTGAGCAACGATCTATTTTTATTTTTTAATGAAACTTGTTTTGTGGAAAAGCTGACATTCTTTTGAGCCATTGAGTGTTGGGCTGATTTGTGGGCAGGGTTTTGATCTTTGCTCCAGTGCAACGAGGAAGTTTACCCAAGGAAGCCGCCCTCTGCACACACCGCGTTGCCCACATGGATGCAGCTGTGCCCCTGAAGGCATGTCTGCAACGTGATGCACATCTGGGCCCCGCTGAATTGTGTGACACATGCGGGGAACGTTGCCCACATCCAAGGCCAACAGTGAAGTCACTTTCCTGTAAACACAGCTAAATCAGGAACAAGATCGCATCTAGCACAATCCTATGCATGTTTACTTGGAAGTAAATCTCAGTGTGTTCAGGGAGAGCCATGCCTAGGCAGAGATGTATATGTGTATGCGCAGTCCATCTGTTGGGAACTGGGTTTTCCCCCTTCTTCCTCTCAAACAGTAGACAGTTCTATGGCAAAAAGCACTTTATTTCTAATGCTCAGGCAGCAAGGTAATAGCCAAGAGAAGAGTTTCTGAGCATGCACAGAGTGGTTTGTTGAATCCGTACTGGAAAGTATTTCCAGGGGCCCTCCTTTTCAGTAACCCTGGACTCCACCCATCTGGGTGTGCCCCTCTGGAGAAGGGCTAGCCTTTTGGATCCATGCAGGCCCTGTAACTGGCTAGCCCTTCTCTCCCATGCTGCGTCATGGGGTAAAGCATCAGGCCAGGCTCCTCATTCTCTTCTCCCATGTGCCATTCCTGCACTTCCCAAGATCTGCCTGAACACCTAGAGATGGTGATCTTGAGATAAGCTCTTCCGCCTGCACCATCTCTGTGTCTGTTGTCCTCACTTTCAGGGCCTCCCAGTACACATCTGACGAGTCGGTGCCACCCTGACCACGGAGAGCACCCCTAGAATAGCTGCCTCTTTCATTCCCAGCACCAATCTTCAAAAATTTCTCTGATAGAGGGGTGAGGAACCTTCAGTCTGTGGCCAAATCTGGCTCTCCTGGGGATCCCAGATGACCATATCTACTTTTTCCACCCCTGTTCACTTTTCCATGATTCTTCCCCCCTCCCCGCACATAAACATTTGGTGTTTTTTGATGCAATCCAATGGAGATGAGTAGGACCTTTGTCAGTCATCCAGTGTAGCATGAGAAGTGCAGTGCAGGTGATCTTTGCCTCCCTGTGCCTCCCACTTTGCATTTGCTCTGTGCAGCTACTTTTGGCTGTCTAGCTGAGATGGTTTGGAGAGGAGGGGCAAGAGGCTACAGAGGACACAGGGCACATTGTAACCTGAGCTCTACAGTCTCTCCTGCTCCCTACCTACTGGGATGCCTCCTTTACCCCTCTCCAAATGTAAGTTCCTGACCTTGGAGAAGCAGCAGGCCTGGTTCTCCCTGTGCCAGCCATGGGTGCACATGGGGGTGGCCAGAGCATAGATTTCAAGCTCTGGCATTAGTGCTCTGTCTCTAGGATCAGGGAATTTGAAGTATCCTATAGACCCCCAGATGATGCTCAGGGGACATAGGTTTGCTCTCTTGTGCTTCCCCCATTCTAAAATGCTGAAATGTCACTCCTAATGCTTCGCTACTGGCACTAAGAAATTTAAGTTAAACTGTGCTCGTGGTAATGGTAACCTTGGACCCACCCCTTATGCCTTTGGCCATGCCCTGTCGCCACTGGAATGCAGCCCTAAAGAAATCCCCCAAGATCTATTTTAGCCTCTGGCTGGAAGGAGTTCTCAGTCACTGCTCAACCCTTCTGATTCATTAGTATCAATGGGACATTTACAATTGACGTCAGCAACTGGTCTTCATTCATTATATTCCAAATCTCTGCGTATTCTGTGACATGAATTCAGATTGAGCAGTGTCATTCACTTCAACAGAGAAGTTAGGACTGTCTTCTCATTATATGACACACTGTAGATGGGAGACTGCTCTGAGCATATGGGAGCCCCTGTATTCACAAACGATCACATGCAGAAAATGTTTATAGCTATAGGCTCTTACAAACTGCACAAAGGTAACAATATCTAGAACATAACCATAAGAATGTGGGCATCTTAATTCTCTTAACATGAAAGCCATAACTAAAATACATCTTTCATAAAAGCATCCCAAAATCGATTTGGCCGCTTCTCAAGTGAAAGAATCAGCTTTGGAGTCCATTACTACTTCCAAATTTTCTTAGCTAGTGTCACAAATAGTACAACCTATATTAATATACATCCAAGTAACTTTGCCACTGTATCATTTGTTCACCATCTTGCATTTCACAACACATAATAAGATATAAATCTTGTCCTGGGAGAATCATACCATGGACAGAAGAGCAGATAATGTGCATCTTCTCTTTCAGGAATATTATTTTACTTGGGTCCCAAATAAGCATGTGGCATGGTCTTACTCATGGTAGTTTAATTGTATTTAATAATGTTGTTTTGACCATTTAATTTTTATACTGCATTTTATATTTTAAATTGTTTTACATAGTTGTGAGATGCCCAGAGAGCTTTGGTTAAACAAGCATATCTTCTGCAAACTAAGTTTTGTAGAATCTGTCCTTAACTGTGGGAAACTGAGGTTCTGCAAGTAGTTTGCAATTTAGACTTTTAATTTTTATAATAGCACACCATGTGAAAGTATGATTATTATTAATTATTTCTCTGCCCATTAATGCTTGAAAATGTAAAATCTGTTTATCAGGTCCAGGTATAATTACGTATTCTTCAGTTATCAAATATTTCCGCACACTAGCCCAAAAAAACTGCGTAACCCTCTAATTTCAATTGTTCAAATGAGCTTTCTTTGGAAGCCTTGAATCAGTCATTACTTTGCACAAATACTGAATCATCTGTAGGCCTTTGTTGAATGTTGCAGGTTTCCCCTGGTATAATGTATCAATATTTTAAAAAACTATTTTGAAGAACTTCCAGTAAAGCAACAAGGGATCACTCAATCAGCATAATTGTCAAAATATGATGGGTCCAAAGGTGGTATTTTATTTATGCAATTCTTGAAATGGAACAGCATTTGGAATTGGGGAACATCACATGCAAGTGCTTGGAAACACCTCCCCAAAACCTGCCAGTTTGCTTCTCTGGTAGAACAAATCAGAACCACCAATATATAACTTGTTCTCATTTTGTCAACTCCCACATTATCTTGTGATCACCTACAATTTCTTCCATTTTCTGTATGTATTTCAAACAGGTGAAAGTGCAGTTTAATTGCTTTGAAGTCAGTGCAGGGCAACATCTCCATGTGACCATGAGGACAATTCCAAATTACTGCAGTGTTAAAATGAATCAAGAATATTATGTTGAAGGTAGGAATCTCTGTTTAGATAAACTTATTTATTTATTATATTTATATCCTGCCTATTTTCCTTCTAAGGAACCCAAGGCAGTCCACATAATTCCCCTCCTCCTCTCAATTTTATCCTCACAACAACAACCCTAAGAGTGACTGGCCCAAAGTCACCCAGTTGGCACCATGGCCAAGGTGGACTAGAACCCAGACCACCCAAGTCCCAGTCCCAAGTTCTTAACCACTGCACCACACTGGCTCTCAAGTGATGGTCTTGGTGGGGGTTGCTAAAATAAATGACCAATTAACCAGGAAATTGGTCATTTCCTTTGTGCCAAGTTTGCTTTACGTAGAATCAATTGATTGCTATGATCCAGAAAGTGGAATATGCATAGACTTTCTGAGTTTAATAAGATAGCGAAATGGTCCAAGAGCCACATATTAAGTGGCAAATTTGGGACAGTGCATTTTATTAGTTGTCTTACCCAAGCTCCGTGACTTTAATCTGCATTTTGAATGCCTCCAGTGTGGAAGAAACCACAACCTGCCTAGATAATTGGTTCTCTTGTCATACTGCCCTGACAGTCAGGAAGTAACTAGCCCCATGTGGCTGAGGGTAAAGGAATGCTTTTAGAAGGCCACTGTGCATTGTCTGCAGATTTCCTAGATTCTTTTATCTAAGGTGTATTACATGCTCACAGAAGAGAATGGATGTCTTTGTGAGGCTCAGCATGTACATGAGAATGTATGAAGCACAGGCAGTGAGATCCTGTAAAAGTACAATGGATTAGAAACAGTCTGGGAAATAATAGTGATTTTCATAATTATTAGGGCTGAGGAAATAATTTCAGGAATTATTTCAAATGTGCCTAAGGGCAAATATCAGTTTCCAAAACAAGCAATATACGTTTGGAAGAGACACACACAGAAGTTGATTGTCATCAAAGTTGGACAGTGCATTTCACAATGGGATTAAATAAGGTGAAGCAGTTCTATTCTCTCCACTCCCTCTATACACACACACTGGAAGCGTGCACAGAGAAATCAAATGTATATTTACAATATAACTAGTGAGAAGGATCCTGGAACTGCTGCAGACCCCAAGCTGAATATGTTTCAACAAAGGGATGTGGTTGCAGAAAGAGCAGCATTAAGTGACGGATCATTTGCAATTCATGTGAAGTGCTAGTTCCCTCTATTCAGCACTGGATTAGGCCTCATTTTGTAACTACACATTTGCTTTCTTTATGCACTTGAAAACAGAGAAGGTCCAGAAGAGTGCCAGAGTTCAGGACATGGAATAATAAGTTATAGAAAGCCAAATTCCAGTTGAACATCGGGAAAAGACTTCTTGATTGTTAGAACAATACTACAGTGGGGCCAATTACCTGGGGAGGTGGTAGGCATCCTGGAGGCATTAAGGATGCAACTTGGACAGCCATCTAAGAAGGGTGGTTTAACTTGGAGTCCTGCAGTGAGCAGGGAGTTAGACCCAATGACTTCGGACTCTACTATTCTATGAAGTTATGAATCAGAATGGGAAAAATAGTTCCCCTTCTTGATTTCCAACCAGACTAAAGAAGATGGTAGGCTATTTATAGCTCAAGTTCCAGCCACAACTGGTATCACATTTGCATTTGAGCCATGAATAGACAACTAGGATTTGATCAATGTTACTGCTACTTAGAGCAGACAGATTGAAATAGGTAGGACTTTAGACAATGAATGCAATGTGTGGAGTCCTCCAGATCTTTTGGAATGCAAAGCTGCCTGGGGCTGATGGAAGTTGTAGTCCAAAATATCTGGGGGACACCAGGATTCCAATCTCATTGTAGATGCTAACCTGTCTGCTACTAAAGGTTTTCAACTGGCATGTGGCCAGGCCTCAAGAGTATAGACTGAAAGGTGTCTCAAGAAAATAACCAAGATGAACAATCTATTTTATATTTTGCAGATTGCAGAAATGGTGATGTAGAGAAAAGCATTCCAGCCTGTTTCGGTAAGCTTGAGGTCCACAAGGCCTAAATTACACACATTGCATGCAGAACAGTGCTGTAGTTTCTGAATTCTACTAATCAAACTGATAGTTGCTGCTTCCAGCTAATTGGGGATAGTAATGTATGCTTTGGTAAATTGAATTTGCTGCTGTTCTTAAACTAGGTTGTCTTCCTATCCCTTGCTTACCCAAAATATTTGGATCCCATCACTGGTAAAATAAAACCCTATTACTGTCTTTGACAGAAGTCCAGGTAAATGCTGTTTCTGAGCATAACCCACATTGGCAAGGTTTGATCCTCCAATCCCCCCAGATATATCAAGCTTTATAGTTTGGCTTTCTCCTGGTTTCCCTTTTCAGAAAAGGGAAAACTAAATGCCATGATAAAGGTGTAGTGTGCAACTGATTCTGATTTTTTTTTAAATCTTGAAGTAAGCATGGAAGGCATTGATCCAGACCTGAACCACAGGGTTGGCACCAATGAAGATTTTCTTTCTTTTTGTTTTAGTCTCCGTGAGAGAGAGAAGTTAGGGGAAGAAAAGGGCTGTGTAGGAAGGGTTACACTTTCCCTTCCTGTGCACAGTGGTCCGGATCCAAATTGGGGGCCCACATATTTACTCCAGGGTCAAAAATGGGGAGAGTCACTAGCACATTACATACTTAACGGAGATGTCATTTAACCCTAATTGGTTAGCCTACCATCCAGGTGGGTCACTGCAGAGCAGCAAGGCCTTCTGGAATATAGAGGAAGGTGCTTGTGTCTTCTGCTAGCTTGCCTGGTTTGAGCCTGTGCTGGTACCTTTCAGCCCAAGGTTGGCTGGTCTCCAACACTGGTGTGCCATCTAATGGGGAAGGGTTCTGAATGGCTGAGTGCTTCACCTAGTGGCACCTAGAGGGCTTCATCTACACCCAGCTAGAAGGTGACACCTAGAGGGCTTCATCTACACCCAGCTCTCTTGACTTCCACTAGCTCCATTCCCTCAATCAGCCTGGGAAAACTAATTGCACATAGTGCAGGTGGGAATGAGGCTCTGGCACCAAGCCCTGCTCCTTTTCTGTACCTATTAATTTGATTGTCGGGGCAGACACTATGTGGTATTTGTAAAGTGCCCTGCGTGCAGATTCTGAACATGTGGTTGAGGATGCACAAAGACCTACATAAAGGAAGCAGACCTTTTTGATGTGATGTTGCTTCTCCTTATGTGCATCAGTCTTCCCAGATTGGTCCCTTGAACTGTCCTGCAGTGGGCAATCCTAAGGATGTTTGTTTTGGTGCATAATTTCATTAGCCGAGGAAGGAGAAACTCCATTAAAGAAGATGCTCCTAGAAATGCTAGGAAAGAATTTAGATCCTATATCCTATCACAGTTTTATTAAGAAGGGTGCAATCCTCAGCACACTTCCTAGAGAGTAAGGTCCACTGAATTATGGGAGGCTTACTTTGGTGCAGCTTTGCCCAGGGTTGCTCTGCCAGACACCTTTCACCTACAATTTCGTGGACATGATATCTAGGTAAGAAAGCTGACAATTAGCAATGCAAGCCTGTGCATGTTTACTCAGAAGTTCCACTGTGGCTTTGCATAGGATTGCAACCTATATGATGCTCATGCTAGTGGAAACTAAATACAGACAACATTCAAACGGGCTGTGGAATTTCAGGTCTTTAATCCTTTTGATTAATATCAACATAATAGTCCTTGGTCAGGTAAGCAGACGCCTTTGATTAAATAATTAGCTTTTTTAAAAATTTCAGCTGGCAAAATGGCCTTTGATGTGGACAGAACAAGAAAACTAATTTCAGTGGATATCTCAGAGGTTGTTCAAGGCACAGACTATTACATTCGCTTATGTCGTGAATGGTTTGTGTGTGAAGATGAAGGCCCCGTCACCTTGGTAAGAATCTGAAAATCTTTCATGAAAACAATTCACCCAGCAGAACAATATGGAGTTCTTTACAATATTAAAGTCAGGCAAAGGTCTTCATCCCATTTTCCAGCTTGTTCCAGACTGGACAGAAATACATGCCTTTTTCCTCCCCAGTTCTCTTGGGTTTCTTGGAAGAATTTGTCCTGAGGGCCAGATTGAAAACCTTCTAAATCAGCCTTTCCTGCTCTGATGCCCTCCAGTTATTTTGGGGGATAATGCCCATCAGCCCCAGGAGGCATGACAAATGTCATTGTTGTAATTTAAAATGTGGGGTTCACAAGGGTGGGGAAGAATCAGATCAAAGCCTAAGCACAAACAATAACATAGGGTTGCCTGAAGGGTCAGCTATGTCACTTCACAATGTCACAACAAGCCACATTGCATCTGAACCCTTGGATAACCCAGGATGTTGGGTTGGCACACTAGCATTTGTTGATAATACAGGTCCATCAGTGCTGCTTTTTGCCAAATGTGGTGCACGTTGATGCAATGATAGCTGCCAATTTGGTTGGTTTTTAAAGGAGGGTAAGGCTATCAATACCTACTAGTCAATACAAATACCAATACCTACTAGTCAATGCAAATACACTATGTATTGTGCTTCCAGAATCAGAGATGGTATGTTAGGGAATATGAGTGGGAGTTCTTATGACAACAAACATTGGCTTGATCTTTGTTAATTGTCAGTTTATATTGGACTCAGTACTTTCTGTTTTTACCCTTCTTTGTACTGTCCTAAATAAGGGAAGTAAACCTAAGTAGATGTTCCCTTAAGGGTTGCAGCAAATATGGGTGTTCCTAACCTGGCACGAGAGGTTGCACTTGCCAAAGCTCTGTCATCCACATAATTAAAAGATTGCATTTCTTCACTTTAGACTGAATGAAAAGTCACGGGCAGGCTTATCCAGCGTCAGTCAGAAGACAGTATCAGTGCTACTGTGTTGCTTTGCTGTGATGCTCAGCTAACCATGGGCTTTTGCAAAAGTAAGCTTAGAAAGCTTTGAATGCACTAAGAAAGTAGCACTTGGACAACCATCTTGAGCAGCAGCAGCTTGGCGATCCTTCCCAAGGCCTTCCCATCTGTTGGCGGTGACATCAGTGTATGCCCCATGGTCCTAGCCTGTGCTGGCTATGTTAGCCTGAGACCATCAGACATGGTCAAAGAGGACACCCCGCATCAGTACTGAATTGCCAATTTAGTTGGTTGCTGCACATGGAATAGGGGAACACCACTTTGTCCTTTGCCTCAGGCAACAAAATGTCTTAGAACAGCCCTGAAAGAGGAAGTCACATGGAGCTTTAGGAAACACGACTCACAGAAATGCAGAACCGTGCAGTTATGCTAGACTGATGTTTTCTCATTTTAGGTTCAAGGTAAGGACTTGGTGAAATCAGTCTCTCTACCATATACTCAGCTGCTGTCATGTCTGTGCATTGAGGTAAATGTTTCAACATGGTTTGATTATGTGGCCAGTCTTAAAGTTTGGCATCTAACGAAAGCACCAATATTTCAGTCAGAGGGCAAAAACCCTGAGTCCTGAAGAACAATTCTATTATTTTATTAGTTTATTTATTAAATCTGTATAAAAAACTGCCCATTAGCATAATGCTCTTTTCATGCATATTAGAATTATTTCAAAATCTGTGTGCAATATAAGTGGCAGATCTGATCTTCAGATGAGCTCCACATAATGGGAAGAAAATGTGGATTGGGCCTCCGCAAAAGCATGCTTAGCCTCATTATGGCAATTGCCTTTACCTAGGAAGTGAAGACAATTTAATTCCATTCTAGATTAATTTTAATTTCATTGTATGTTTGTCTTAAAGTATGTGTTGACTACTTTTTATTTTTGGGTTCATTAAGCTATTTTATATTTAAGGGGAGATAGGATAGACGTGTACAGAATTATGCATGATGTAGAGAAAGTGGATAGGGAGATATCTTCCCCCTCTTTCATAATACTAGAAATTGGGATCATCTCAGGAAGCTGATTGGTGGAAGATTCAGGGCAGATAAACCGAACCAGATAAACTATGGAATTCATGTCCACAAGATGCAATGATGGCCACTGCTCTGGCTGGCTTTCAAATGGGATTGAAAGTTGGAGTTGGCTCACAACCATCATTCTTAACATTTGCAACTGGCCTATTCCTGTTTACATTTTCCAGCTCTGGGGCTGATTTTTTTCCTTAAAAGTGCCCTAATTATAACCTCTTTTAAAGAGGCCAGGACATTCTGTCTATCAGATTTATTATGCAGGTATGTAAGGTCACTCCAGTGCTCTTTGCTCCAAAGGAATCTTGCCCTGTGGAGCTGGAGTGGGTGATCCCTCCAGTTGTTTTGGCCTGCAGCTCCCTTCATTGCTCACCATTGGCCATGGTGGCTAAGGTTGATGGAGTTTGTAAGTCAAAATTCTGGAGGGGCACACGTTGCCCTCCCAACACTGTAGAGCTTGTCCTCAGGAGGTCCAATACTGAGCAAAGAGAGGACCTATGGAGAATACATCATTTGGGGAAGACAATGAACTAATCGATGCATGTTTGGTTTGCAGGCCTGGCCAGCAGTTTCAGATGCAAGGAGAATGCGATCATGCCCATTCAAGAATGGCAAGTGACACACGCTTCTTGATTGTTTGAATGGTTGCAGTTCTGTTTCAGAAATGCTTGCTGAGGGGGTGGGAATGATAAGAATACAGGTAGTCCTATTTACTTTAAGAAACAGGGGTTATTTCTTTAGCTCCTCAGTCAGATTTTGCTACTGATGTGTATCTGAATGTTACCTAAAATATTAGCTCAGCACAGCAGGTGAGAAGCTAGGTACTGAGACTGTAAACGCCCCAATTCTGATCTTCTTTATGTGCCACTGACCCTGATAAGCTATACTGGAACTCCATATAATGGGTTGCATGCAGTGCCACACCAGCAGATGTCTGGCATTGCGATGCCACAATGGGACTCACTCCCTCTTTCCTTCCTACTGCAATTCTTCGTGTTGTTTCGAGGTTTTGGCAGACTTCCTGAGTAGAGTTGGAGGATACACACTTCACTGATGGAACTGCTTCCATCAGAGGAATGCTATCCCTGCACATGCAGGTTTGCCCTGAAGCCTCTGCTTTCATACCTTCTGTGACAAATGCAATTTTGCTTCTCTCTGTAGTTCTGGCAAAGAGCCACAGTCAATTCAGACTTCCCCTGCAAGTCACTGCAAGGTGCATATCTAGAAACATTTGTGTTTGCTGTGCCACATTACAGAGTGAAGGATGCACACAAAATGTAAAAGGTGACATCTCATTTAAGTCAATGACAGGACAGGATCTGAAATCTCACAATGAAGCAAGTCTTAGTATGACATTTCTTTGAAAAAACATGCTTGGCATTGGACTTTTTCCGTGCATATACAATGTCAAGGGAATGAGTGTACTTTCTTTCTATTCAATCTGGAACCATCAAGTAGAATCAGGCCCCATCATTAGGTGCTGATGGGAAGGACCCAGAAACAATTTCTGCCAAGAAATATTTTTTCTTGGACTGTATTCAGCAGCTGCATTTGAAAAACAAAAGGAAACTATGGTGTGTCCTATTTTAAAATATAGAGTTTTACGAGGCCAGTACCACTGCGGTTTTTGCAAATATTATTCAAATACCGTACTTTGTTTGCCAGACACTGTTTGCAATCCCTTCTAACACTGTGCCCCCCACCCTACAAAAATCTGGTCCAAAAAAATAAGTGCTTCTTTTGCACATATTTTGTGAATACAATAGTACGCTAACGATTCAGAAACAATGGCATTTTGCAGATATCTCTTTTCAGCTTCTCTTATATCTATTAACAGCTCCCAAGGGCCACTTGTCTAAATGGATTTCATGTGTGATAGCTAAATTGCTATTCCTAATCTATATGCTTATAAGAGGAGAACAAAATGTACTATTTGTAGGGGAACAGCTTGGACGAGCATGTGTGAGTTGAGGGGAGACTTTGCTGAGTACAAGTCTTCTCCCACACAACTCCTTCTAAGCAGATCAGGACAAAAATCTTTCTAACAAAAGTCTTCATATTAAAGCTGACTAGTTAGCTGGCTTTGTGATACAAAAACAAGTATTGCAGAATTCAGTGAAGAAACAAACAAGCACAATTAGAATACTAGCTACTAGGGAAATGTAGCTTAATAATATAAAGTGGATTCCATACTGAATAGCTTTCATCCTCCTTTCCCAAGCAAAAGGGCTATCACCACCTTCAGGGTGGTGCATCTTGCTTGTGGTCTAATCATAGAGAATATCTGACATTAACTTTATGTAGCTGTATATATCTGTAGCTTCCCTCTAACTTTATGTAGCTGTATATACCTGTAGCTTCCCTCTAACTTTATGTAGCTGTATATATCTGTAGCTTCCCTCTAGCCTTCAGTGCCTGATCCTGCCTAATCTCGGAAACTAAGCAGGGTCAGGCTGAAATCTGGATGGGTGACTTAAAATGTTGTGAACGGCTCAGAGAGCTTTGACTGCAGGTGGTATAGAAGTGTAGTGTAATAATTGCTCAATTCGTCTGCCCTTTTAATCTGATGCCAAAACACTGGACTAATAACTTTAACTTGAGCCCCATTCAACTCAACAAGCTCAACTGGCACTGGCATTTTAGTCAAGAATTCTAGTTCTGCATCTTCTTCCACTTCTGATTCAAAATCTGAGACGACAACCTTCGAAGGCTACATTTTTGAAGAAGTGGGCCTAGTACCTACAAACATGATGATAAATAAGTGAGATACATAGCTTTCTTTGCCATAGGTACATAAATGCATAAATTTGCATATGTTCATTAAGGATGATATCTAGCACATTACTGGTACTACTAAATGTATAGTAGTAGTGATAGTAGTAGTAGATGGTATAAAAAGGTAGCAGTATTTCATGGATGAGTATTTAGAATGGCTAACCTGTCTAATCATGGAAAGTTATCTTTTTGGGAAATACACTCATCGGGTCTTGTTCTTGACCCAGAATTCGTAGCATTCTAGCTCATGGTATCTCTTTTTCTCTACACCCACCTTTTCTACTGAAGTCAGCCTTCAATCGTGTCACCATTTGGAGAAGTGCAGTTATATATGATGAGAAATGAAACTTGTTTCCCATATTTCATTCCCTTCCTTGTACATGGAGTGAAGAGGCTGGAAGATAGACTCTATAATGTGGTGAAGGCCAGATGTGATGAGAAAATGCATCAACTCTGACACTCAGTCGTGTGTGAATCTCAGGCCCATGGCAGAGAGTTCCATAGTATTTCTTTGGTTATTTTTCCAGCCAAAGCTGTCATATAACTAGAGGGATGTCATGCTTGAAAGGTGATACATACGCATTACATCCCCTATATAATTCCAGCAGGGTGGGCAGACAACTATAGGGGCTGTTGTCAAAGGTTTGGCATATCAGTGGCTGAGGGGAAGAGGTTTATCCCTACCCTCATGGGATTTTCAGAAAGCACTTTGCTTTTTTCCTGAAGAGTGAATGGCAACTGTGCACTGCTATGGGAAGACAGTAAAATCCCATTTCCTGGGTCTTTGGTTAAGCTGGTTTTCAACGTTTTGCACCTTCTGTCTACAATGGGAGAAGTCCCTGACAGTGCCTGCAAAGTTCCCTATGCCATGCTGCCTCCATTTCTTTTAATTAAAAAAAAACTCTGGAAAAAAGTAAACCACTAGGCTTTCCTTCATTTTTCTGAAACCTATTGATGAACAGCAGTTAGGCAAGCAGGAAGAAAAGGAACAAGATGATTCCTGGCTCTATCCAATCTTTTTCTGCCCATGGACCTTTCCTGTTTTGCTCTATCTCTCTTTCCTCTCTTAGCCTCTAGCCTCACTATGTCCCCCCTCCTCACACCTCTTTACCTCGTTGCCCCATCCCAAGTAGCCTCCATCCTTGTTTTTCCTGCTTCCCCTTTGCAATGCTATTTCCACCTCTCTCCAAGCCTGTAACGATTCCTCCATCTTTTCTCACCTCCTCCCAGCCCTAGCCTTCCTCTATCTCCCCTACTTCCTCTTTCATCTATTTGTGAGGGGTAAAAGCCTAGCTGAGCTGATGGCCAAGGTAGGGAAAACATTTTATTATGTTTGAGAAAAACATAATAATGGAACTTGGGACAATCTCCATTTACATGGATGGAATGATCAAAGCAATCCCATTCAGTCCTACTAAGAAAGAGTTACCACTGAGTTTCCATGTGAGCATGCATAAGTTTGCAACCTTAAATGAGTATTTTGTTCTGCTTCTCTGGGGTCATATTTGTGGCTTGGAGTTCGGACTCTTCCTCTGCTTGTAGCCAGTGTCTTGGGTGAATTATTGTTCTTTTACCAGGCCTCTATGGAAGTCACTATGGGACTAGCCACATCCTCTATGGATTCCTCTTGCTGTGCTGATCACTACAGTTTCTTTAATTCCCCCAAATGCCCAGACAGTCAGTGTCTGCTGTTTTATGGCACTGGTTTGCAACCTTGGTCCCTCAACTATTACTGGACTACAATTCCCATTGCCAGTAATAATTACTCATGCTAGCTGAGGACGATGGAGTGTGGTTGAACATGTGGGCACCCTGCAAGAAACATTACACATGAGAAACTTGGTGTGATAAAAAGATAAAACAGCTAATGCATCCCTGTGTGTGATACAAAACAAAGATCTTAAAATGTTCTTTGCATCACATGATCCCAGGCTACTGTAGAAGAAAGATGAGGTGGTCTAAACTATATTTATTTACTGTACTCCTATGGAGAATAAGCTGTCCCCTGTCTGATAATGCAGCAGAATTCTATGATTAGCTCTCTGGTCAAAGCACATCCATTCCTAATGTCCACCTTTGTAAGGTCAAAATGGATGGTGAACTTTGAAGCAACTACAATATAGTAATACACAGATCCGCCTCCCCCCCACAATGTTTTATTGTACCATCTACCGCCCCCTGCCCCACCCCCCCCCCCCCAAAGCCGTCTTGGCTACTTCCTACAGTGCTACAGCTCTGCAGAGGAAGATACGGCAAGCCCATCTTTATACCAGCGATTGGGTGACCACAAGTCAACACACACAGGCAGGACACCTGAATACAGCCAACTGCAAAGGGGGCACACAATGTAGCAAAGCATAATATCGTGCCACATTGTGTGATTCCAAATGACAGCTCTCAAGATGTCGTGCATGTAAAAAATCATTTACAAGTGCTTGTATTTGAGGGCAATGCTCATCTGATCTCATAGGGAAAAGCAGAATTACTGCACAGAGTAATTCACCTGAGGTAAGTTTGCCTATTGTTGGTCACACCTAGGCACACTGTGTGTAGTGTCGAGAACAACAGGTGAGCATGGTTCTTCTCTTCTCCTGCAGGGTCAGTCTTCTCCTTTACCCAACATAACAGGAGGCCCTCAGCAACAACTGGAGAACAAATTATTACCTTGAATCCCAGGGGGAATATATTGTACATTTTTACTGTTGCTTTATTTCCCTCATATATGCTTTATTTCCTTTTTAGATACCAAGGCTCTGTGGGATAACATTATTTATAATCCTGTCACACAAACTTTGTCATGGGAAGCCGCTTGTCCTGTTCAGGTCAATGTCAGCCTTTGTCAGCTGATGAAGACCAATGATTGGTGTATTGATTTAGAGAACACGGCAAATACTGCTGCAGAGAAAGTAAGCACTGAAGCACAGGGGCATAGCTTTGTGTCTGGACTCACTGAGGGTGTGGGTGAGCTTGTTGACCATACCTTGCCAACTGCCCCCACTGGCATCACCCTGAATATTTTTGAGCTTGACTGAATTTTCATTGCCATTCTAGCCATATCACTCTACTTAGGCATGTAAAATGAGCTAAGATTCCAATGTGCAGCCCATGAAAGTAAAACAACAAGAACATGCAAATTAAACTCGGATTTAAGTCAGCTTAGCCTGCTTCACATGTTAAAGAAATCCTACATAAAATTGCTGTGAAACTTTACACGTGCTATTCATACATGTGAGTTTTTCACGGGTTGCACGTTTGAGCCCTATGTAGATGGCATGCCATGTGTACACTGAGCTGGCTGAAAAGTTACACCATACGCAAGTGCTGGGTATTCATCTGATCCTCTGAATGGAGCCGTGGCCACACAGCAGATGGAGTGAGTAGATAGCACTCTGTGTTGATCGTGAGGCTAGATGAATGGGTGGAAATGGCAAGGGAACAGATTCTACTATATGTTAAGAGAAACTTCCTAATGGTAGGAGATGTTGAAAGGTGGATCAGGCTTTCTTTTACTGGAGGTATTGAAGCAAGGGCTGGATGGCCACCTGTCAGAGACTCTATGGCTGAGCAGGGGTTTTGGAGTACCTCCATTGACTGTTTACAGAGCAATTGGGGCATAGCTAGGACATGTTGAGAGGGGTCAGTTTTGGGGGAGGGCCACCTGGCATTGACCCCCCTCCCCAGGCACTGATTAAACATGACATGCCGTGCATGAAGGGATTTGATGTTCACCAAATACACATTGGGTTTGGTTCAGTTCAGTTTTCATTTGAGTAAGAAAACATTCATACCAGAGCCATAGTCATTCAGTGGTTCAACTGCAAATTCTTTCATCCTTTGTCATTGGTCTTTGCTGGCTAGAGCTGATGGAAATTGCAATCCAACAAAATCTGTAGGGCCACAGTGACACATCCCTAATTCATATTCATGTAATAAATGACAAATCTAAAATCCTACAAAGGCTAGTGTTGCTGCTATTCATCTACTCCGAGGATATCAACAACTAACTATTTGAGCACTCTTTTCGATCAGGTGAAATATTCCCAAGTTGATGTACATCCAAGACTTTGCATGAAGGTATGTGATTTCCTAATAAATAATCCAACCTTACTACTTATTAAGGATATTCCATTCTAGGCAGCAAATAATGATTTTTAAAAAATGTATGGCTGAAAATAATTATTCCCCTGGTTGAGTTTTCCTTTTCACAACTAATTTGCTAAAGGTAGGGAGGAAGAGAAGATAATTTTAAGCAAATGGCTATGCCCCATGCAAAGACAGGTGAGGAAACATTGATCTTGTGAACAGTGTATTAATTGGATATGAATTATTTAGCCTGTCAAAGAACTACCCAATCCCAAAGCTGCACTCCAAGGCATACTTACAAGCTATTATTGAAAACAGAGGGTCAGCATAAGTATGGTTATGAATGCACTGAAAGTGTTTTGTTTCTGGTAGTATTTCAAGAAAAAAATGTTATGGATTAGTTTGAGTTTATTTTTGTTTTGACTTCCAAAGGATTTTGTCTGGGACCCAAATTAGATGCAGTTAAATGACTCATTCCATTAAAAATACAAATGGCATCAGCTGGGATGTGGGATAATTATCAGGACTGCACATGTATGAAAGGAAACTTTAACCCTTCTTCCTCTGCAGCATCACCAAGAAAAGCCTTTTCCCTGAGGCTGGTATTTGCTTAGGCTGAGGAAATCCCTCACTAGAGTTAGTCTGGAACAACTCAGAATGCAAGTACCAGACTGAGTAGAAGGATTTTCTTTAGGACTGGAGCAGGAGAGGGATGGATTAATTCAATTTCTCCACTTGCTGGGATCCACATTAATGAACAGACCTCCCCCGCTAATGCTACCTAAATGTTTATTTTAGAAAATTTCCATGTCGAATGCATCATGTTCTGTGCAGATTTGCCCTGAACGAAGACCGAATAAGGCCTTCCAGGCACTCTAGGGCAGCTGACCCAAGCCTGATACCCTCCAGATGTGCTGGGCAGCAATTGCCATGGTTCCCAGCCAGCATGATCAATGGCTGCGCTGGTTGGGAACCATGGGAATTACAATTAAGTACACCTGGACTGCACTTTCCAGACCAACACTGGTCTGGAAGGCTGCTCAGATGTATGCATGCAGGTGTGGAACAGGGTTGCAGAAGTATGTTCTACCATCCCACTGCTCATTCCTATTGGAACCAGGGTTAGTCATGCTTAAAGCAGGTCCAGTGCATGATCCAGTGGGTCTGAGTTCAAGGAGGCTGCTCTAAAGATGACTGAATTTGGATCCAAGCTTATATGCAGAACGTCCTGCTTTGTAGAGAGACTGCATGCATATATCTTCATGTGTGAAGACTATTTCTGGAAGCTTTACTGAATGCTGAGAAGTCTGGGTGGAGCTCAGCTCCGCAATCCCATGCTCTATTCATATATTCAAACAGCCGAAAAGAACTTCTCAGCACAATCACAACACTAGGTTGTAGAACATTATACTTTTAAGTTTCATTTTGTGAACCACCAAGAATTCTTTGGCTCTTGGGTGGTATATAGATGTCAAGAAATAATCCAACATATGTTTGCTTGGACAGAAATCTCATGGTGATTAATGGGATTACTTGTTAGTGGCATGTAAAGTGCTGCCATAATGATTTTATTATTTAACTGATGTGGTTAATTGTACATAGAACACTGGCAGTTTAGCCAGCAGAACGATTTTTGCAGGGATGAAACTCGAGCTCATCAGCTTCTTCTTGCACTACTTCACTGCAATTAGAAATGTAGACTGGTTTAAAATTCACTAACCAATTGCCTTTTCTTTTAAAACCCATTTTAGTTTACAACTAAGCACACCTCTTGGGTTCGATGCCCATTTGCTCATGGAAAATCCCAAGGTAAAATGTCCATTATATTTATAAGTGCCTTCATAGATTCATAATGGATTAATTGGATTCGAAGTCATCATAGCATAGCAAACTGCTTTGTCTATAGTTACGATAACATAAAGTCTAAAAAAAATGTGAAAGAATGTGGAAGAATATAGCTTTTGAAAAAGTATTTTCCATTGTGTGAACCCTTCCTCTAAGAATCAATTAAGCTGTTGCCAAGCTACAGGGCAGCTTATCAAAACAAGATATTTAAGACTATAGATGCATAAACAAGACATTTAAGAATATAGATGCTCTGGATCAGGGCAAAGTTCCATCAGGTCCAACATTCTGTTCATACAGTGGCCAATCAGCTGCCTGTGGAAAACCTGCAAGGAGGACTGGAGTGCAGGGACATAAGCCACCTGCAGACTTCTTTCCAGGCAAGCTTCATCAGATTATGAAAGAAAACAACTTCTTTAAGATGGCAGCGAAGCCCCAACCAAACCTTCAATCAGGAAGAAGGTTTACTTAGTAGATGACTTGTAGGACTGAATTCAGGATGTGTTTTGCGAATGCTTTCCAAATATGCAAAAAGTGCTCTCCCATTAAGTAATCGGGGTAGGGTGGAGGGTGCTACAAGCAAAAGTATTTTGCCAGCATGAATTAGCCACATTGTGTTGCCATAAAGCCATTTCAACAGCTTGAAGGCAGGAACCACTGGTCTCCTTTTAAATTTGCTTTGGGGTGTGTTCACACTGCCAAATCTGATTAGTTACATGACATCATGATGTACTGTCATGATAAGTCAATGGAGAGAAGTCATCAATGTGAAGATGCTCTTATCTGGAAAACAAATAGTGTTGAAGGAGCTGCTGAATTACTGAAGACCAGGTTTGGGGGTGGGGGACATTTTAGGGTCCTGGAAAGCTCTGATTTCATGCTGAAACATTTGCAAAATTTCAGCACAGTATTAGTGATTTCTAGGGAGAAATGAACCTTGAATGTCCCAAGAACTGAGGGTTATGCCCATGAGGGAGACAGGCAGGGTAGGTAAGGTATGAGGAGTTGAGAATGATAGAATGGGCTATCAGGAAGTGTGAAAGACACAATTTGCTGGTATTAGCTATAGTGGAACTGGCAAGTTTTGACTACTGAAAAAACCTTGTGGAGGTCTGGAAAATGGTTTCATCTACATTCATAACTGAAATTAAAAGTCCAACATGACATTTGCAGATATACTTTCATTGGTAGTTCTTAAAGTAGGAGAAGCAGTGACTTGTAGTTAGTGGAAATGTGAAGATCTGGGGATGCAGCTCTTACATCCAGAAATTAGATTGTTGGAATGGAATGCTGGCTCTTGACCTCTAAGGCCTCTGTTCACATCTCATCTCAAGCATGGATTCATGGTGCAACACTGAGCACGTGCTTAGCTTCAGTCTCCTGTCTGTAAAAATAGGCAACAATGATCTACAGTAACACAACTGTTGCAAGAATGAATGAACTATGGACATTTTGTTCTCAGCTTTGAGCCTCAGGGATGCATGTGCTGTAAATCAAAGCAATATTTAATGACGACGATAAAAACATCGCCGGTTCAACTATGACCACATACCAATTGCACAGATAGATTTCCTCATTCTGTTCCAGCTTGGAAGATGAGAGTTGCTGTGATGGAAGAACAGCTAGAAGTTTCCTTCACCTCACACACTGAAGCGCAGTTTTCAGTTCTTGTGTGTAACAGGACTGGCTCGTCTTCATGCAACTCTACTGGAATTCGGCAGTCAGTCTCAGTGGTTTGTGCATCCTTTTATTTCACAAAAGCTGATACTTGAACCCAGCATGCTAGAGTTATGCCTGACACATCTTCTTAATTCAAAAATGTTGAGAAGGTTTGCATGCAGGAGAACCATTTATCTTGGTGGAAGGACTATGCATGGTTCATAAGAACAGAGGTGTGCTAAATGATGAAACACCAATGTTCATTATGGTTGTTCCCATAGTCTCACCCCCAAGATTAGTTCAAAAATTCAGGTACCTGTAATGATCCCTATTAAGAAACCAGTTCCAGTTGTTTTCATATTCACCAGGAGAAAGTATTTGTAAAGCAGATGAGTTTTAGTTGCCCATTCAGGACCTAGAACTTTGAAATACTTTATGTAACAAAAGGAAACCATACACTGTTGTTGGGAAAATTCATTTACAGCAAAGGTTGGCACTAAACTGAGAGGGAAGTCTGAAGAGGGTGGCATGGCACATCAGCTTGCCTGCTAATAAGTACGTTGTAAGTGTAGGTTCTGCTTCCTCAAGAGCCCTGCTTTCACGACATCATAGTTTATCTAAAACCTTCCTCATTGCCTGAAGGAACAATGCTGCAGCCTCTAGAATTGCCTGGGGGCCGTAGCATTCCTCAGATTTCCAGATCTGAGACTGGAAAGAAAGATGCAACTCCGGAACTAGGAATCTGAGCTCATCATCTGCCCCCACTCATTGAAGCCAGCATAGAAAGACCCCTGTAGGTGCCCCTCCAAGACTGGGAACTTAAGCTTGGAGAAGGGTAAAGGGGTGTTCCGGTGGACTGCAGAAGCCAAGGTACCATTTATCCTCTGTCCGCTACAGCCTTCTTCCCTCCCTTTTTGAAGCAGCCCAGCTCAATGGCTGAATCACATGCCTAGCAGAAATACTGAGATTGTCTCCACCTCTCACTCTGCAGTTGGTATCTGTAGTCCTCTGAATATGGAGGCTGAAGGGCAGCCTGATTGGATTGCACCCTGAAATATTTAAATAGTAAAGAGCAACCAAATACTACTGGATTATAGCTAAGCTTTACTATGAAATGGGTTCATTGATTTCTCTTCATCCTTTTAAAACCTCACATGTTGTCATGGAACTGCTATATTCTGTACAGCTCCACGGTGGTTGGGAAATCTTGGAACACAGAGGTCCCATATCTGGTTTTTAAGTCATTTCCTCCAGCTTCTTTTCCAGGGATGTAACAATGAACAATTGCTTCATACAGAGCTATCAGGAGAAATGACTTTCCGAACAATAGTGCTAGGTTACTTTTTAAAAAAAGTACACCCAGATCTCTAAATGCTTGATTGACCAGATTGTTACACTTGTGTTTTCAATGTGGTTTTAAAGGGAAGAAGGAAAAAAAATTGGTCACTGAGACCCAACTCTGAACAGATGTGGGTAAAACTGTTATTCACTGCTAACCCTTATAATGCAAACCACATGAAAAATGTTTTCTTAATTTAGAGAAGGTGTTTTCTCTTCTCTGTCCTGGGAATCAGCATGAAGCTGTCCAAAGTCTAGTGCTGACTTTCATATCTTCAGATGTATTTGATTATATCTAGCTATGAATGATGGGGTTTGGAGTCCAACACATCTGGAGGATACCCAGCTGGAGATGGGTGATCTGGCAGCTGAGGGCCAAAGCACACATTATTTTGGATCATGATTTTGCTACAGAAATTGCAGGTGTGCCTCCTCCACTGTAATCTAGATCAGACTCATAGCATGATGTGGGGTGGGGGGAAGAAAAAAGGTTAAACTCTCCAATCCCCCCACTCTTGGGTCCCAGTATAGATCAGTCCCCTCCGCATCTTCTCTAGCAGGTCACGACATCCTTAAAGTAATGCTTGCTTTGGTTCTGAGAAACACTGTCCCATGATTTACTATAATCACAAAATCAGCCTCAAAGCCTGAGAAAACAAAATATTTTGCAACACATTCACACTTAAGGGATCAAGCAATCAATGTGCATGTGGGAACTGGTCTTCAGATGACTCTACAAAAGTGATCAGACAGCTCTTGAGTCATCCTGCCTTATTGGGTCAGTTCTTCAATCTATTCTTGTCCCCTGACAGTCTACAGTGCTTAGAAGAACTTGTGCTGTAGCTGCCTGATCCCATAGTACATGGATGAGAGAGAGAGAGAGAGAGAGAGAGAGAGAGAGAGAGAGAGAGAGAGATTTCCCTTTCCCTGGGACACTTTTCTTAGTCCCAGCTTGGCACTGCCATGCAGGAAACTGCTCTGCAGAACATTCCACATAATGTGCCACCTGCTGTGTTTGGAAGACAGCAGATTGAGTGGCATGACCAAAAGCAGAAAAGATGCAAGATTGGGTTGGTTTCTGAGTCTGATTTGCTTTTGTCATTGCCTTTTCCTTCTCCAGGGGGGTTTAAGTTCAACATCTGTCAACATTTCAGGGAATATCTGTGGTGCAAACATCTGCATTCAGGTATGCTTTCTCTTTTTAAGATCTGCCCTGTGGCAGCATGGAAATAACAGCCAGCAGGGGATGGATCATTTCCTCATCCTTCCCTGCTGCCTCTGACTGTGGTGCAGCAGAGGTATGCAAAGAGCATGATGAATAGTTTAAATGTGCTGTCAGGGCCCAACCTGTGTTTTTATCAATTATTTGTGGTATACAGGAAGAAAATGAAAAAGAGCCACCTAGCAAAGAACCTGTGAATGCCAAATGTGGTTCTAGCCAGCTCTTTAAAATCTTATTGCCCAATGATTGCAGCTATAATGCAAGGGTGTTTACATCATTTGGTCAAGCTAAACAGTTCATAAAGGCAGGACATGATCTCTAGGGATATTTTTAATAGTCAAAATCTAGTTGGCACATGCAAGGAATTAAACTGCTGCCGCCTACTTTTTACTAGTCAGCAATAGGGGAGTCCTTTGAATGTAGCTAAATCCTGCACTGAATTGGGCAGATTCGGAGAGATTTGGGGAATGTCGAGATTGAATTAGACTTCCTACAAAGTGCTCTGTTAGCCGTTTGGAGGGACACTCAAAGCTAGACAGGATGTCGGCAACATTTGACAACATTTCTCTCCAAGCTCTTCATAGGAGAAAACACCAGGGTGGTAAGGGCAGTGTGTGGGTGCAGTTGTGTGACTGACAGAATGCCTTCTACTCACAGTGGATGGCTTTTATCAGGGCTCTTAAATCCCCCTGCTTGGAAGAGAGATGTTGAAGCAACATACAGCGGGCCTCCTCCAGTGCTCAGGGCTCTTTGCTAGTTCTTCCTCACAGGAGCAGAAATATTAAAAGAGTCTTTGGGGAATCTCTTGGGGTGCATAGCAATTGGGGCTTGCTTGAAAAACGTTGCATGTTCAAGCCACTGGAGCCATTGTAAGCTCCATATCCAGCATCAATCTCAGTCTTACTGCACTTTCAGTGACTTTGGTACCAATTCAGCAGAAAACAACCACAAAGGTGTAAGTGGCCTTTATTCATAATTGCCTGGACCCTGTATCTATCTTCCCCAGTTTTTCAGGTTTCTTAGCTAAGGCCATGCCTGTGCTACAAGCCGTTTTCATAACCGTTGCCCACAAAGAATGTAGGGAAATAAGCACATACTTTTTCTTGGAAATGTCAGAACTTTATGGCAGGGGGTGGGTGCTTTTGCTAGTCTTGCAACCAGGTTTCAACCCACAAATGCTCCCAGGGACCACACGCCTGCTGCTGTGCCACCATCAGTGGGGAAATGTGGTTTGCTGCAGAAATTTGGCTGTGAATCACTATAGAAGCTCCAAAGCGCCAAACAGTAGCTTGGAAACAAGTTCAGTCTGATACCTTTGGACCTCTATAGTCAAACCACTTTTTCTTCTTTTTTGCCACTGCCCTGCCAAATTTCAGTGGGGTGGAAGGAGCTGCTGTGCATGGGGGCGCACATGTGGCCCACTTCTGTTTTAACCATCAAACAATTCTCCTAAGAAATTAAAATTAATTTACAGTTTTCTTTTTTAATGAAAATTGAAAGCCATCTAGCACAAATGAACCTTCCTGCATTTATCTGTCTTACATTTGGTACGTTTCATCCCTCAAAAGGGCTGCTATGCCTGCAGTTCCACCCAACCTTGTCAAACAACCAAAATGTTATAGTCCTTTGTTTATTTCCAGTCATGTATGAAGGTTTGGATTTCTGAACCGAGATTCGGATTTTATTCTGAGTTAGGATGAGTAGCCTCTGGATCTGCCTGAGGCAAACTGAGCTGTTTATTAAACTTCCAATGTGTGGTCCAAATGAAAACTTTTAGATGGTTTGTAGCACTAGCTAATATAACCCCAAATTACCCCTGTGAGAACTAATAATGATCTCCTCAAGGATGTTCAGCTTAATTTGCTTTTTTGTAGACCTTCTGGAGGTGGTGACAGCTCCCTGAAAGGGCTTCTTTATAAAAGAAAAGAAGCTATCAGAATCAAAAGTGAAATTCGAAATTTATTTTTTTGAGAAATGGTAGTGTACATACAGCACAGGACAACTCCATGGTAGCCTGTCTGCATATGATGGCTTTTATGGGATGGGCATTTGCAAGTACTCTTGCATGGCTGCTGGTACCACGTGTTGCCCATCATGGGCAGCATCGCACCCCTGTAAACTGCAAAGAAAAAAAAAGATCTGCAGCAGTACAGATGAACTTGTTTTCTCTGCAGGGTCAACCACTGCTCTGGAGTGGCTTGTCAGATACAGCAACTACTTTGGAAAATGATTTAACTCAGCCCCCTTGTGGAAATGATACATTCTGTGCACTGATCCTGAATGAACATATTTGTGTCTCCCCAGTGTAATCCCAAGTCTGTAGCTGAAGAATATAAATGAGTCTTCAACTTTAGGGAGGAAGTTCAATATTTATGTTCTCCCAAAACAGCAGTTTTTCTTAATTAAAGAGACTGATCAGAGGAAATTTAAGCAGATTATTTCCTAATAGCTGTACTTCTGTAGCTGTAATAGCTGTAATCTCTCTCTCTGTTATCTGTCAATAAGTGCTATAAAAATTATTCATGCAATATGCTGCAAAGGTTTCTTCAGAGAGAAATAACCCCCTTTTCCTTTTATAAGGGTTGGAGGACAGATGTGGACTATTCTATTCCTTCGTACATCTGTGATCTTCCCTGCAGTAAGTGCTGATAATAATACTGCTGAAAGCTAATATCTGCAGCTCTATCGACCAGTCTATTCTAATATATCTATACAGGGATATAGATATATCAGTGTGTTATAGAATAGTTATATTTGGGTCACACGGCAGAAATGTTGTGGCAGCCATCACAGTACGATGATCATTCTTCAGCCTGCAGATATACCCTTTAAGCCCATTCTTAGAGTCAGTTGACAGCTGTGGGTGATCCCCACATGTTTGCTCATGTGGGTGATCCCCACATGTAGGGTGGGGACAGCTGTGGGTGATCCCCACATGTTTGCTCATGTGGGTGATCCCCACATGTTGGGTGGGGACAGCTGTGGGTGATCCCCACATGTTTGCTCATGGAGTATGAGGGTCCTGTATCCATCCTGTGTATAGGCACCTCCTCTCAATGTGTATATACAAGTGGCGAGATTTTCACAGCAGTGGTAACTTGAAACTGTGTTGCTGCCCAGCAGTCTCAGTGACTGGGTATACACTACCTCTGAGGAGGCATTGGCTCAGACAAATGACACCCTCAAGGAAAGCAAGGTCAGGCTGCAGACATGGGGGCAAGCCCAGGCACCCCCAAGGTGGCTGTGTCTGGCCCTCCATCAACCAGGAACGCAAATGGGACGCTGCAGGTTGGGCTATCCATGTTAGCATGAGCTTAAGCAGCACATTGTCCCAGGGTCCTCTGGCTTGCAGAGAGGCATGGTGCTCTTAGGTGGTGTGTGGAGGAGACATGGTGGGTTAGTTTGTCTCCAAAGTTAAAGGGATCTCACCCTTCTTCCACACACATACTCTCCCCTCCCTGCCCTCCAATTCTGGCAGATTAAGAAGGGATCCTGCTTTTGGACACTTGGAAAAAGAGAAGGTTTAAAAAAGAACCCATGAAAATGAGACCAGGTGGTTTGATGAGAAAAGTTTTGTGGGAATGGTTGAAAGGACAGGTCAGTACTAGAGGGGCTTCTGGCCATGTGCACTCTTGTCAGGTCTTTTCTTACATTGGAGAGCCTCCACTCGCTGGTGGGTGCTGCTTCGAGGCATTGTGGGTAAATAAAGCCTGTGGCTTGCAGACCCAAAGATTAGTGAAAGGGGCAGGTCAGGGCTGGTGAGTTTTACTGGGCAAGGAAACCTTAGTCACTTCCTGAGGATGCCAAATGTGGACTGAAAATGTTAGTCTGCCATTGTTTTTTCAGTCCTTCCTTTACCATTGCCAAGAAGCAAGAGCATCGCTATGCCAAATGTTCTAATGCAGAGAACTCAGATATTAAGGCACTGCTTATTCTTAAAGGTACAGAATGAATGAGGACATGTTTTTCTTTTCCAGCCTCTTCCTCTTGGGGTCAAGAACAGTATGAAAAGTCCTTAAGTGTCCTATCTATAGTAGCATTACTTCTGATACTTATAACCATGATGGCTCTCCTTGGACACAAACTGTTGCCAGGTACTCATCTGGATCATGCAGTGTCTTGTGATTCTGTCCTTTGTATTTCTGTACTCAATCTCTGGGGCCTTCCTCCAAATGCCAGCTCTGAGAGAACTGTGGAGGGTGGCAACTAGGGAAAGGCTTTCTCGGTGGTGTTGCCTCATCTATGGGAGAACATCCCTACTATAGAAACATAGAAACAGAGCGAGTCAGAAGGGGTCTCCTGGGCCATCTAGTCTGACCTCTGGCACCAGCCGGCTCTGCTCACGACATGCCCACCATGTGGACGTCCAGCCTATCCTTGAACACCCGCACCGATGGGGCCTCAACGACCTCTCGTGGAAGCCCAGCTGGCACTGAATCTGCCATCTTTTAGGCACCAGGTTAAGCTGGCCCTCTTTTCTGAGGATTTTAAGTAATTACCTGACTTTAGGGGAATCACCAGGTATTGGCAGAGTCAGTCTTTTTATCAGTCTTTGCATTGCTTGATTTATCATCTGTTTTTAGCTGTTTAAAACATTTTTCCTGATTTTTCTGATACTTTTATTGTATTTTTATCATTTGTTTTTATGGATGTGTAAATGGCCCAGAAAGCTTCAGCTGTGGGGTGGTATAGAAGATTATGATGGTGGTGATGATGCCCAGAAGAGAATTGCCACATAACTGAGATGCACAAGATTTGTTTTTTTTTTATAATAAGTTTTATTCAAAATAACCCTACAACAAAGAAAAACTAAAAACAACATCATTCATTAGAAACATCAGACCTGTCAGGTCAGCCCCCATATTTTTTTCCCATTTGTGATAACTTAGAAACATATTTAAATCTATACGAAGTTCCATTTCTCTAGCCAATGATAAAAAGAGTCCCAAGTTTGATAGAAATCAGTATCTTCTTTCTCCTTCAATGACAAAGTCAGTCTATCCATTTCTGCACAGTCCAAGATCTTTTTTAGGATCAGTTCGTCGGTGGGTGGTTCTTCATTTTTCCAGTGTTGAGCAAATGCAATCCTTGCTGCAGTAATTAAATGTAAAAATCATGTACATTTCTTGCTTACTAATATCAACAGGTATAATGCCTAATAAGAAGACTTCAGGTTTAAAAGCAGGTTTGTAGCATTTCCTCAAGCCATTTATGTATTTTAATCCAATACTTTTTTGCATTATCGCAAGTCCACCATATATGATAGAAAGTACCCAGTTTATGTTTACATTTCCAACATCCATTTGACATATTTGGAAACATCTTAGCTAATCTATTTGGTGACAGATACCATCTATAAAACATTTTATACAGGTTTTCTTTATATGAAGTTGCTAATGTTACCTTAATATTTCTCTCCCACAGCTTTTGCCATTTTTCTAATTCAATATTATATCCAACATTTTGTGCCCATGTTATCATAGTTTCCTTAACCTGTTCATCTTCCATTCTCCTATTGAGTAAGAAGTTATATAGTCTTTTAATCATTTTCTCATCTGATTTAAGCATCACCTGATCAAATGCTGTTAAATCTTTATAAAAGCCCCATATTTAATAGTCTTTAGCAATCTCGATTGTATCTGCACCTTATGCCACCAAGAAATATTAGATCCTTGTTCTTGCGTTTCTTGATTCAATATCAATCCTCCATCATTATCCAAAATGTCGTCATATCTTATGATCCCTTCAAAGTTCAGTGCATTTGGATATACAAAAGCTTCCATAGGTGAAAGCCATCTTGGTAATTTATTATACAATTTTGTCTTTAACTTTTCCCACACCAACATTAATGATTTCCTAATATAGTGACTTTAAAAATAGCCATGTAACTTAGCCTTTTCATACCACATATAAGCATGCCAACCCATTTGCAAATCATGCCCTTCAAGATACAAGATTCTTTTATTTCTTAAAGTTATCCATTCTTTTAGCCATGTTAAAATAGAAGCTTGATAGTACAGCATCCAATCAGGGAGACCGAAGCCCCCTTTCGCTTTAGTCTCCTGAAGTATTTTTAGTTTAATCCTTGGTTTCTTCTTTCTCCATATAAATCTTGAGATTTGAAAATTTAAATCATCAAAAAAATTTCTATCAATTTTTATGGGAATCATTTGGAATAGAAACAAAAGCTTTGGTAATATATTCATTTTAGCTAGTGCTATTCTTCCCAGCAAGAATAATTGCAAATTAGCCCATTTTTCCAAAACACTCTTAATATCCTTAAACAGATTATCATAATTGTCTTCTTTCAGAGTGGTACACTTAGCTGTAAGATAAATTCCCAAACATTTAACCTTTTTAACAATCTGAAAGTCTACTTGTTCCACCAGAGTTTTTCTCTGCTCCTGTGTGAGATTTTTTACTAACAATTTAGTCTTTTCTCTATTTATTTTCATCCCAGTAACCTCACCATATTCTTCAATCCTTTGTAGGAGTTTAGGCATTGTTACTAAGGGTTCCTCCATTATGAAAACTAGATCATCTCCAAATGCTTGCAATTTATAGCTTTCATCTCTGATTCTAGTACCTTTAATGTCGATATCATCCCTGATATTTCTGTTTAACACTTATAAGATCACTATAAACAACAGAGGTGAAAGCGAGATGCACAAGATTTGTGAAAACCAGCTTCATTTGCATCTCTGCTATGCAGTTTCCCCTTTGTACCTTACAGTGATAACATGAGGCTTTGTTCAAGCACCTGTGGAACATCTAATAACCTTCTGAGGCATTCCATATTCAAAGGGCTCCTTGTTCTGCCCCCACAATCATTTCTGTATGAAGCTTATTTATAGTATGATTAATTCTGTTCCAGTGACAGGAGCAGTAACATTTGTTGCTCATGAAGTAAGAGGAAGTAGAAGGCAATCAGTGCCTGCAAAAGGATGACATCTCACTGCTGTAAATTTCCAGTTAGACAAAGGAAGTATCAGGCAATAATACTAGATCACTAACTAGCATGTAGGTGCATATACTAGTAGCTGAGGGGGGTGCTCCAGAGATGTGTTAGTGATGGCTGATCATAGTCCCTTGGCTGAGTGACAACCTCCAGGAGATGTAACAAGTGAAAACAGTTTTGCCTAACCACTGATTTCCTTGTATACACTTCATTTGCTGTCCCTATGGGTGAATAGTACACTTGGAAAGACATGAGGTTTCACAACTTATTTGAATTTCCCTTCTGAACATTTTTTTAAGAGGAAGAAATATACACAGTATTGAACAAGTTACCTTTACATTAAGGTATCAGCATGAAAACAAAACCCCCATCTCTTCCATCCTGAATCATTCTTAGCAAGAGCAGGGTAGAACATCTAGCACAGTGTGTCCTCACCAGGCAATGAAATCTTGTCTTTATGGTGCAATCTTTCCAACCTCTTGTAAGCCTTTCAGCAAACGAGAAACATCTAACTTAGAAAATCGTGCCAAAGGGCTGCTGGTGGTCTCAGGCCTTTTATAGCTGAATGAATTCAGCCCTATCCTAATACAGTCCTCCATTTTAACCTTTAACTCTCTCTGCTGCTCATCCAATAAGAGCTCCAACAATAACAAATTTATTAATAGAGAGAGCATATTCTCAAGGGATTGATCGAACAATGTTGCATGTCTTACTGGTGTGGTAATATATGTCACACCATGCACATAGACATGTTAGAGAATGCTACAGTGAATTTTCATGTATATATTTCATATATAATATAAATAAGCATTATGCAGGCAGATAGTATTGCATTCTGCCTCCATATTGCTTATTTGGTTCAGTATATATACTATTGTAATGTGCATTATCTCAATAATAAATTCACTGTATCAATTGCTCTGTTGGTCACATTTCCAAACAAGATCTAGCAAAGGAAAAAGGGTAACCTTGCGGAGCAGAGGAAGTACAAATAGATTCCCGCATCTGCACTTTTTTTCTCTCTTGGCATTTCTGGGAAGGAGATACGCAAACTGTAACCTCATCCTCTTGTAATGAACATATGCAAATATTCTTCAGAAATTACAAAACCACCAAAAATGAAGTGTAAAACCTTTCCCCTCAAATCTAGATCTAAGAAACCACATTCCATATATCCTGCTGTATTTCTTAATCTAATTAAAATGTTCTTAGTCATAATTAGAAATGGGCTGACTTACACACGTGTTGCCTGCCTCTAGTAAGTCATTACCTGATGATTTATCCAGGACGTACACCTGAATTGCAACCTTCCTCTGTTTAAAAAAACATACTCGCAAGTTTGTGTTTGAAGGAATGACTAGTGATGCCTAAGCCTTCTCCATGTTGTTTTTGCTGGGGTGGCTGTTCTGCACGTCCGAGCTCTCTCAGGATGTTGCAGTCATAGATCCGGTACATGATCAGTGAAACCACTCTGCTTTTTCAATGCAAACAGTACTCCCACACATCTTCATTGCAAGCCTGGCTGATCACATCCCAGTACGTAGTTCAAGGCTTCAGGACACATTCATGTAAATCTTCCACAATTTTTTAGCAAATCTTCCTGTCTGAATTTGTTATGGGCCAGACAGAAGGCAATGTGAATGAAGCACAGTGTACAGTTTAGTGGGTGGCCAACTAGGACCACAGAAATCTAAGTTCGCATCTCCTTCGGTCATGAGCTCACTGTGGCCTCTCACCGTCTTTCAGCCTAACCATGTTTGAGGGTAATTGAGGAGCCCACAGAGGAGCAAGACACATACTTGGCCACAATTGCTATCCTTCAGGGAAGGCCAGGATATCGATACCGTAAATAACTAAATTCCTGGAGCAAGATATTAACTGATATAATTTATTTTTCAGTTTGTCATAGAAAAAAACAAGAAGAGAAAAGTTCCACATGTGTAAAATCAAAGAGGTAGGCATGTGTTCTTTCTCTGTGGTTCTGAACGTTTTGTTGTGAAGCAGAGAGGACTCATTTAGACATCCACATACCATCATCCTCCCCAGGTGTTCACAAAAAGTGTACAGAGGAGATGGGGATTCCCACGTTGCCAGTCATCCTTGCCCATTCACCTCCCTCACAATCTCCCCATGTTCACGGGAAAGGTTGAAGAAAGTGGTTAGCCAAATGTTGCTGTAGTGGTCCAGGAATGTGAACTGGCTCCAGTCAAATCCAAAAAGGCAAAAATACAACCTGTATATGACCTATACCTTCTATAGTATCAATTTTCAAACAGTGCAACAACGATAGGACCATTGCACTAATTTCCTGTGCAAGCAAAGTGATGCTTAAGGTGTTGCAGCAAAGAATAATATATGGAGTGAGAGATGCCTAATGTTCAAACTGGAGTCTGGAAAGGAAGAGCCACTCGAGATCATATTGCAGATGTGCATTGGCTATTGCACTGTGCTGAAGAAACTGAAAATAAGACCTGTCTATGCTTTGTAGACTATGTGGATCACAAGAAGTTATGGATGGTTCTGAAAGAAATGGATGTGCCCCAGCACTTGAATGTCCTGATGCATTTCCTGCACCATGGACAAGGAGATACTCAGAAGACAGAAGATGAAAAAACAGAATGGTTTCCTATAGCAAAGTGTTAGACAAAGGTGTATTTTGTCTCCCTATGTGTTCAAACTGTACACTGAACATGCCATAAGGAAAGCTGGATTAGGATCGGGGAGGAGTGAAAATTGGCAAAAGATGCATCACTAATTTAAGATATGCAATGATATAAAATAGTGGCAGAAAGCAGCAATGAAATGAAATGACTCTAGATGAAAGTGAAAGGAGAAGATGCAGAAGCAGCTGAAGAGTAAGAAAAAATTCATAACAGAAGAATTCTTCCATGAACAATGAAGAAATTGAAATTATGGAAGATTTTGCATATCTTGTCTCAGTCAGTGATTCAAATGGAGGCTGTAGCCAAAAAATTAGAAGGAGACTGAGGCTTGAAAGGTCAGCGATGAAGGAATTTGCAAAAATTGTCAAGGATAAGGATGTTTCACTGAAGAGCAAGGTCAAGATTATTCATGCTAATCTGCACTGACAGTGAGTAATTTGTATTGACAGGGGAATGAACAAGTGGGTCCTAGACCAAATCAAAGCCAGAGATTTCCCTGGAAGCAAAAATGACAAAACTGAGACTGTTGAACTTTGGGCATATAAAAAGAAGGCAAGTTTTGCTGGAGAAGACAATCATGCCAGGGAAAGTCAAAGGCAGAAGAAGAAAAGAAAGAGCAGTTATGAAATGGATTGACTTCATAGAGGAAACCACAGTCTTGAATTTGGAAGAGCTGAGCAGGACCATTGAGAACAGGACATTATGGAAGACATTCATTGATAGGGTCGCCATAAGTCAGAGATGTCTTGATGGCACAGAACAATGACAACAGAAATTCTTTTAGTAATTCCATTGTATGAATGCACTAAGTGACCTCCAAAATATAGCTATATTAGGATTCTAATAACATGGAAATCTCCTCCTATAAATAATATTCGCAACGTGGAATAATGTAGGGCTTCTATTCATTTTTGGAAAACAATGTTCTGGAGAGAGATTTGGAGCATCTCTCTCTCTACCAGCCCTCACCCAGGCAAAACATTATGTCTTGCAACCATGCATTTGGACTTGGGCAGCTGAGGTTAGTTTTAAAGGATAAATATTTGGTAACATAAGTAATTTTGAAGTCTGTGACTTACTGATTAAACTGGGAAGACAAGACTAAAGTTTATTCATTTTTTAGGGAAGAGAATTAGGATCCTTCTGTCCATTTGGCAAAAACTGACTTAGTAATGCTTGTTAAATAAAACACCAATTACCTCGAGTGAATTGCTCCGAGCCTTTGCCTAGAAATGTCAGTCTAAATGGCTTTCATAAGTAGGGTCAGAAGAACATCCATATTGTGACCTTTTAGCTGGACTGTAGGATTTTTGGCATAAAGCCCTGTCTCTGTTGTGTTATGGCTATGATACACCCACGTACTTGGGAGTAAGTGGTTACGCATGGAATTGAATTGCACAAGTGTTTGGGTTAAATAAATGATTTAACAATTTCAGTGCTTTTCTGTGGTTCATCAAATTGTACGATCCTCTTGAATTGGTGAAAATGGAGAAGTGCATAAAAAGAAAAAGCTTTAGAATTACTTGTATGTGTTGATGCCCGAGCCTGCCCTTGCATTTTATTCAATTATCTGAAAGAGAGAATATCCGCTCAGGGCAGGGTGGGATGATTGTGTGATTCTGCTGTTTTCTTCCGCATTGCTTGGTTTATGAATGTAGTGCTTTACAAAGTTGTTGCTAGAATGTCAGCCTTGACCAGAGGGAGGGGGAATATTAACTTGACCTGTTCCTATACCTTTACCAAACAACTTGGCAAAATTGGGTGAAGGCCTTACAGGGCATATAGTTTTCATCTGTACTAAATAATGCAGTAGAAATGAAGAAAGAATGAAGAAAGCTTTGGATAACCAAGAAAGAAATGTTGGATGGACTACATGGATTTTTTATATGGAAGGATGATGAGCACTGTTCAGTTTGGAATTCAGAATAAATCCTGAAGGTTCAGAATTGTTTAATTGCAAGAGTTGCACCAGGATCCAATTGGCACATCTTCTGGTTCCAGTAAAAAAAAAAAAATGAATTAGTGTCCACATGCCTGACCTCTGTCCACTCTTGGCTTATATGGTCTCTTTTAGTCCTAATTGATTGGCATGGAATCAGAAGAAGATGACATGATGTTTAAAGGCAGAGAACTGTATATTCTTGACCAGACTCAAGAAAATGTGTTTTTATACTTATGTGTTGAATATGGACTTTTCACAGCCATCTGGTTGGCCACTGTTGGGACAGAATACTGGAGTAGATCAGTCTTCGGTCTGATCCTGCATAGCTCTTCTTATGTTTCCATGAAGTAGTCAGCTTGCTGGTAATACGTGGTTCTTAACCTCAATAACAAATATTCTCCTTTTTTTGAAATAGGAGTAACATAATTCCCCCACAGTTTCATCAGATGCATTCAATTATCTGGTATGCCAATTTAGAACAATTTTGTTTAGGCCAAAGCACTGTATTCACAGGAAGAGTGTTATTTAAAGTATTTCCCATTGGTAGTTGATCCATTCCACCAATAAGGACAGATGTACATGTCTGGAGCATTTCTTCTGGGGAATTTCCCATTGGACAAACTAATAGAAAATTGATATCCGCATAGTTAGATTTTCTTTGCTTTTGTGGGTTTGATTTTTGTGTATATGTCAAAATATTGTTCTCTGTCAACATGATTACATATTGATTCATTCTTTTCATAAGAAGAAAGTTATGACTTATGTATTATTGTCTAAAAACCACTAAATTATTACTACTCCTTGTTATGAAAAGTTGGCAAGTCAAGCTGTTTTCAGACAGAGGAACATGAGCTTGTAAAAAAATACTGGCACTGTAGTTGTTGATAAAGCCAAAAATGCATGATTGTTGTTCAGTCTCTCAACCATTCATGTAGTTTTTTCTTCCTCCTTAGAATGAAGAGCATCCATTCTTTGCACTGATGAAGAAAAGGCACAGCTTTAGCAGAGCCCTTTCATGCTCTTCAGTGACTGGAACACTACTTCATTGCAAATTGTTACTTACATGAATAGTTCTCACATGCCATTAATCCTCATTGACTTCCATAAGGCTATTCACAGGGTCAACTATTTGCAGAGCAAACTCCTTACACAACAGCCCAGGGGGATAAAGGAATGAAGCAGCAAAATGTATCCTGCAATCAATTTGATCTTCTGAATCAATGGAAGTGCTCTTTAGTTGTTGCAGCGCTTGTGGGGCAGGGACTGGTTCTCTATGGGTCATCTCACTGTGCCACTGAAGAGTAGGGGTGGCAGCCTTGACCTTTCATGCAGAATCAGCATCTTCTTTCCACCAGACAGGTTGCCAGTTCCATGGGAAAGAACTTCATTATCAGACCTGCCTGTTTAGTTTTCGTTCTCTTTTGAAAGTTATTGCAATGCCGTAGGATAAGCCCATGGGAAAGCATCTTTCACAATGTTACTGTAATGTATCAAGAGCATATAAGAAATCCCATTATGTGTAGTTGCTATTTGAAGACAGTCCATTCATTTAATTATTTTTGTAAAAAGTATTGGTATCTGTGGAGTGAATTTACTAGGAATTTTGTATAGTTTTTGTTTTGTTTTGTTTTGTTCATGTAGTTTTAGTTGTTGTGTTTTACTTATGAATTGTTCCTTTGTTATTACTGAGAAAGTCCTACAGTGAGCAGAAACCCAAACCTCAGACAATTCTCAGGTTTAATGGACAGTTAGGCTTATGTAATCAGAGACAGCATGTATTGTTTCTGTGGTTAAAGTCCTAAGCCTACTTAACCAGGAAATCACTTCTGTTAAATTTTGTGGAACTTCCTTCTGATGAAATGTGTCCCAGATCAGTTTTTCATTCTTAACCACAGGTTCTGTGAGAGTTTACAGTGGGTTAGTAGGCTACAGATGTCATATGTTCCTATTTCTTCACCAATCCTCCTGTGCAACCTTCTCTCCAACCTGAGTCAAACTTTGAATCCTTCTAATTGTGCATTGGGGGTAAGAATAAAGAATTGGGTGGGGGGGGGGGCAACTGGAACAGGTGGGATGATAGTCCAGTTCCTCAGAGCATTTAAAGCATCCCAGAACACCAAATGTTGCTGCTACATACGTGCTCCCCGTATAGCCATTTCTTTTCTTCACATTCAAACACCATTTTGTCCCAGAATTAAACATAGGCTACAGCCCTGTACACATATACCAGGGAGGGGGTTCCACTGAACTTAGAGTGATTTGCTTCTGAGCATGGATAAGCCAAAGTTTCTGAACCTCACATAAGAATATTTGGGTTATGATGTATGGCATGGTGGTAGGTAGGGAATCTCTTGCTCTGAATTAGGATCTTTCCCTCACATGATGGGATAGACACTGGAAAAGAAAGGGAAGCATGGCAGCAGCGAGTGGGAGTGGTAGAGAAGTTAAAAGAGAGGAGTGTGGGAAAGGAAGGGCACCCCTGGTGGCAGTTGGAGGGGAAATGGGAGCCAGCAATGGGATGTGTTCAGCAAAGAGGGCAATGACAGGTAAAAGCTAGAAGGATTTAACACTTAGAGGCCTTGAGTGTGACAGAGAAATAATTTCTGGCTGTAAAAATAAACTTCAAGGGGAGGAATAAGCAGGTGGAAATGATTTGGAATGAAGAAAAATGTGGTCAACAGACTAACATATTGGTTACTAGCACTGGTTTGGCTGGCGGGTTGGTAATGGTGATCTTTCTTGGGGGTTGGCAGAGGTGGGCAGAAGTCAAGTCCCCGGAAAACTCAGCAGAGCCCATCCTTACTCCTGAGCTTACTGTAGCAGCTGCTGCCCTCTTCTCCCTTGGTTGCCTGGCTGGGAAGCTACTTTCAGTGGCTGATGGAAGGGTGGCAACCAGCAGGCAGGCTTTGGCAACTGGGCTTGGTGGCAACAGCTATGGGTTGGGAGTTGTGCAGGCTGGCAGCCGGTGGTGGGTGCTGCCATGGGGCACTTTGGCAGTGGAGGCAAAGGCTGATAAGACGCATTATGGATTGGAAAAGATCACATATGAAAGAACAAAAATTTTGGGAGAACGGGCAGGGTATAACAGGCTTCCTATGGTGGCTTGGTAAGAACTCAGGATGCCTTTCTCCAATCAGAACAGTTCTTTCGACATAGTATTGAAGACTCAGAAATCTATGGATACAGCTGAAACAAGAGTATAGCGGACACCTGGCCAGGGTCTTCCCTTCCAGAGCTCTTCTCTTTTTAAGCAATAGAACAAGGCATAGGGCCTATTTTCACTGTAGCACTGACGAACCCGTTTTATGGACTCTAGCCATGGGAAAGTTTCCCCTGTGGTTGGAAAGCCTTTCAGAATTCTTCACATTTCAAGAGATCTGAAGGAAATATGGGAGTGTTATTTTCTGTATCACTGCTATTATTTATGCTTACAAATGGGACTAGTACCATGAATTCTGCAACATGACCAATGTTTGTGATTTATTTATTTTACTGCATCCCAAATTCCTGCCAAACATTCATGATTTCTGATGTGTAAAAAGGGTTAACAGACATGAGCATGGCAGAGTCTGAAATCATGTGCAGTTATTTAATATACGCAGGGAATTGTTTATGTTGGAGCCCAGAAAAGATGAAAGGGACTGGGGAGCATGAGGGGGACCTGGCATTAAAGAATCCTTTCCCATCTGTATGAGATTTTGTTTTCAGATTTTCGGAGGGCACATTTCAGAGAAATGTCTAAATTCAAGACATGTGGATGCTGTTGGAACACATGTTGCCTTCGGGGGGACTTTAAGGAAAGTGCTTGGATGTTAAAATCTGTGTGCACAATTTTAACTGTACTGGAGAAGCAGGCAGGGCTGGTTCTTGCCACATGAAAGTGGGGGCAGCACGCACTGATGAAAGAGGTCAGGGACTGATTTTCAATAAATAATTCGATATAATATGCTGGACTGAAAGACAGTTGAACTGCAAACAGAAGAAGGGCAACAGCACAAAACAGAAGGACAATAAAACCAACAAAGCAAAAGTCAGAAAATTTTGGGATATTGTACCCCACATGAAAATATTTGGTGGTGAAATAGGCCTTGTAATACCCATGCCTGCTGGTGTTGTGAGGCCTCCTGATCATCGTATTTTTGTGGGGGGAACCCTTTGGGCCTTGGGGTAGTTACATGTCACTGCAACCATGCAAGTATAGCCTCCAAGAAATATGCACATGAAGCTGTGCTTGCTGGGGCCTTGGTGGAACACCCCATGAGAGACAGGTGTGTTGTGTCGTGGTGGACCTTCTCACTCAGTGTGACTGTGTAGGCTTTGGAGGATGCCCAGTTTCAGGGCACTTTCTGCTTGCCCAAGGCCACCTTGGAATCATAGCAGCTGAAACTGGACAGATTACCCACCAGTCAGACACAGCAATGCAGAAATGCATCTCAGAAAACACAGAAGGTTGGCAATAACATCCTACAAAGCCGTTCTTCACATTGTTACCTATCCCAGTCAATGTTTTTGGCTTCAGCAAGTCCACTGCATGTGAAATCTTCAGGGAGACTGTGTGTGTTCTAGATTGCTGATAGCATAAAGGTGGGGAAAGTGAAGAACATGAAAGACTTCTGGGAACTGGGTTTTGCTCAAGCAGTACAGCCCTGGATTCAAAACACATTCATATAATTGCCTTCCCTAAACCTCTTGAGCCACAAAAAGCATGAGCACCCAGGCACTTGTAGATGGTCTGGAGCATTTTGTGGACATACCAGGGTGACTGGGAGAAGTCATGATACACCTATATTGTGGACCTTGCTTCCTGCAGGCAAGTTTATGAGTAATGGGTTCTTCACCAACATGACAGCCAAGGTGAAAGCTCTGACTGTGCTGCCCCTCATCCTTGGAGACCAGACTTTTGCCCTTCTGTCTTGGCTAATAGCACAGTACTGTGCACCAAGAACAGGTAGGGAAAAGGCCTTCAGCTACGCAGGTCTTCCCATGGAATGCGTGTAAGCTTGCTTCAAGTCTTGGTGATGCTTGCATATATTCTGGATGTGGAAGAAAAATGCATTTGAAATGTACGAGTGGCCTCCAGCATCCTGAAGGATATTTGCAAGTCAGAGGGAGCTCTGCTGCTTCAGGACAGCTCAGCTCAGATCCATCTGGTCCAGTGATGGAAAGTGATGCTGTCCCAAATGTCACCTGGTCACATGACCCCTCTCTTCCCATGAACCTGATGACTTGCAAGGAAGTTTGATGGCCTAGGGCAGCAAGAACAGAGTGGATCTGGAACCACCATTGTGCATATGGCACCTCAGATAGAACAGTGCATTTCCCCAGAAGTCATTGGTGGAGTCTTCATTGCTCTGCTCTTTGCCCAGACCAGCAGCACCCTCCAACATTCCCCTTTCCCTTTTCACTATTGGCTTCCCACACATACAGGTTAAGCTGTAGACGAACACTTGCCCCCATATGCTCCAGACATCACCACCTTGCCTATGTTTCTTCTCAGGACAAAATTAGCAAAAGCACTGGCATAATATTGCTGTCAAAAGCCTGACACTGTAAGAACCACTTTACTTAAGGTGGGATTCCTGATCTGAATAGGAAACCATGTTGCAAGTCTTGCTCCTCACATTCACCTTAGAAACGCTAATGTTTGCCTGCCCTGTTCAGGTACACTCTTAGGCATGCTAACTGCTTACCTGTCCTGAAGGTTCTTTTAGTATTGTGTTGTCTTAATCACCCTTTTGTTTTATTCTTCTGTGTCTCTAGCAAACTGCCCAGGTGATCCCTCACCTGATCCCCCACCTTCCTCTAAACTGTGTATGTAACTGACAGGTTATAAAAGTTTCCTGTACAGACTCTTTGTAGTCCCTTCAGGAGCTGCCTACATGCCACATGTATTTTCTGTATGTCGGAATAAACTGCAAATGTTTTTTTTGATAGTACACCCCCAGTGGACTGTTCTTTTCTCCTTAATCTGGTTTTTAGCTTGTCATTTTGTACAGTGTGGAAATTAGTTCTTTATAAGCCCTCCTGTGTGTTATCCTAAGCAAACATCTATCTCTGCACTGCATACAAAACAGTGCTTCCCAGTGACAACCCAGTCCTCCTTCAATTGCCCATTTCTCTACTCATGCCCTCAGAATGAGAATCATTCATCACTAGGCTTGCTATTTTTACTGATTACTGTGTGTTTCTTACAATTGTGCTTTGCTGCATTGTTGAATGGGTGGAGAGGCTGCAAAAGGAAGAGGAGAGGCAAGTAGACAATGGAGCTTTAGGGGGGAGGGAATTACTCTTCTCCTGCAGAGAAGGAAGGGTGGGCAGCTGGAGAGACAAACAGGACAATGAGAAGAAAGACCTTCAGATGTTCTGGCAAGGACTGAGGCTCTTTGTGTGCAGGTGATGGTTCCTTAGAAGTGGAGGTGGGTGACAGAAGCAGGAAGGGAAAGGCCCAGGGGAGGGTACTGGGTGGTAAAGTGAGGCTTGACCACAGTTGACACTCAAACTAAGCAGAAACTGTGGTTTGAGGGAACCGGAGTGAACTGAGAGACTTATGCAAGAGTTCACAAGCTGCTTGAACAGGCTATGGAGTGAAGCAGGGGTTATGGAGATCGGCTGAGGGGAAGTGGCAGGTCGGAGGGAGACTTGGGGAAAGCATGCATGTCCTGTTCCTAAAATGGACTGATAAAAATGCTAGTGAAGTAGTGGCAATGAACCTATGACGAAAAAGCTGATGACACAGAGATGACAAAAGCAACCGTGGGACACTGATTCTTTTGCACGGTTTTCTAGGTATTGCTGCCCACTGAAGGGCTGAGCGGGAAGGAGGTGAAGGCAGGAGACCACAAGTCCAGGAGAAACTGATCGCCTATCAGATGGTTCCACAAAAAAGCACAGTGCATGGCTTATTAACCCCAAAGGCTTAGCAGGTTGTGCAAAGCTTATGAACCTAAGGGTTTGCAGCTGGCTCAACAGAAGAGGAGATGATGAGGTTAGTACGGGGTTCAACAGATGGTCAGAGTAGGACTAATAATAGTAAGGGAAAAGGTTTAGTTGAATTAGAGGAGCCAGAAAAATTGCTGCAGGAAGAGGGAAAATGCAGCAAGTGACTGAGGGCAAGAGAATGATCTCTGGAAAAGGAATAAAATCAAAGGTGGGCAAGAACCAAGCCTTCTAACTGGGAGGAGTGTAAGACAAAATACAATTGGAGTGGGTGACAGAATATAATTAACTTTAAGATTAAAAGCCTATGGCAGAGACAGTGAAAGACAGAGAGTGAAAAGTGAAGGAAGGAAGAAGGCCAGAAAGGGGCATAAAATAGACTGGCTGCGTGTGTTTTTCCTGGCTAATTTGTTATCTTACTGCTCATATGTTGTGTGTTATATTTGTATATCCATTCAAATTTTAAAATGCTTTCCTAGGAACTGTTTTCTTCAGTAAAATTCTATACTCTATTCTTTGAAGCTCTCTAGTCCTTTTCTTTTGCTATACACACCCTTTTTCTGATATCAATTCCAACACTACCTAAACTAGATACCAGAAATTCAGACAGCTTTAAGGATGGTCTGGGAGAGACAACCAGCAGGGAATAAAAGTTTTCAACCTGGCACCAAGAGAAAGAACCATAGAAACGGAAGAGCAAAGAAATGATGCCTATTAACCCTGTTAGTCCCTGAACAAGGAGTTGCAGGGCCATGACAGGATGTTTTTTACACTCACAGGAATATACCCGGTGAGACTCACAATATAAATTACATTGTGTTAACATATACTTTCTTTGCAGTGCCAGCAGAATTACTGTGATGAAATGGGTGAGCCAACTAACAGTATTGGTGCTCCTCTAAACTAATTGATGCTTGCACAATGCAATTTATGTTGATTATTGCCCATTGCTCATATGTTTGACAACTCACACCCCTCAAATTCTCTGCTTACCCTGCTCTGCTGCTGTTAACTGCACCCAGAGAAAGAAAAATGAGCAGGTATCACTTGTAATGGCATGGAAAGAAACATTATTAATGTTTGCAGATTGAGCTGCTGTTAGATTCACTGGATGGGTGTTGGGAACTCCCTCCTTTTAACCAAAAGAAAGGGGCATCCTCCTATCGCTCAACTATCGGAGCTGCACTTGATCACTAAACTCATGCAAATGTTGTGGTGATAGGAATTAAGGATCAGCAGGAGGGTGTACCCTGGGGCAAATTGCAGCTCCAGTGGATCTGTGGGGAGGGGAGGGCAGGATTGCATTGGGATGGTGAACCCCATAGGTCAGGGGTCCTCAAACTTCTTCACCAGGGGGCCAGTTGAAAGGTGGTGCCTGGTGGCGCACATGGGCCGGCAAGGGAGCAGGGGCAGCGCGTGCAGGCGCTCATGCTGAGGTGGGAGTGGGGTGCGCAGCAAGGCGTGGGTGGGCATGTGTGGTGAGGCGAGGCGGGGGCGGGCACGTTCTGCGAGGCTGGTGCACGAGGCAGCAGCTTGCTCACTTGGAGACTGTTTTCGCCAAGCAAGCAAACCACCGCCTCCTGTGTGCGGGCTCCAAATGGGCATGGCGGACCAGATAAATGGGCATGGTGGGCCGGATCTGGCCCCCGGCCTGTAGTTTGAGGACCCATTCCATAGGTTAACTTCATTTCATCCTATGGTGGTCCCAGTGCAGAATGCCTTCCTGAAGCTCCTTAGGGGTAAAAGAATACAAGTGCAAACTTCAGGTATATTTTGGCCCTGGGACAACGCCATTTGCCCCTTTGCCCCTCACTTGCTCTATTTCCATTTTATAGGCCATTCTGAGACGGTGGGTGATTTGACCTGTGTGCTCACTGCTCATCCTTGCATCAATTAGCCCAAGTTTTTGGTCTCAGCACACTTCCTGAAGTTCCTTAATGAAGTCCAAAATTGTTCTGTGAAATCACTGCTCATTCCTGGAACTCTTCACAAGAGTGGACTTTCCCTACATCATTCTCTTTTTCTGCATCATATGGGGTGGGGTCAAGATGAAGAACATGGTTCAACTATTTTTGTCGTGATACTGGAGCATAACCTTTATTTCAATATTTTTGTGTGACCTAAGGACTTGTGATTACCGTTGATTACCTTTCCTTGATTACTATTCCTTCAGTACTGGTAAAGATAAAGCAAGTAGCATGCCTTTGGGAGTTTAATGGTTGCCTGGGGAAGGTGGGAATTGTAATCCAGCCCATATGAAGGGCAGCAGATTGGGGACAGCTTTTGTGCAAGTGACCTCTACATGCATGAGAGACCTGGCATCACTTTACATGGGGAATTGTTGCACTAAATGTTTCGTAATGATTTAAAAATGTGGCTCCAGTGTTTGTACTTGTACAGTTGCAAGCTCTTTCACAACTTGAATTGTTTATGCAACGCTTTTTCTAAGAAGGTCTGCCTCATGTTTGTTCAGCTCCCACGGCTATGTACTGGAAGGGTGCAAGCAAAATTTACTGGGGACAAAGTCATTATGGGATGCATAAAAACTGCAGCACACACCAGGCAACTAAAAATTTGACTATTATTACAACTAGCTGGGACAAACATGGGCCAAACAATGGATGGGAGGAAAATAAACCAAGTGCCACTTTACTAAAAATTGCACCAGGATTAATGTTGGTCTACCTAGAAAAGGAATGTTGTCCATGGTGTCATGAAGAGTCAGGCACAAATTTGTGACTGAACAACAACCTAGAAAAGGGGAAGGCTGCTTGTGACCTTCCAGATGTTTTGGTCTACAACTTTTATGGGCTTCAGCCAGAAGAGCTAAGGGGAGAGATGATGCAAGTTTCAAGCCAAAACATTTGGAGAGCTACAAATTGCCCACCCCTGGAGGTGGGGCTGGTTGGGCCTAGGAAGGAGTCCCAAAAATGGACAGCAACCACAGTTGCAAGGTGAAGTTTGGCACCCCATTGACAGCATTGTGCCCAAGCTTGCCTGCCCATGGAGTGGCCCAAAGAAGAGGACTAAAAGGGCTACAGATAGGCATAAAATGTGTGATTGCTGGTGTATACAGATACAGGTACATTTGAAAGTCATTATGGTTTTTTAAATAGAAAAGCAGTGCATCTCTCCATAGAGGCCCTGTGGCTTGTCTGCCTCCTCATCCTGCTGGCCAGGTGCTAGCCAGTGATGAGCAGCTTCAAGAATCTAACTAGGGATGGTTCTTTATCTTTAAACCAGACTTGGATGGGACCACTCCTCAAGGAGAGCACCCAGATGTTTCTGCTATTCATTCATTCATTCATTCATTCATTCATTCATTCTACTTATATTCTGCTATACAAGTCCAATGTAACTCTCCAATCATTGGCTGTGGCTGTCTGAGGTTGATGGGAGCTGTAGTCCAAAACATCTGGAAAACAGCAGATCAGGGAAGCCTGAAAAATGGAATGTCTTCCCATAAAGAACGGTCCTTTGTAATACAGGCTGGATGGCCATCATCCCTCCAAACCCTGGAGCAGGGTCTGGTTGTGGGTGTCTTGGGGAAGGTCCACCCAATACACCAGTGTTAGGCCACCTCACCTTTCCTCATGTTCAGCCCCAACTGTTGTAGGGCAGGTGCTCTCAGAGTCTAGATCAATATGAACAGCAATGGATGGGGAAGAAAAATCTCCACGCTGTGATGATTTGATCTCCCCTGCTTGTGCTATGTGACCCAGAAGCTAGTTTGCAGGCTGCACCAGCTCTCCTCTGGTGCACCATTTTCCTTAGCTCTGAGTGCCTCTCAGCAGAAGCAAAGCATCAACACACACTTCCCTCAAACCCTGCCTCTTACGCCTATCACATGATATGTTTGTTCCTGGCAGAAGGAAGTGGGATTTTCTCTAGCTTATGGTAGAGACCACAGTTCATCCTAGGCAACAGTTCCCTCTTTTTTGTCCTTATGATTTATCCTTCTTCCATTCCTACTGTTATAATGATCCTTACAAGCTTCCTGTCTTTCTCTATATATTGCTTAATAAAAAATACAATGGGTGACATTTTACATAAAACTGAGTGCAGGAATACATCACCAGATGACAGCTGGCATTTAGTCTTCAGTGTCACTCTCCAAAGGGAAATGTGCAACAGTGTGGGTTCCCTGGGTAAATGGATAATTATTTCCTTAGTATATGCAAAACAGTGTTTGGTTTGGAATGAGTCACTTCTCTGCCCTTTCCATTAGCTGTAGTGTCTATTTTGTTTCTGAGAACCAGAGGGCAGGAGAGTTGTTTTTCCTTTGCTTCAAATGTGAACATTCAACAAGGGCTGCTCCTGGATGGGCAGCTACTACTGCAGCTATCAAGCTCTGAATGTTTTCCTTCCTTACCATATTTTTCCAGTAAGAAGAAAGAAGGAAGAACGGAGAAAACACAGGAGGGTTACAAGGGGAAGGCAATGCCATCTGGAAACTCCCCATCTGCCCATGAGGGCCAAACTATATGTTACACCAATTGTGTAATATGCAGTGGAAGGTTAGCTTTTTCTTTACTCTAGAGTAAGCACATGAAGTTTTAATTTGGCTTGGGACCACTATGTGTTGCAGAGGAGGGATTAAACCTTCTTGCACCCACACGATGCACTTCCTGAAATCTCTCTTTTGTAATGGTATTAATTCTATGTGGGGAGTTAACGAAAAACAACAACAACAGCAACAAACCCAGAAGGATGTTTTTTCCTTTTGTTAACTTCCTGCAATGGGGCTAGGAAGGGAATTTCAGGAAGCAATTGGTGGGGAAAGGTTTAATCCAGAGGTCCTCAAACTTTCCGAATAGGGGGCTAGTTAAAAGGAGCCAGCAATGGGTGTGGGCTGCCAAGGTGGTGCGGGTGGGAGGCGCAGGCCGGTGTGGGGGCGTGCACATGTGTGTGTGCACAGAAAGGCAGGAGCATGCGTGCGCAGAGATAATTTTCTCCCACTGAGTCCAAGCCGGCACGCTGCCATGTGCGCATGCGTGGTGAGCTATGGCGGGCCGGATGCAGCCTGCGGGTCATTGTTTGCAGATCCATGGTTTAATCCCTTTCCTTCTGGTGCACAGTGATCCCGATCTGACTCATGACCATGCACACTTATGCACAGAGTGAACAAAAAGCTAATCTTCAGTGATACAATCAGTGTAACCCACCATTTAGCTCTGAGACAGGATAAAACCTGCATCTGGAACCAGGGTAGGAAGCCAAGCAACCACACTGAGTTTTCTGAACACTGCCATGTTTTGGGGTATCTGACAATCAGGTGAATTTTGGACTGCAGCTGCTATCTTTCCCTCCTCCATTTGCCAAATTCAGGTCCTGCTACTAGCACTATTAATTTTTAGTTCACTATAGAGAAGGGGGGAAATACGCAGAGATAACCTCTGCTGACATTACAACACTGTTATCAGGGGGAAAAAAGGTACTTGGGGAACTTCTTTGGGCAATAAATGACTTTTATTCCTGGTTTGCACATATGAGCGGCAAGGGTTGCAACAATCCTCTCTGGAATCCAGCCCCGTTTTTTTGCGCAGTGGACTTCTTCTTGTGCTTGGGCCTTGCTTAAGAAGAGAGCTGAGCCAGGGGAAGTCCATGAACACTAACTCCAGTTGTGTACCAGCAATCTCCTTCTGCAGCAAGGGGAGCCAAAATAAAAGTGACAAGCCATGTACATAGAAGAGGGATGATACTTGTGCAGCATTTGTGGTAGGTGCCCATGAGAATTCCACATGCCAGAAAGTTGAATTCACAGTCGTGAGAAAGTACTCCAGAGCCCACGGAGCCACATCCAGGGAATCCAACAGATTCCCACCTTCAAAAAGGATACCTTGCACACCCCTATGAGTGGCCCTTTATGGTGTTCAGGTGAGACTTGCAGTGTAGAATGCTCCTGTTCAAGATTCCATCAACCCTTTCCTGATCTACACCCTTTTCAAGAATACTCCATTCTGATCCATTCCTGCTTCCACACCCCTGTATTTTTTGTCCACCTATCAGGAGTTAGTAAATATTCTCTGGCTACTGAACTTGCTCTGCTCTAATTGGGCTGTTTCTCCCCCTTCGTCCTGCGCTAGTTGCTCCACTTCAGCTGGAGGTTCCTTTGAACCTGCTGAGCTCTCACTCTTGTGTGTGGACAAGGACATTTTGGTTAGATAAGGATTCACATTCCAAGAATGAGTATGCTCTTAGCATATATTTATGGATGTTAGATCTTTTGCAGAAATGTTTGGTACAGATTGGTACATAGGGGCAGAAGGAAGAGCCTCACACTGACTTAGTGCATTGGTCCTTCTAGCCAAGGAACTGTTGATACTCAGTGGCAGGGTTATAGGCATGAGTCTTTCTAAGATGCACCTGGAGATGTCAGAGAACGTCTGTGCACAAAGCTTCTGCTCTACCGCTGAACTTTGTCACGTCTCATAACAATCGAGCATAATGAACACTAAATGAGAGCCAGTGTGGTGTAGTGGTTAAGAGCATGGGACTGGGACTCAGAGGATCTGGGTTCTAGTCCCCGCTCAGCCATGGAGCCAACTGGGTGACTTTGGGCCAGTCACAGACTCTCAGCCTACCTCACAGGGTTTTTCTTGTAGGGATAAGATGGAGGAGGAGATGTAAGCTGCCTTGAGCCCTTTGTAGGAAAAAGGCAGGATATAAATTGAAAAATAAATACATAATAATAAATAAGTAAATAATTGTATTGTTTTTATATATTTTTGTAAATAAGGATAATAATATGTGTGGTTAGTATTCTTAAAATGAGAAATGGTTTCAGTGATGGCCAGCCAAGGGTTATCCACAGTTTTTAGAACAAATGTAGTAGGTACCCAGTGGTAATGAGCTGGGATTTAGATTCCTCAGGTCTAGTCCCCTAGTTCTGGAGATAGGAAACTCAAGCTGCAGTGGTAAATTCTGAAGTGTAGACACAACAAGAATGTCCCCAATGCCATCATCCCAAAAACCGTCCAAATATGCAGGCAGCTGTGTTGATCCATGCCACAAAATGTTCTGGACTGTTTTCATCTCTGCCAGAGCAGGCCTTTTAGGAACATGGATTGCTCATTCAAGATCGAAGTACATTTTTCATGAGAATGGGAAAAATATACTGTCTCTGGGAAAAGGAATTAAAAAATTGTAACTAAGCTCAGAGGAACAGGGATAGCAGATGATACCAATGCTTCTCTAGCTAACAACATTCTGGCACTACATTGCTGTGAGCCTTGGGACCACTAGACAAGTACATGACACGCATATGCTCTTTTGGCAACTTACTTAGCTGGAGTCTCCTCTCACCCACAGATGCTATGCTCAGACTCGGGTGCTAGACTCCAGGCCCAGCCAGAGGGTTTAAAAAATGCTGCCTTAGCCGAAGTAACATTTTGCTATCTGCTTTTCCACCTGTCTTATTATATGCTCACAACACAAGAGTGGCACACTGAAGAATCAAATGTTTGCTAAGATACTATTTTCTCATTGCCCTTCTTAAGGCTTCCATTTCTTTATTAGCTACCCCTTGATTGTGTCCATTCCCTGAAGAGTAAATGGAGATTAGAAGGCTTTTGTCATGTCCTTTGGAATGACAGGGATATTTTTCTGTTGAACAGCTGCACCACTGAGTCCTCCAAATGACTCTAGGCGCTGACTCTGTTCAAGATGCTCAAATGGCTGGGCCGGGCATCTCTGGAATTTGGCAAAGACACCATCGCTGTGTTTCCTTCTGTGATAGGGCTGGTCTTGTGTTCCTCCCTTCCAGCAGGTGATTATCTTCCCAGGAGCTGCTTTTCCTAGCATGATTGTCTTCTCCATGGGTCTTGTCTTCTCATATACGACAGCGTCAGGGAAAATTCTGGATTGATTTGATCTAGGAACCACTTGTTTATCTTCCTGCCGATCCACAATAACTCTCCTGCAGCACCATGTTTCGAACATATCCATTTTCTGTCATATACATAATACACAATGCATACATAAGTTGCATTCAAATTCAAATTGTGGCTTTTATAAGGAGATGGTGCAGAACCTTTTGATTAAGAGGTAGAGGTGACAGGACGAGACACATTAATGCAGTGTTGTGAGACTCTCTCTCTCTCTCTCACACACACCCCTATATTGTAAACCAGTTTCTTTGATTGTGTCCCTTCTCTTAGAATATTCTTAATCAGGTGTCCCAGAATTTAATTTAACTGAGCAGCACTTGGTCAAGCAATCAAAGCTGTTCCTCACCTGACCATATGACAGGATCATTTGCATGTCTTCCCAAAAACACACTGCCAACAATGTTTGCATTCCCTCTGATAAGATTTGCTATGTCTTGAATAAAAGAAAATGTATATCCTCTGGCAATCAAATTCTTATTTACACATAGGGATCCTGTTGGCAGCAGTTTCCCAGAACAAATATTGAAAGAACTGTGTGAAATAATATTTTCTTCTAAGCAATAACCAATTCACTGTGTGAATGATTGCCCTTGAGCTGCCTTATGTCAATTGCTTTGTAAAAGCTGTAAAATAAGTATGATCTGAAAAAAGGAAGAGTGACTGTCACATTGGCTGGTAGAAGAAAATGTACTACTAGATGGCCTATGTTTGCGTAACTAAGTTGTCTCTGTATTATCCTGGTACCATTTGCTTGGCAGCCTTCTGCAAATTCAGTTGCTTACATTATAGGTGAAGGGCCTGTCATCCTTCAGATGTTGCTGGACTCCAGTGTTTACCAGCTATAGCCAAAATGGCCTTTAATCTGGGGTGAAGGAAATTGTACTCCCACAATATCTGGCAGGCCACAGGTTTCCACATCTGGCTTAGATGTACTTGGCAATCACAACAAAGGGTGGATCTGTGTTAGGGTGAATTGTTAAGACTGAGGCATTGCAGTCCAAGAGATTATTTGTTTGGATGATGCATAGAAGTTCTGTAGAAGCCCTAAGAACCTGGAGAGCCATTGTCAGTCTTTCTATGCAATGGTCGACTTGACAAACTAAGACATCTGCATGGAGAGCAGTGTTGCCTAGAACTTGCCTAGAACTTCATATTCTAGGCAATCATATTTAATAAGTATTAGCTCCAGGTTTGGGGGGAAACTTGAGCAGGGCTGTTGCCAGACTCCAGAAGGGCTCATCAATGAACTCATCTCATTGTTAGTAAGAATGTTCAGTTACAATCTAATGCTCTTTTGGGGTGGGTGGGTATTTTTGGCCTATTCCTTTTGCCTTTGACTTCCCCACTGTCAACATGTGGCCACTGAGAGCATCTCCAATATGGAATTAGGCCTTTGGGTTGAAAAACACATATCTTCTTCAAACTTATGTGTTGCTGTGGAGTGCGAGGGTAAAAGTCAATAGTATATTTATGGCTATAGGACACTGGCTGATGCCTAGTTAGTCATACTAGCTCAGACCAGCAGTAGCTTTCCAGTATTTGAAACAGGGGTCTTTCCAATCCTCCCTGGGGAGATGCCCAGGGTTGAGTCTGGGACTTTTTGCATTTAAACAAATGGCCATTCCTTTGTTGCATAAAAAGGACTATTAACAGAGCAACAGTGGGAAGTAAAGGGAAGTGGACTGTTGTTGAGTGTGTATGACTGGCAATTACTTTGCTTGCAGCCTTTATAATCTCAGGTTCTGCATTCCTCCCTTTTATATATTCATATATTTCAGGCCAATGTTTGCAATTGACTGGGTTGGCATCATATAACAATCCACCATGGTTCATAAGATTTGTCAGGGTGGCTTAGTTTGGGTTTACTTTCACCCACTAATAATCCATGACTTGCATTTGGGTTTCTTTGACCCATGATGAGTTGTGTGGTCATCAAAATACAGGGGATACTCCCCATTTTGGCTCAGGCTGAACTACAAATGAGAGCACTAGAATCTGCTTGCTGGAGAGCATTCTGGACAACCACCCCCAAAATGCCCAAGTGGCACCTGGGTGCAGCTGTCAGAGGCTTCCTTCACTCACTTGTGAGAACCCTTTTCGGCCTGCCACCATGGTGACCACCACAGCTGGCTTGCCAGTTGCCATCAGCCCCAGTAGTTCCACCCCACTCCCCACCTTTTAGCATCACAACAGTGGTGCAGGACAGAGATGGCAGCATCTGTGCCCCACACTGTTGCAACAAGCTCTTTCAGCTCCCACCACATCAGCGGCATGGGGTAGAGCTGAACAGTCATCTGCTGCAATCCTTGTTCTCCTGGTCCCTACAACCAATAGGGGCCTTTTCAGGTTCCCTGAAGTGGCAGGAAGAGCTGGGAAATCTTAGTGTTCCCATGGAGTCTCTTGGGATACCTAGGGGGAAGACTGCAGGGAAAAGAAGGGGGAAGGAGGAGGCAAGGAGCCATGATGCACCCACGCTTCTGTCAGGTACATTGTGGGCCCTCTGACAGACAACTGTGCCTCATGGCTTGTGCTACAATGTGGACTGTCTTGTGCAAACGCACCCAGTGAATGTTCCTCTCCTCCCCTCCCCATTCAGGTGGGAAGCTGCTTGCCAAGCAGTGGGGCTCCCTTCCCAGCAGGCACCCTCCAAGCATGGGACACACTTGCCAAGACTGCTGCAAAGAGGATAGAGTCTGTGCAGCCAGGCCCAGGGAATCTGATTCCCAACTCAAATGCATCCCTAACACTTCCCTAATTTTGGCTACTGAAGTGAAAGAATTAAAGCAGTCTCAAGCAGCATGCTGCTTGCTTTTCATTGCTTAGCCTTAAGTAAAGATGCTGTTCATTATCAGAAGCACAAAAGGACTGGTGGTTTGCTCTGCTGGATAATAGTAAGGCAATCATGAACTCCCTAAATTCCAACCTGAAGTCCATCTTGACACTCTCGCCTCTATGCAGTTAGTACCATGCATGTTTAAAATGATAACCCAGGAGATTATATCTAAAGTGTATGATTGTACACTTTGAAATGTACAGTCCTAAGACTGTAACCAAATGTAAAATTCATGGCTTGAACATTAGTCACAGTTTTTCTCAACAGTCAGACTACAACTTATCTCAAAAGATGCTGAAAAAATGGCAGTACCATCATTAGGCTTATGATCTTTGTGAACATCAAACCAAATTGTATGACATAATAATCATTTTCTAGGTCTTTTCCCCCCTTTGCTTCCACTAACAGTTTTGCATGTTACTTTTCTATTGGAAGCAGTTGACCCTGCCTAGGTCTGCTACTATCACTAAACCTCTGAGAAATCTAATATCTGACTTTTCATCTGCCTTCTGGGAAAACAAAAATCCTTCCTTATTCCCTATACCAAAAACAAAACAATGCAGGCAGCCGAAATCTATCAACAGCTATTTGGCTACCTTAGCTAAGCTTCTGCCCAGGGCAGGGGTCCTTATCATACCATCCTAGTTTCACTCCTGGCAAAGTCTGATACTGCACTGAATATATAAAACAATAAGTGTAACTTGACAATTTCTGAGGGTGTTTCCCAGCTGATAAAATAATGCTTGACTGTTTCTGTCTGTTTAGGGTGGAAACTCTGCATATGAAGACTCAAACATCACACCATAGTTTTCATCAAGTAGCAATTATTGCTTGGGGAATCAGCAGAAGGAGACACATTCTAGGAGAGGACAGATAATTTGGTTTCTCAAAATGAAACCTGGCAATTTCTTCTGAAGCTGTGCCTACACAATGGGAATAAACAGACTAGCCTTCTCTCAAGCTTTCCTGACAAGTTGATGCTTTGTTGGTACATTGCAGTTTATTATATGCTGTCAAGTCAACTCTGACTTATGGTGATCCTCCAAATAAAAGCCCAACAAAATTTCCTGCCCTTCATAGCCCTGCTCAGCTCTTGTAAACTCAAGGCTGTGGATTCCTTTATGGAATCAATCCATCTCTTTTTTGATTGTCTTTTTCTACCTTCAACTTTACCTAGTATTATTGTTTTCTTCAGTGAGTCTTGCTTTCTCGTGATGTGCCCAAAGTATCACAGTTTCAGTTTTGCCAGTTTTGCTTCTAGGGAAAGATCTGGCCCAGTTTGATCTAGAATCTCCTTGTTCAACTTTTTGTTGATTCAGGGCGTCTTCTTCCAGCTCTATGTTTTAAATACATCAATTTTCTTCCTGTCAACTTTCTTTACGGTAACAGCTTTCGCCTCCTGTACACAGTGATCAGAAATACAGTAGTGTGGAAGATCTTGACCTTGGCCTCCAGTGAAACATTCTTACACTTGATGATCTTTTCTAGTTCCTTCATTGCTCCCTACCAAGTTCCAGTCTTCTTCTAATTTATTGGCTACAGTCTCCCTTGGATTCGATGATTGGAAAATCCTTCTCAATTTCTTCATTGCCGACAGTAAAGTTTTGTAATTCTTCTGTATTCATGATTTTCATTTCCTTAATCTTCAGCTGCAGCCCAGCTTTTGCAGTTTCTTCTTCCATCAGAAGTCATTTCAATTCATTGCAGCTTTCTGCCAGCAATATGGGCTCATTTGGATATTTTAAATTATTGGTGTATCTTTTGCCAATTTTCCTTCCTGTTTCCCCGATCCTAATTCAGGTTTCCTTATGATATGTTCTATGCATGGATTAAACAGACAGGGAGATAAAATACACCTTTATCTGAGACCCTTGCCTATGAGAAACCATTCTGTTTCTCCATATTCTATCCTAACAGTAGCTTTTTGTAATGCATTGGGATGATCAAGTACATATTGAACATTTCCAGTCTGTGGGCCTTCATTTTGTTTTCCACATTTATTGGTATACTCTTTTAGGACTTGGACTAATTCAGTCTCTGCAGCTTGGAATCGTTCTAGTGGAAGCCTAGCCACTCTGGGTGCTTTATTACTTCCAAGAGCTTTCACTTCACTTTTTAATATTGCAGGTTCTTTTGCATAAGATTTCTATTTGGAGAAGTTGGTTATCTTCCTATCTTTTCTATTTCTTCCACCTTCTCTTTATTTTTCCTGGCCAAATGTTCCCATATTTATTTTTTTAGCATTTCTAATCTAGGTTTGAATTACCTTTGATTTCTTGGAACTTTTGGAAGAGGGCTCTTCCCCATCCTATTTCCATTTCTCTGCACAGGCCATGTAACTTTTTTTGTTTTTATGTAACTGTTGCCTGCAGGTTTTCTGGCACTATTTCTGACACCTTTTGCTTCTTGCCTGTCCATAGTGATTATGAGAGTTTCTTCTGTCACCCATCTAGGCTTTCTCGTTCTTTTTGTTACAGGAGTTGTCTTTTGATATTCTCCAATAATGCCTCCAGTTTCAGTCCACAGTTCTTCTGCATTACACTAAAGCACATGTGTTCTTTATGTGGGCTTCACATTGTTCAGGAATGCTATTTAAGTTGTATTTTGGCACTGTGCTTCTGTTAGTGATCTTTTTCAGCTTTAATCTGATTTTCAAAGTTCATAGTCAGGACCACAATCTGCTCTGGTCTTGTTTTGGCAGTGGAAATACAGATTTTCCATTACTTGATTCTAATCGCATCATCTTTGTCAGTATATTTTACATTGTAAGCCACCTAGGAAGGCCTCGGCAGTTATAGGTGGCCTATAAATATATGTAAACAAACTAACTAATAAATCTAGCTAATAAATCTAGAGTTCCATGTCGGCCATTTGTACACAGTTCTGATCTGCAATATATATTTGCAATGAATGGATGGTAAATCTCACAGAATTCTATGAGTAATTTTCTGCTTCATTTCTGACCCCTAGGCCAAATTCTCCTACAACACTGGATTCTGCTTAGTTTCCTGCATTTGCATTTTAGTCATCTATGACTACATGTATCCATTTGGTGTGTTATCAATTTCCTCTTAAATGCTTGCAAATAAGTTTTTGATTTCTTCTTTGGCATCTTTTGCTAGAATGTAGACATGAATGATATCATATTGATGGGTTTTATGACAAATCTGATTGATATGATTTGGTTGGACTTTGCATTGTAGCACCTTAGTGTCTGTGCCAAGTTTTAGAGCTACACACTTTCTTCTAAGTTTGTTGTTTCTGGAGTAAAATATTATGTGTTGGTCTGACTGGAAATGCCCCTTTCCAGTCCACTTTAGTTTGCTCACATCTAGTTGTTGTTAGTTGTGAAGTCATGTCCAACCCATCTCAACCCCATGGACAACATTTCTCCAGGCCTTCCTGTCCTCCACCATCCCCCAGAGTCCACTTAAGCTCACATCGACTGCTTCAGTGACTCCATCTAGCTACCTCATTCTCTGCCATCCCCTTCTTCTTTTGCTCTCAATTTTTCCCAGCATTTGGCCCTTCTCCAGTGAGTCCTTCCTTCTCATTAGATGGCCAAAGTATTTGAGTTTCATCTTCAGGATCTGGGCTTCTAAAGAGCAGTCAGGGTTGATCTCCTCTAAGACTGACTGGTTTGATCTCCTTGCAGTCCAAGGGACTTGCAGGAGTCTTCTCCAGCACCACAATTCAAAGGCATCAGTTCTTCGGCGCTTGGCCTTCCTTATGGTCCAGCTTTCATAGCCATACATTGCAACTGGGGAAACCATAGCCTTGACTATACACACTTTTGTTCACAGGGTGATGTCTCTGCTTTTTAGAATGCTATCTAGATTTGGCATAGCTTTCCTCCCCAGGAGCAAGCATCCTTTAATTTCTTGGCTGCAGTCCCCATCTGCAGTGATCTTGGAGTCCAGGAAAATAAAATCTGTCACTACCTCCATTTCTTCCTCATCTATTTGCCAGGAAGTGAGAGGAGTGGATGCCATCTTAGTTTTCTTAATGTTGAGTTTCAAACCAACTTTTGTGCTCTCCTCTTTCACCTGCATCAAGAGGCTCTTTAGTTCCTCTTCACTTATTTATTTATTTATTTATTTATTTATTTATTTATTTATTTATGAGACTTCTATGCTGCCCCATTCGCCGAAGCCTTGGGGTGGCTCACAACCATAAATAAACTTCAAAATAGAATAATATAAATTAACAATATAAATTAAGTCTCCCTGGCCAAAGAATAAGATGAATAAATAATATTAACAATTAAAATAACATTTGAATAAAAAGGTCTTTGCCTGGTGCCGAAAAACAAATAACGATGGCGCCAGGCGGACCTCTCTGGGGAGCGCATTCCATAGATTGGGTGCCACCGCAGCAAAACTTTCTGCCATCAGAGTGATATCATCTGCATATCTGAGGTTGCTGATATTTCTCTCAGAAATCTTAATTCCAAATTCTGATTCATCTAGCTTGCCTTTCTTATGATGTGCTTTGCCTATAAGTTAAATAGGCAGAGCTACAGTATACAGCCTTGCTGAACTCCTTTCTCAATTTTGAACCGATCAGTGGTTCCGTGTCCAGTTCCCACTGTTGCTTCTTGACCCGCATATAGGTTTCTCAACAGACAAATAAGGTAGTCTGGTACTCCCATCTCTTTAAGAACTTGCCACAATTTGTTGTGATCCACACAATCAAAGGCTTTAGCATAGTCAAGGAAGCAGAAGTAGATGTTTTTCGGGAACTCCCTAGCTTTCTCCATGATCCAGCGTATGTTGGCAATTTGATCTCTAATTCCTCTGCCTCTTCGAAACCCTGTCTGTACTTCTGGTAGTTCTCGGTCCACATACTGCTGGAGCCTAGCTTGTAGGATTTTGAGCATAACTTTGCTAACATGTGGAATGAGTACAATGCTGTGGTAGTTCGAGCATTCTTTGGCATTGCCCTTCTTTGGAATTGGAATGTAAACTGACCTTTTCCAATCCTGTGGCCACTGTTGAGTTTTCCAAATTTGCTGGCATATTGAGTGTAGCACTTCTAGTACTATGATCTTTATTCTTTCAATTTCTTGCTGTAGAGTTTCCAGTTTGCCTTGATTTGGGGTTCTCACATTCCATATTCCAACTGTATGTGCTGTGGAGCATGGGACTTTCCTTTCACCTCTGTGCAAGTCAGCCACTAGATTTACCTTTGGGTTTGATCTATTTGCAACAGCACTATTTGTACTTGTCCTTTGCTCTTCTTCTGACCTGAGAGTCTCATCTTCTGGCACTGTGTCTTCTTTCATTTTGGATTGTTTCACCATAGGGTTTTCAAGGGAAAAAAAATATTCAAAGTGGTTTACCATTGCCTCGTTCTGCACAGAGTTAGCTTGAACGTCACTGCTGTTGTCTGTGAAGAATCCTTTTCCGGTGTTGCCTTGAACTACCAGTGGCTACCTTTCAGGAGTTTCTCTGCCCCCAGCATCATAGGAGAGGTCCATTTTCTTCTGCTGATGTGACCATTACTGTGGATGTGCAGAGGGTGGATTTACTCTGGTTGCTCAGCTTTGATCATTGCACCTTGGATGATCCTGTTAGGAGACCAGGCAAGTGAAAGGGTCTGGTCCCCTGGAGACATTGCACTTGGCTTCTCTGACACTAAGGTGCATGTCCAAGAACAGGCTAGTACAATACAGCATGGCATTTATGTGAATTTGATGTTTTTGTTTTTGGAAGCAGCCCAGCATGGTTCTGGGGTTGCAAGATAGACCTTGGAGCTGGTGTTGGGGGAGGGCATTACAGGCAGTGGAGAGGGAAGGATTGTCCTATCTGTTGGGACCTCAATCTGTCCTGGTGAGCAGGCACAAAACAACTAGGTGGCTGAAATCAGCTAAGTATTTTGTGGGGAAATGAGGAAGCTACTTTACCTCTAAGTGCCTTGATTGGCTGTCTATAATCATCTAAGTATGGAGGGTTATGGGACCCCCAGATTGTCTCCTTAATTAGCTTATTCAATGCTGGGATGATTGTGTTATCCGAAACAACTCTTTTGTGAAAGGCCACTGTTGATAACACAATTCTCACTGTTTGTACCTTCTGCACTTCATTTCTTTCTGACCTTGCATTTTATGTCCTTGGCCCAATCATGTACATGTATAACTGCAAGTAAGAATAACACTTCTTGCATCTTAAGAACCATAAAAGCTGATGTCAAAATAAATCTGTTAGTGATGGAAATGCTACACAATTATTTTTTTTCTACAACAGTCTAATGTGGCTAACCCTCTCAGAGTGAATGAAACTAACACTATTTCATACAGAAACATTTCTTCACATAGACAATACTTAGATCTTCTATATTCGGATTCCTCATTTTTCCTGTCTTCAATCTGGTTCCTCCCAAACTTTAAGTTTAATTTGCCTGAAAATGTGTACACCTATTTATGTACTCTCCTATTATATATGTCTTGTGCACAATTTCCATTAATAGATGCATTTATTTTGCAAACAATTATTCTCATTTTAACATATCATTGAACTTGATCATGCACTGAGGTATGCAGTTTTGTTATGAGATCAACTCCGGTACTGGTGGAAACGTGAAGTCCACTAACTGGAAGCAAGTGCAAAATAGGAGCAGGGAGGGAAACTGGATGCAAAACAAAAAACAAAACACACACACACACACACACACACAACTCAAGGAGCAGGTTAAATTGCAGCTGTCACCTGCTTCCACCCTGCTGTCCTTCCAATGGGTTCCAATGGGCAATTGCCGCCCTTTCCAGCTATCATGGGGAAGGCTGGCCTGCTGCATTTTCTCTTGACCTTGGATTTAGGAGTACAGATCAATATTTGACTTGCTAATCCACAACTCTAACTGGTCAGCAAAACTACAGAAAAGATTATTCAACTCTTATTTTGCAGGTTATGAAAGCTAAGGCATATTTCTAGACATGATAGATTTTTTAAAATGTACAATTTTAATTAGTATTGTCGAAATGATCGTGAGTTAGAAAGTTCTGTTGATCTACTGCAGGGGTGCCCAATGCATCACTCAACAAATTACTACAAATCACTCAAAGTTGTTAGGAGATCCCAATCTATCTTCCTTGCCCGACCCTGTGCTAAAGCCTAGGGAATTTCCTGCTGGCATTTGATTTTTTTTCTGTGGGTGGGGGAATTCTTCTTATTGAAAAATGTTGGGTTTTCCTTAACTGGAGGTTTCTCAGCTCCAGCAGGCAGTATTTAGGAAAATCACAGGTCACATGTGATTCCTGACAATTAGTGAATTATGAAATTACATTTCTTGCCTCAATTTGCAACCTTCGTATTTGTTTATTCCAAAAATGATTCAGGTTTAATGGGTTGATGTAGCATTAATTTGCCTGCTGAAGTGCAAACTTCTTATACTGTTATGCCTCAAAGAATTTGGCCATCCGGAGCATTACTGATGAAGGATGCAGAAAGAATGTAAACAGAACTAATTTTTCAACATCTGTGACAGAAAAAGTAGCAGCTGCTGACCTTCTCAATTGCAGCACTTAGAATCATTGTGCTTTCTTTGATCTTTCAGTTGCAGTCTGGGCAGAAAGTGTGCTTTTAATAATGTACCTCCACACCCACAAAAGGATCAACAGTCATGTGGCTATTAAATGCATAGGAGCAGACTTTGTAAAAAGATGACAATTCCAGTAGAAAGCTAGCAAAGATTTTCCACAGTTGGTAAAGAATCTGCCAACATTAACCGTACCTGACAGAACTCAGCAAAAGAATGGATGATTGGTTTACCAAGCCCCCTCTTCCTCAAAATGTGAATTCAGGGGTTGGACTTGGGGGAGGGGGTTGCTGTTGAACAAGGGTGGATCCTTGGTGATTAAAAAGTGAAAGATCCTAGCCTTCATTTTCTAACCAAGAGAATGAGGGCGTACTTACTTATGAGGAAGTCCAGGGAATGTGATAATTTTATCTCTGACTGAGTAAACATGCATTGGGTTAGGTCATAGAATTATGGAGTATAGCAGTATTGTTTCCAGTATTTAAATGATGTCCATGCTTTCTTGGTACCCTGCTGACATTTTGTTCCAGGTTTCATTTCTCCATCCTAAAATGGCTTGGCAAAGCAATTCCATCTTGGAGCTGGCTTCTTCTTGAATCTGTATCCAATTGTGAGCTTTGCTTTTTTCTTTTCACCTGGAAATACATGTGAAATTTTGTGTGTGTTTATCCAAATGTACACATCTGTTGTGCACATTTTTGAAACATATCCATTCTTCTCTGATCCCATTGTAAGGTTGCATTGTAATGCAGCTTTCTCAAATGAATGCATTGGTCTGCAAATCACATTGTCAGCTTAGATATGTATAGACATTGACTGAGTCTGTGTTCAGTCTGAAAGACGTGAACTAGGTAAGTCCTGCTCAAAAGTGAAATGGATTTCTCATACTTCCCTTCAGTGGCTCTTTTTTTGTGTCGTGCCACCACAACAGTTGAGCCCCATTTATGAGCTGGCCATGGGGGCTCTGGATGACGAATTGTTTTCTAGCATTTGGTAGCTTAGGGAGGTTTGTCAACATTACCTTCTAATAAAAATCTAACAGCTGTGACTTCCCTCCTTTTGTTTACTCTGAAGATGATAGTGAAGGAGTTTCATAGATGACATGCCCTAGGGGATTTCCTCATGGTAAACTTTTTATCTTTAGATAAGCAGATAGCTTGTCTAGTTTGGCTGTATAGTTCAGTATTGAGGAAGCAGCAGCTCTTGTGGATAAGAGGAACCCACGCTATAAGAGGTTGCACTCCAGATGAAGTGTCTTAAAACTGTGCCTCAGATGGGAGGGGAGGGTGGCAAATGAAAACAAATCCTTCAGAAGAAAGAAGCAGAAGAAACGTGCACATAGAAGAAATGGGCAACTGGCATCCCCTGCAACTAATGTTGCTACCTGCACAACTAATGCTTATTCATCAGGTGAAGCTTCTCAGCAGGGAAGGGAAAAGCTTCACCTGTTGGAATTTCTTCTGTTATGCAACAGTTTAGGCAATGGTTAGGGTAGTTGCTTATGTGTTCTAAAAAAAGAGGGAATGCATCACTCCCCAGAAGCACTAAAGATTGCAAAATGTGTGCATCTGTAGGCTTATATATGTAGGTGCACATTTAGAGGTGCTAACTATAATTTCAACACATTTGCAATCTATCTCCCCAGAATGACTAAGGGACCTGTATGCTTGCTCAGTCTGTTGTCCAGGTGTGAACTGTGGGTGGGTAACTTTAAGGTTACAAAGCAAAGCAAAGGGAACCAATTTTCAATGCCAGGAAGCTCTTCCTGACAGTAAGGACCCCAAGGGTATGGAATGGGATTCCATGGGAGGTGGTTGAGGCCCCACTGATGAGGGTGTTCAAGGATAGGCTGGACATGCACATGGTAGGAATGTCATGAGCGGAGCCGGCTGGAGCCGGAGGTGAGACTAGATGGCCTATGAGACCCCTTCTGACTCTCTTACATTTTTAAGGTCCCTGTGCTATCTTCTTAGGGTACTTTGACTTTAAACCAGACTCGGACGAGACACCTCTTCAACTAAAGTACACCTTCAGATAGAAGACAGTCGTCAGCTAGCTCTCCAGAACAGAGGACTGCCATCTGTAATGCAAAGGCACAAGGGTTTCCAGAGGAAGAAGGGCAAGGCCTGTTTCTCCAGGATGAGAGATGTGGCAGCCATGCCTGCCAGGAACTCGTGCATCATACTTCAGTTACACAAAGGACATGCCATCAGTGTGGGGCAGCAAGTGCTTCCCCGACCTCACACACCTCTACAGGAATCCCTGAACCATAGAATGCGTGCGGGGCCTGCTCGGGCAACAATCACACAGAGGTCACTGTGCAGTCTGCTTCTGCAGCATCTTCTCTCCTCCCTCCACAGCCCACTGGCCAAAACGTAGCTTGGTCTGAGGATGTGTTGCATGTTTCTGAACTCTGAGCAGGCCCAACACAGCTATTATTACTGGAAAGAACAGGTGTCTGGCTACTGCCTGCCACACAGAAGCAGTTCAGGACATTTGTCAGCACTCTCATAATCCTGCAGTCTTCAGCACTGATTCACACAACATCTTGGAGGTGGTTTAGGACATGTGGAAACTGGTGTGCCTATAGTTACGGAGTCCATGCAAAGAAGCACATCTATTTATTTCATTCCTATACTGCCCGATAGTTGGAGCTCTCTGGGCAGTTCAAAACAATCAATCAAATGCAAAAGCTACAATAAAACTATGAATGCAATGAAACATAGTGTAAAATTCCAGTGTGCAAATTAGCATCTAAAGTAAGTATAACATCTAAAACATTTCCTTTTAAAAAACAGAGCTTATTAAAACAGCACACATAATCCATCACATGCTATTAAATGCTTGGGAACAGGGGGCATTTTTAACTTGACACTGACAATATGGCAGCAAGGAGACCATTCCACCATTGGGGGCCACCACTGAAAATGCCCCTCTTGTTGCCTCTTTATGGGACTCCCTCCGAGGTGGTAGTCAGGTGAAGGCTCCAGCAGAAGATTGTAAGTTCTGAGTAGAGTGAGGCTGGGGGAGGCATTCCTTCAGGTATTAAGGCATGGCTTTATAGGCTGAACCAGCATCTTGAACTGGGCACAGGAGCATATAAACTGCCAACATTGGTGAGTTGCAAGCTCTGCTTGCTTATAAGCAACAGATTGGCATGTATGAAGCACATCTGTGACCCTGCTCAGTATCTTTACTGAACACAGGTCATGTCTGATAAGGCATCAAGCTTAGCTTGCAATTTATTTATTTATTTAAACAATGTCTATGCCGCCCCATTCGCAAAAAGCCTCGGGGCAGCTTACAACATAAATAAACAATTATATTATGAGCCTTAAAAATCTGGAAACATCTCGGCATGCACATAAAAACCCAATAAATACAATCAATAAATTAACAATTAAAATAACTTTTAAATAAATTTCCTGGCTTTGGGGAGCCTGGTCCAACACGAGTGTTAAATCTGGGCTTAAACTTGCAGGTTTTTTAAAAGATTAAATTGGTACCATTATTCAAGATTAAATCAGTACTGTAGACCAGTAAGATTATTTGGTTACATGTACTTAAAATGAAAAAAGGCTGGTGTTTGCTACCCTCGTGTGTCTATTATGAAAATTACAGCTTATAAACCACAGCTTTCTATTCCGGACTCTATTTTACTTACTGGCTCTTGTCCAAAGTTGTTCAGTGTTGGGATTCATCTGGATATTTGAGAATTTAAGCACCTGGAATGGCTGACAGAAGGCTTAATTAAATTGGTTATGAGAGGTCTATGGAAGAGCTGCCATTTTCTAAGTCTTGGCTTACAAAATAAATACTGCTACAGAACATGCAAAGGCCACTTACCAGATATATAAGACCAGTGTCTTTGTTTGAGAAGAGAACAAAAAAATATTTTTGTCCTGTCCTCTCCCCCTGCTACTTTTTTTTTTTAAAAGGATGAATATGTTCATTAACTGCTGATTGGGAGCACTCAGGAAAATGATGACTACAAGTCAGAGGGCTTCTTCTATGCTAATACCCCACCTGACAATTTGTCATCTGTGAGGGAATACCCATCTTCAGAGGGACAGCTTTTTTCTCCCCCTCTTAAAATCTTTTTCCTTTTAATATCCACTTAGTGTTCTCAATTTCTAATTTTCTTTTGAAACTTGAATTTTGACTGCCCTCTCTCCCCCCACCTCAAATATCAGTGGGTATAAGGAATCATTTATGGCTTCTGACATCATCTGAAAGGCTATAAGATTCTTTGGAGTCCCACCTCTGATCTTGGAGCTGGAATTTGAAGACTGAACCCTCCTCTGCTCCCTCACAGCCAGCAAGGGGAGATTCATGCCAGCTCCCCATACCCTGCGGTCACACTTGGGCCTTGGAGAGGGCACAAAGGAGTGTGCTGGAGGGTGGAGATGGGAGGAGGCTGGAGCTGAGGGCTTACCCAGATACTGAATGGTGTGAAAAATAGGGATGCATTTTATTTATCTATTTCAAGCATTCATATCCTGTTCAATTAGCATAACGCTCTCAAAACAGTTTACACAATGTAATTAGAATATAGAAAGGCCAGCATTTAAAACAGGTTCAGCTGCAATAAAGCAGCTCTGTACAATCAAATATTTCAGACATAAGCAACAACAATAGAATATAATAAATCATAAGAACTATTCCACATGTACCAATTTAAAAGCCAATATATAAAAAAAGGTTTTAACCTGATGCCAGAATGTTTATTGTGTTGGCGTCAGATGTTTTTCCCTGGAGAGCTGGTTCCTCAAGTGGGGTGCCGAAGCCAAGAAGGCCCTTCCCCTCGTACCCATCCTCTTTACCTCCATGAGGGTTGGCTCATGGAGAAGGACCTTCATAGGTGATCTAAGGGTCCCACTAGGATGCACTAAAGCTTCATAGAATCTGTCCATCTACTGTTCATGGACTTTTGCTCATGACTGGCCTTGTGTTTGAAAGTGAGCTGAGCCAAGAGGAAATCTGCAAATGCTTATGCAACGAAGGTCACACAACCAGCAACCTTTTTCTGCGTCACATGCAGCAGCACAAACAAAGGCTGTTCTGTGTGACAAGGAAGAGGGATGCTGCTTCATGTGGAACACCACGGGAATGCTGGGCACACTCACCAGGAACTTGGGCTCCTGGCCTTGTCAAAGCACACTGGAGTCAAAGGAAATGAGTCCAGGGAATCCAATGAATTCCTATCCCCAGAGCAGACTACTCACACCACCCTAGTCCCAGCCTAACCCTCCATGTTTTATCAAGTCTTCTGAAAATGGATAAAATGCAGGGCATGAAGTGCAGCAACAACAGTTGCTGCACTTCACTTCTGCCATTGGATGCTCATGAGCTGCTGAACTCAGAGCAAGCAATTGCATTGTGCTCTTAAATAGTCATTTTTATTAATAATGAGTGACTTCTGCGCCCAGCTAATGTCATGATTATATCTCTGCCTCTGTCTAAGGAACCCTCTGAAATATGAGTGGCCTTTCCTTGCATATGGCTTGTCTCTGGTGCAATGAGGTAGGATGAAAAATCAGAACAGACTGAACTGGGTGGCTTGTGTCAGGGAGAAAACATACTTCTTATTCTCTTGTTCAGCAGATAATGGGAATCAGGCAGCAGTGGGCGCCAAGCAAGTGGATTTTTCCACCTCAGTTACTTGCCACGAGCTGGGATGTAAGCACTGTGCAGTTTTTGCTGCTCCTTGGGCAAGAATCCTCCAGTGACTTTTCATTTTCATGTAGGAGGTGCCTGGCTCCAGAGATCACCACATGGAGGCATTTCCCGGGCTGTAGGGCCTCTCTCTTCCTTGCCTCAGGTCAAAGATGGAATCTGACTTTGCATAAAATTCTTTATTCACACTCAGCTGGAGGCCTTCTTCTGATCCATCTCTGTGTTGTCCAGGCAAGTCATATCAATTAGTAAGAAAATCACCAGGAATACAAATTCCAGCTGGCTCATTTGGGTGTTGGATTGGAATGGCTCTTCCTTTGTCCACTGAGAGAAAGTTCTGCTCTACATGCTGCTTCAAAATTTCACAGTGCAGGTAGGGATGCTGGGAAACCTGCAATGGTCTTACATTAGTTCTAAATTCCAGGAATCCAATCTACAGGTTTCACAGTGGACTGGTTGAAGAAACAAACCTAAATGCAGAATTGTCTCGTTTGGGTCAGCTAAAGTCCACAGGGCTAGACCTAAATTTAGATGGCAAATGGAAGGCAAGAGGTGCTGGTGACTCATTCTAGAGATCTGTGCTAGAACTGGTAGAAGTTTGATAAAGATATCAAGAAGCAATGAGTCAGCCAGGGCAAGGAATTTCTCTACATGAGGCTGAAAATGTTACCTAAAGAACCTGTAAGCAGCCATAAGTAGGCTTCATTTGTGATTGAGTCCAGTACCTGCTGTCTCAATGATAAGGTGACCAATTATGAATGACCAAAAAAGAACTGCATTACCAAAAAAAGGGAGAGAACAAGTGGCATTTACTAAGTTATATAGAGAAATGCAAACTTAGACATCATTATTATAATTTACATGGAAATACAGCACATCTCACCGTAAGTATGGAAGACTGTGATCAGGTGACCTGCTTTCCTGGTCGGGCTGCTGCCCAGGTGTCATCAATGAGCAGCTTCTAGGTCTAGCTTTTCTTTCTGATGCTTTTTCCTCCTCTTTTTACAGTCCTCTGAAGATGGCTTTCCTTCTACCATCTTTCTACCATACTTGGATTGGGCGGTCCTTCAAATAGAGGACATCTTCAAAACAGAGGGCAGTCTTTTGCCAGCCCTTAAAACAGAGGACTTCCCCCTGTAAAAGAGGGCACATGACCATCTTATGCAACAAATGGGCTTCAGATCACTAAGGGGGCTACATGAGTCTGAGCTTCTCCCCTACCTTGTGTTCCAATTTATGTTTGGGTCAGTACTTAGAACCAGAAGTACAAGAGCATCATCCTTGATCTTTACTTCAGTGTGGCTGATTGGAAGCTGAGCATAGTGGGCACTAACTCACAAGTTCAGTCTGAGGAGTGCTTTCCCCATGGGCTGCATCCAAATTGCCGGCTGCTGGCTTGCCAGTCCCAACTTTAATATGTGGATTTTGCCACAATTACAAAAAGTGTCTGAATGGGGAGAAAAAAGTGTGTGGTCTAATGGCAGATCTCTTGGTGAGTTACAGCAGATTAAAAAAGATTTCTGACTCCCAATTATTTAATAGTCTCTCTGCTGCCCCATGATGCTGCTGAAATGAGGAAAGCAGCATAATGGAAACATTGTAGTGCTTAACACAGATCTTTCGACCAGAATACTTTAATTCTGCTCCCATACATACCTACTTTCCCATTAAGAACTGGGCAGGAGCTCCTTCTAAAAGAGCTTTCCCTTAAGGAGATAAAGGGATGGCAAATAGAAGAAGGACCTTCTTGGTGGCTGCCCCTCAATTATGCAACAGGCTCCCCAAAGAAATTCGCCTGGTGCCAATCTTGTTTTAATTTTGGCACCAGGCAAAGACATTTCTTTTCTTCTAATACTTCCAATAACAGTCTTGAAATTTGCCATTTATTCTGACATCTGTTTTAAGACTTATTGGATGTAATTGTGATATCTATTTTTTAACTTTTTATAGTGAGTTTAACTAGTTTTACTGTTGTTTTTTAGTATTTTAATGTAAGCCACTTAAAGAATCCATCTGGTTTAGTGGGTGGCATATAAATTCAAAAATAGATGCATAGGTAGGTAGGTAGATAGAAAGAATTAGATATGGATGTCTCTTGTACTTGATTGTTAGATCTCAGGCTTCTAGGAGAGAGCAACATAGATTCAATTAAGTCTGCCCACCTTTGCTTTAAAGTTTAATTCTTTGTTCTGATGCTTTGCTCATTTGGATGTGAATGCATATGTGCATATGTGTTTATCAGAACTCTGGCTAAGGGAAAGTTTTTAATGGATTATGCTCTCCATTGCAGCTATTAAAAGTTTTAAAAGGATGCACATGAGCAATGTATCACATGTAGTTTAGTTCATGTATAACAGCACTTTCCTGCCATGTGTTGTGGACATAATGCTAACAGCCTAACACTGTTCCTGCCCAGATTCTGAATGTGGAGTTCATTCTGTTCAGACAGAGACATAAAATCAATTCTGTAGTGACAGTTTTATTAAATAACTCCCTGAAATATCCCCTATGTTTTCCTATCTCACAATCTGTTCTGTACCTTTCAGTATTGTTATGAAATATTTTTTCTCTTGGAAAAATGGAAGGCTCTTGCATTTATTATTTTGGTTTTCTGTTCTGTCTGATGTACAATGGAATCTAGTTGGAAGTAAGTCCCCTGAATTCAAAGAGGCTTAATTCCAGCAAAATGTGTATAGAATTTCAGTCTCAGCAGTTCAAGGTGACAAACTAAAAATACTTTGCAGACATTGTATAAAAAACGTATTCTATCTCCCACCTTCTAATACAGAAATTAATGGATTCCACTGAAATAGTCAGTTATAACTACTCTTTTGCAATGTTTATGAAAGCTGTGTCTTTAAAACAATCAAATCTCCCCCCACAAAATACTGAAATCTCTTTTTTGAAATGTAGTGTGCAACCTAACGGGGCCTGCCTCAGAAGTACCCCATTCTGTCTGCTCTGTAGCACTCTTTTTCTGGTGCCTTTTTACTCTTGGAGAGGCTGCACACATGATTCCTTCAACACAGGCTGAGAGGGGATGGGTGGTCACCTTTGGAGATGCTGCTCCAAGGTCTCAGAACCTTTCAGATACGGCTCTGAAAACTCCCATGGCCCTCTGGACAATGTGGGGAGACCATAAGATCACATCCTTATAGGTGTAATCCCATGTTTTTTCAGACAGAAAAAAGTCCTAGAATTCCTGGCCTGCTGCAGCTAGTTGTAGAACTTTTTCAGTTTAAACATGCAAAAGCTTGCTGCCCAATCAATCAATCAATTTCTAAACCTGTCAGGTAATGAACATTCTCCGAGAAGAAGAGAAATTCATGTTGTCAAACGGACTCAGATAGGAAAATGATGTTGGAGAACTGAAATAGGGGCACTTGGTGTTGAAAGTCAGGTGGGTGAGTGGGAGAGAGCACATGGGCAAAATCCCCCATTACTGTTTTGTTAAGCACATCAACAGCTGCCTTATATTAAGCCAAACCCCTTTGGACCTGTTTTATCAACACTGATTGCCAACAACTCTAGAGGATTCCAGGCAGGTTGTTTTCCTGCCCCAGGTGGCAGTGTCAGGGGTTTTACCTGTGACCCTTCACAGGCAAAGCAGGTGCTCTGCCACTGAGCTAGGACATCTTCCTCCTTGAATTACACATCTAGGCCAAACATACATGTGTATGTGAGTGCACATATGTAATCTCTCTTGCCTGATCTTTCCAAGATAGCTGTGGCTCAACAGGTGGCTCAGGGAGGCAGGCCCCATTTAGGACCTGGGTTATTTATCTATTTATTTAAAATTTTATATACCATTCTATAGTAAGAAAACAAAGAAAAACAAAACAATCCTCCCAAACTCTCAGTACAGTGTACGGTCAATAGAATAATTTAAAACAAAGGGCAACATATCAATAACACATAATATCAATAACACTCAACAACAACAACCACAATGATTTGAATATAATCAACAACAAATTAAACACAATTGCCTGGACCCAGGAACACATTCTCTCCTTGGCTTTGATGAGCAGCCATGAAGGGCAAGGAATGAGAGTACAGCTGGTGGGTCAGACTTGTCCAAACCCCTTGTCCACATTTCCAGGCCTCAATAATTGAAACGTATCCAATAAAATAGGACCAGATGGTGCTCTGGATGCCCCCACTGAAGGGACAATATTATGGTTGTGCCATAGGTCCTCGTCAAGCTATATGCATATCTATAGAGGTCTTCTATGGGGGTCAAGGTAGTGAAAAACATGTCTTTGCTGAATCCCAGAAATAAGAACGGCTCATCAGAAGCATTTTATGCTGACAAAGATATGTTTGAAGCCCCCAAATCTCTTGCCTATAAATTGTGAGCATAAGGAAACAGAGAAACAGAGCAAGTCAGAAGGGGCCTCCTGGGCCATCTAGTCTGATCCCTGGCTCCAGCTGACTCCACTCATGACATGTACATGCTTCAGAACCAGAGCTTAAATATCCTATAAAAGTGTACATGTTTGGAGGCTTGAGGCCAATATTTTAAATTAGGATCTTTAAATTTGATGGGGTGTCACAACCCTGTTTATTGGGTTTAAAACGCAGAGTCTATGAAGAAGGGCTTCCACCCCACAATCAGTCACATTATCTTTGCGCTGGCTGTTTTGCATGTCACTCTCTGATTTATCAGGCACCAGAGTTATCAAAGATGCACTGGCTGCATTGAAGCAAGGCATGCCCTTCAAGAAGACCGCTAGATGGCCTCCTAGGGCTTTCCTAGAGCTTGCTGGGTGCTTCTTGGCTTTGAAATCATCAGTTCTCATTGAAAGAATGTTACATTGATGTCCTCCTTGACTATCTGTCACACACACAGGTGCTCCCAGAGTCCCAAGGAAAGATACTGACATTTTAATTAGAACGTAAAAGGGAAACTTATTCAAGTCTCAGCAGGTGAAACCGTGCATAGATATTTTCAGCAAGGCAAATCTTGACTACTTTTTTTTAAAGTCCCAATTTTTTCAATTTGCATGCCTATTGTACCTGTGAAATAGGAATACTTTATTAATTTAAATGAAAAAAATAGATCAGCTGTGATAGCTATCATAGAAATAAGGCATAAATTAATTTGGCAATGTACGTGAAAAAGAAAAAGGCAACCTTTCCATGAATTAATGTGGCACACTGCACATTTGAATACTTATGTTGCACACTTGAACACACTTGCTAGGGAGCAATCCTCTTTAAACACAGCAGAACTTCCTGCCAAGTAAACATTTACAGAATTGCTCTGTGAAGGACTTTATGTGCCATTAACAGTTCGTGTGAAATAAAAGCACATTTGTGGCTTATTCGTTGTATACCTTTTGGTTTTGTTTCTGATGAAGAGCTACCAAGATATTCCCAAGCCCTGAAATCACTATGGCTTAAATCTAGATTCTCACTACCAGAAGACCATATCAGGGCTTTCTCCCTCTCTTCTCTCTTTGCCACCTCCTTAAAATCTGCTCCAGAAGGTTTTCCCATCTTCTGGAGAAGGTTTGAGGACACACTGGATGCTTGTTTGGGATGGGGAAGGAGTGGGCATAACCCTCTCTTGGTCCCATCAGCAGAATGATATCATTGAAGCTGGCCTAACATTTTGTACTTGGGCAAATACATTTTTCTTGCAAAGTTTAGCATCCATTTCACACTGAAATGTGACCGTGGAATTTTCAGTGATAGCTTTTGGACATCCCCTGTGGTATTATTGTAGATGAACAACCAAGATCTTCCTTCTGTCATACACATACCATTCTGTGAATTTCCTTCTCCAAGGGATGCAGAACCTTTGACCCGACAGACACATTTTTCCCAGCTATGTTCTCAGTTCAACCCTCCGGGGCTCTGCATGAATGGAACCAATCAGAAAGGGCACCATCCTGCAATGAGCAATTCCAAACTACAGCTCTTAGGATCCACATGGACATCATGTATGTGCAAAACGTCATATTAATAAAATGAGATTTCATATTAATGGCAGACCCTCAGCCAAGCTTACATGGACAATTTGTTACTTGCCAAATGAATAACAAATTCTATCTGTCCATTAGTAGTGTATGCATCCCTACCAATTTAGGATAATGTTTCCTGTAATTGATGAAGTTCTATGAAAGCTTATGCAATATATTTGTTAGTTTTTCAGATGCCACAGGGAATCTTTGATATCTTGCCACTTTGGGTTTGCATCCATGGAAGCATCATAACTCTTGTGGATGGGCTGTGCTTTATCTGATCATGTTGGATGGCCCTTTGAAATATGTAAGTTACAAAATAATGAAACATATACAGATATTACAAAATTATCCCTGCATATTCAGGCATAAGTCCCACTGAGTTCAACAAGGCTTACTTCAAGTAGGCATATCTGCCTGCTGTCTAAAACTGTCGCATTATATGCACATTGAAGACAATGTCACTTACTTCTAAGTAGTTATTGATCAGATTGCACTATTTCTGTAAGCATGGTGTACATTCATCACTGGATTACATTTTGAAAGCAAAAGGTCCTTTCAAAAGCAGCTTTAGAAAACAATTCACCTTCCCTCCTATTAGAACATCCATTAGCATTGCTGCATTGTCTGCTGTGCCCCACTTGGAGAGACTTCCAAGAAATCTAGGTAATATTTTCAGATTAAATTGTAATTTGGGAAAGCTCAGAGGAAGGTGGGATCAAACATTCTGATCTCTTTGTCTTCCACCCAAAAGTGGGATTTCATTCAAAAGGGATGAAGGCAGAAGAATTTAGCATCCCTACCCAGACCTTTCCAGGCATGCCATGTACGGAAATGCAGTGGTACCTCAGTTCATGGACTTAATTCATTCCACAATTCTGGTCGTGAACTGAGTCAAATTTCCCCATAAGGCTCAATGTAAATAAGGTTACTCCATTCTGAACCATATGTAACCATTTTTTTACAACCACAAAAATATGAAAGTACAGTACAGTAGAGTATGAAGAGAAAGAACACTAACCTTGGTTGAGGCTACTTCTGGTGTGGAGGACAGGAAGGTGGGTGGGGAGGAGGTTATTGTTTGGAGGGAGAGTCTGTGACTGCGATCTTGACTAGAGGAAGCCATGACCACATGTCAGAGCAGGGAAGATGGCTGCATTCATGTTCCTGCGAACACAACTGCGGCCATCTCTTCCCCACTTGAACACGCTCTGACACGTGGTCGTGGTGTGGGGAAGATGGCAGCAATTGTGTTCGTCACCCGATGCGGAGTTTGCGAATGGAAACAAAATTTTGCTGAATGTTCTGTTTGCAAACCAAATTGTTCGTGAACAGAAGCGTTCATGAACCGAGGTATTAATGTGTTTTCTGCCCGGGCATGAGCATCTTTGGACCATTCAATTTATTTGTCCATTGAGTTTGGATGTGTCTCATCCTCACAAGAGAGAATCTTGTTTGATTTGAGAATTCAGACAAGAAGAGACCTGGGACAGAACAGACAATGGTGTAGGTCAACTCATGGGCAGGCAGGTCACAGCAAGGGGAGGTTCCTCAATCAGTGAGCACAAGGTACTGATATAAGGGACTCAAGGGTGGATGTGACAACCGAAAAGGCTAGTGAAATGACTAGCTATGGACCTGTTTCACTCAGGACAGGCACAAGGGGTCTTACAGGTAGGGTAGCCACTTGTGAATTGCCAAAATGAAAAGTACATCAATCACAAAAAAGAGAGGATATATGCACCTGCTAGTTTATATGTGCACATTTAGAAATCAGTATTGTAATTTAAATAGGAATGCTGTACATTTTATCATAGTATGGAGGACTATGACCAGATGCGCCTTGCTAGGTCTGTTTTCTAGGTGCTGTTCATGGGCAACTTCAAGCCCAGCATTTCCTTTGGCTGGTACTTTATATTGGACTTGGACTGGGCAGACCTTCAGAAAGAGGATGCCTGCAAAATAGAAGATGGTTTGCAGGCAGCCTTTCCAATAAAGGACTGCTGACTATACGAGGACACAATCACCATGCATGCAAGAAAGGTCCAACTAACATCTTTCCAAATTTACTAAAATGACACTGAATTAGTTCTAGAAGCAAACCTCAAGTTACAGTTGATCCCTGTGTCAGAAATTCTTAAGAAGGTGTTGTCTCTCAGATCATCATGTTCTTCCAGTTCCAGTATGGGAAGCCAGTGAAAGTTTCTAAATTAAAACATGGGGCATTCTAGATGGGACATCCTGAGATAAGGAGCAAGAGGGTCTACATGGGCAGTCACATGGGTGATTGCTAAACTGTGGTCCATGATGCATGTTTAGGTGGTCTGCAAGTCTGCAGCAATAGAGAAAATGCTTAAAGTTTCCCACTGCTCCAGAGGGAGCCATAAAATCAAATTGCAAATCAAAAGTTCCTATGGGATAATAATTATCTGGGGTGAAAGAATAGAGATCATGTTGGTTGGGATGCCTGTGCAATGAATGCATGGCATATTTTTCAGCCAAGGCAGAGGAACTGAGAACTGGCAATATTTATTCAGTATTTATGTATTTATTATAAGCATTTGTATTCTGCCTGTAAATATAGAACTGCTTCCAGGGCTTGCCAAGAACTTTTTGCTGTCTGAGGAACAGCAACAATTGCTGCCCTCATTTCCCCAGGTAAAAGTGCCAAGTATCCAAGGCAGGGAATCTCACATTTTTCATGGGAGGAATAGCTACACTATAAATGGGGAGAGCATTCCTGTGGTCAGCGTCCCAAGAACCATGGAATAGAATTTTAATTGGTTTTTAATTGGTGCATTCTCGTGCTTATTAAGATGTTGCCTGGGCAGTGCGGGGCCGCCACCATTGGGGTGGTGATGGGCAATGGGCGTTATGGCGTTGGGGGGTCTAAAGGGTCAGCATAGAAGAAGGAGGGACAGATGGTTAACACCTGTCCCTCTTTCTGGTTATTCCCCCAGCCAGCGGGTTCCAGGTAGACTTGTCAACTGTCCCCCGGGCCTGTTGGTGCTGTTGCTTAATGCCAGGTCGGACCAAAATAAGGTAACACTCATCCATGACTTGATCATGGATGAGAGGGCCGAACTGGCTGCATAACAGAGACTTGGGCAGGTGCGGGGGCATGTCTCCCTCTCACAATTGTGCCCACTCGGGTACCTGATCCAGCACCAACCACGCCTGGAGGGGAGGGGAGGGGGGGTTGCTCTGGTCTATCGAGCTTCTATTTCCCTTGTGGGGCTTCCTGTCCTCTCAAGACCGGGGCTGGAGTGCCTCCACTTGGTGTTGGGTGACCAAGACAGATTGGGGATTCTGTTGGTGGACCATGCACCCTTCTGCCCAACAGACTCCCTACCTGACCTGATGGAGATCGTCTCGGACCTGGTGCTGAAGACTCCCAGGATGTTGGTCCTGGGGGACTTCAATTTCCATGCCGAGACGGTTCTAACCGGGGCGGCTCAGGACTTCATGGCCTCCATGATGGCCATGGGGCTGTCTCAACATGTCATAGGCCCGACCCATGAACGTGGACACACTCTGGACCTGGTTTTCTCGACGGGGCAGGAAGAGGGTGATCTGAGGGTGAGGAATTTAAGTTTGACGCCCTTGTCATGGTCAGATCACTTCCTCATAAGGTTTGAACTCGAGAGTGGCCTTTCCCTCTGCAAGGGTGCGGACCCAATTGTGTTGGGCCGCCCCCAGAGCCGGATGGATCCTGATGGATTCCTGGAAGCTTTGGGGGATTTTCCAGTTGACAAGGCTGGTGATCCTGTTGATGCCCTGGTTGAACTGTGGAATGAGGAGATGATCAGGGCTATAGACATGATCTCTCCCAAGCGTCCTCTCCCACCTGGCAGAGCCTGTTCATCTCCTTGGTATACGCCTGAATTATGGGTGATGAAGCAGGTTGGGAGATGTCTAGAGCAAAGGTGGAGGAGATCACGAGGTGATTCTGATCGAACACACTTGAGAGCCCATTATCGGGCCTATGCTGTGGCGGTGAGGATGGCAAAGAAGAAATTCTTCTCCGTTTCCATTGCCTCCTCACAATGCCGTCTGGCAGAGCTCTTTCGGGTGGTGCAGGGGCTGTTACATCCGGGCCTGAAGAGAGATCTGGTGCCACCCTTGAAGGCCCGCTGTGATGACTTTGCCAAGTATTTTAGGGAGAAAATCACTCAGATTCGCCACGAGCTTGACTCTGCTATTGAATCAGATTTCACTGGGGAGTTGCCATTCACGCTGTCGAGTCCACAATTAATGGATGAATTTCAGTTGTTGCGGCCTGATGATGTGGACAAGGTACTTGGACAAGTACGTCCTACCATTTGCTTACTAGACCCATGCCCATCTTGGCTACTTAAGGAAGCCAAGGACGGGATTGGGGCCTGGATCCTGGAGGTGGTCAACACCTCTTTAAGAGATGGCCGGGTACCTGCCCCTTTAAAGGAGGCGGTAGTCCAGCCAGTCCTAAAGAAGGCATCCCTGGATCCAGAGGTGGCCGCCAATTATAGACCGGTGGCCAACATCCTGTTCCTGGGCAAGGTACTAGAGTGGGTGGTGGCAGGACAACTCCAAGCACTCTTGGATGAAACTGATTATTTGGACCCATTTCAGTCCGGCTTCAGACCCAGGTACAGCACTGAATCTGCCTTGGTCGCCCTGTATGATGACCTGTGCAGGGAGAGAGACAGGGGGAGTGCGTCCCTGTTAGTTCTCCTGGACCTCTCAGCGGCTTCGCTACCATCGACCATGGTATCCTTCTGAATAGGCTAGCGGGATTGGGAGTTGGAGGCACTGCTCTGCGGTGGTTCCGTTCCTATCTCAATGGCCGATTTCAGAAGGTGGTGCTGGGGGACTATGGCTCTGTGCCGTGGCAGTTATGCCACGGAGTTCCGCAGGGGTCCATTTTGTCCCCTTTGCTGTTTAACATCTACATGAAACTGCTGGGAGAGGTCATCAGGAGGTGTGGGCTGCGGAGTCATCAGTACGCTGATGATACCCAGCTCTACCTCTCGTTTTCTACCAATCCAGGTGAGGCAGTGGCTGTGCTGAACCGGTGCCTGGTTGAGGTAATGGGCTGGATGAGGGCCAATAAACTGAAGCTCAATCCAGACAAGATGGAGGTCCTGTTGGTGGGTGGTTCGGGCCTTGGGATGGGGGACTTGGGCCTTGTCCTAAATGGGGTTGCACTCCCTCTGAGGGACAGGGTTTGCAGCTTAGGAGTGCTCCTTGACCCTGAGCTGTGTCTGGAAGCCCAGGTGACGGCTGTGGCAAGGAGCGCCTTCCTTCAGCTTCGGCTGATCCATCAGCTGCGTCCCTTCCTAGAGAATGACTGCCTGGTGACAGTGACACACACGCTGGTAACTTCCCGATTAGATTTACGCTCTACGTGGGGGTACCCTTGAAGACGGTCCAGATACTTCAATTGGTGCAGAATAGAGCTACCAGGTTGCTGACGGGGACTGGGCATTGTTCTCATATGACTCCAGTTCTCCGTCAGCTCCACTGGCTCCCGATTGAAGTCCAGGCCCGATTCAAGGTGTTGGTTATGAACTATAAAGCCCTAAATGGCCTAGGACCTGGATACCTAAAGGAACGCTTGCATCCATATATGCCCTCCCGCCCCTTGAGGTCAGCAGCAGATGCCCTTCTCCGGGAACCATCTGTGAATGACATCAGGAGGGTGAGTTCCCGGAGGAGGGCTTTCTCTGCGGTGGTGCCCCATCTATGGAATGCGCTCCCCAGAGAGGTCCGTCTGGTGCCGTCGTTATTTGTTTTTCGGCGCCAGGCTAAGACCTTATTATTTAAAACTTATTTTAATTGTTAATTTATTTATTTAACTAGGGTTTTTTTTTTTTTTTAGCCGAGAATGCACTGAGGTTTTATTGAGGTTTTATTGCACTGGGGTTTTATTGCACTGGGGTTTTATTGTATTGTTATTTATTGATGTTTTGTGAGCCGCCCCGAGGCTTTATTGTGATGGGGTGGCATAGAAATGTTTTAAATAAATAAATAAATATATAAATAAAAATCTGCCTCCAAGGTCTTAGCCTGAACTCCTTCATGCCATCATATTTAAGAATCCCATCATATTTAAGAATTCCTAAGAAAGGAAGCTGTTTCTTTCTCTCTTTGGCAGACCCATGCTCCTAGGTGAGGCCTGAGGGAAGATGTCATTGAAGGTGGATAGAGAAAGCAAATGAATTGGAAATACAGTGAGCCAATTCCTCCAGAACCCTATGTAGAAAATCCAAAAACTGTTAAGGAAAACAAATATCAAGATTAATTCAAATCAACAGATTTATTACTGAGCTTAGGAGATGTGCGTTTCTGTAATGGAGAATTCCTCCCTGGCCTCTCCCAGCCAATATGTGTAGACAGACTCAAACATTGCAGAGATGTGCGTATGTGTTTGTGTGCAGTACAATGCAACCACATCCATGTCACAAAAGGGAAGTTTGATGGTTTTTGAGGCCTGTTTAACAGAAATGGCCTTTTTGGAGGATGCGGAGGCAAACCTTGCTTCCTGTGCTCCTTTTCTCTGACAGGAATATGGAGAAAATGTGCCACCAAGATCATCACATCCTGTCATTGAAGTGCCACACCTCTGGGCTCGCACTGAGAATGACTCATGATTTTCTGTCACCTCCTTCTGTCTTATAGTCAAGTAGGCCCTGAAAGGTGGCTTACAAACAAAACAAACCAACGATCAAACAGAATCAGAACACTAAAACAGATTAGGATGAAACATGTGGAAGCCAGCAAAACATGATTCATAAAAGACCTTAGAAAATAGAAAAACACCATATAGAAGGCATATCATTGAGCTATTGTTGCCTGTGGCATTGAAACATAAATCTTTTGTCTTCTTATCATCTGTTGTCAAAACAGGGCCTTGAAGCCCTTCAAAACAGCCACAATGCCATTTAGGCAGCTGCAATATCCTTCACCCCCTATTGATTAATTTTAAGTCCCTCTATTCTTTCCAACAAATATTTAATAATAATGAATTCAACAATTTAAGCAACGAAAATGATGAGAAAATGTGACTGGAAAAATAGCAACACAAAAAATAGCAGTGGATAGAATGCAGTTCAGCCAACCTCCAGCAAAAGCCCTCCATGAATGAATTACAGTCTGGCAACTTCATATAGTCATGTATGTGGGCAGCTCCTGCCTGGTTAGGTGTTTGAAGATCATGCAGGCATTTGTGCCTGGAAGTAAGTAGAAGTCTGCTGTTGAGAAGGTTCTAGCTAAACGTTCTCTGCAAACCAAAACAAGGTTGCTTAGCCAGGAGGGCTTTAATGCTGGATTCTGTTTTGTGGGGAGGCGTGCTTCTTCATCCTATATCTTGGTTGGGATGACTTCAGTGGATGTGGGCTTTTCCCCAGCTAGGGGAAGTCATCAGGTGAAAGAGCACATGACCTCCTGGTGCCTCAGCAGGACCTCAAACAGGAAGCCAAGTTGGGATGGATGATATCTGAGTCATGGGCCCACCCTCTGACATCATCTCTGCTGTGAGGCAGCTTTGGTGGTGGTGGAAATCCAGCTTCTGGAACCAAATACTACAGCACCCCTGGAATGCACCACACTGGAGCAGATAAACCACCTCAACTGAATTAGACCTGACTTAGTAAAAGACAACATCCCATGACTAAGCAGAGTCATGCTTTCTCTGTCTTTATTGTCAAAAGAAGAAGGAACATTTCGGTTTGATCCTATGTTAAAGAGATTCAAAGAACACTGCTAATTAAATTCTCTGTTTTTGTAGTCAGCTGGTGACTGCCTGAAAACAGGTATTGGCTCAGATTGTAGAAATGCTGTGAGCCAATTGTCTAATATGCATAGAACCTGGAACACAACATACTACTTATCATTTTCAGTAAACCAGCGGAACTTATTATGAATCCATAAGAAGTTTCCTGTCCTGATCAAAGCAACCGATTTGTCTTTGCATACAAAAAATTCTGGACAGATGCTTATTTGGGCAAATGGTGATCATTCATCATCTACAAAGAAGAAACATGATGTTCTGGCATTCTTTGCCCCATTCTCCTGGGATGGTTTGACAAGAAAATAATTTATTTTGGCATTTTAGGAAATGTTGACTAAAGCTCCATCTTTTATGTGCTTGCAAACAGACACAGTTTTGAGAGACAGGTTCCAAAGACAGTATATAAAGACGTGAAAACAAGGTGTCATTTTAAAGTTGAAAGCCACAGGGTCACAATACTTTCCTAGTGTTCTCATATAGAAAAATGTCAAAAATGGAAATAATAGGGCAAATAATTTATTATTGGTTTGGAAATATAGGCCTATTAGGAATGCAACAGTACACATGCTGCTGAATTTATTGGGAGGATTGGGCAACCTATAGCACAAAGTTCTTGCCCTGGGAACCATCAACTGTCTCAAGCATTTCATGCTTAGTTAGTGAGTTGACTCTGTCTGGCCAACATAATTCTTTACAATGTGGCACATTGTAAATAAATGTTCTTGGAACACTATAATATTGCCTCTAGTAAAGAGAGAGACACCTTTCTAGGCCAGAAATAGGCAACAGAGTCCTTCGGTTGTCTTGGACTACAGCTCACAGAATGTCTGACCATTGGCCATCATGCTTGCAGTCTATGGGAGTTGCAGTCTAAAGCATATGGAGAGCTCCAGCTTGCCTACTCCTGTTCTGGCTTCTTGCATTTCATTTGCTTGCTTGTTTAATGGCTTTTGGCAGCTGTTGGCTAAGAGCTGCCAGATGATGGCACCTGTTTGGTTGGGTGCTGAAGGAAATGGTTTGACAGCTCTGAATGTGTCTACTGAAGGAGAAACATTTCTCTGTTTTTTAACTGGTTGGAAAAAGACAATACGGGAAATCTGTAAGAGGATGGTTTTGCTTTTGGAAATGGATGCTTCTTCAGAGACTAGTGCTATCCATTTGTATTCTTTCCTTTGCTAAGCATGAATACTGGTAGCAAAGATATAGCGTGAGCACCATATGTTTCAGTATTTGCTTTTTGCAATGTAGCTGAACTTCCTACCTTCTATGAAGTGATGAGTGCAAAGCAGAAATATGGTGGTCATGATTTGGGTAGCCTTTGCCAGCAGCAGTAAAACTGCAGGGCCAATCGTCATGTGAAGAGAAGAGGCCAAGAACTGCTCAAAGGAATAACTATCTCTTTCTGCATGAATCTGTGACTTTAAAATATATCCTCATTAAAATTTTATTTAAATCTACTTAAGTATTTATCTCAAATTCATATTTCTATTTTTCTCTTGCTCAAAATATACATGTATCAATGCATTTTTGGACATCTTTTTACACTGGAGAGTTGTGTCAGAACATTGTGGGAAATGTGAAACCAGCAGCAAAATAGCCCTTGAGCTGTGGATCAGGTCAATTCACATTTGAAGTTGCGAAGATCACACCCTTCAGATATTCTGACATTCCGAGCTGTTTGGACAGAGATAGCAGGCATGGGAAATGGAGGCACTGGCTTTCTTCCCCAACTTCTAGCACAGGGGTGGGGAACCTTTCTCTTGGGAGCAGTGATGGCAGGGTCAAAGGCAATGAAGTGGACCTAAAACCAAAATTCAAAGCATGCCAACATGTTGTGGCTTAAAAGTCTCACCTCTGGAAGCTAAGCTTTGGGAGAGGAATTCCAACTACAGAATTCAGGAACCACCAAATTATAGGCAATAGAGAAAAGGACATGGAATCAGGTGAAGGAGGAATGGCCATCTAGGAAGTCCTGGAGCAGGAACCAGGCAGGTCAGATTTGGCTCCTGGGCTGGAGCTTCTGTACCCCTGTTCTAACATTATGTGGACAGGATTGGGAAAGTTTGTGTGCAGTCCTCAATGACCAAGAGGTATTATCTCCGACAGTATTGGCCAAGACTAGGGGTCGCAGCAGGTCACAGCAAGCTCTTTGGTGTAGAGTCCTATCCAAATGTGTCACTAAATGGTGGGAGAGCTGGTTATAACATTTTCTTTGCTGTTGTATCAGAGTTGGACGAAACAGATAGACAGTCATTTCTTTTAGGACAAAAGAAAAAGACTCTGTTTCCCTGATGAAGGCTATGAATGCTCAAGATATGTGAAGGCATACACTCTTTTGTTTAATAAAACCTACTGGCTGATGTAGTGCTAAACCATGATTTAGATTTCGCACTACAAACCTAGCCTCACCCTGGACTCACCGCACCTTCTGCTCTGCAAGGAAGAGAATGGAGGTTCTGCTTTTGAGTGAATGCAGTGTAGTGTGTCAGCCAAGCACCAATACACTGTGGATAATTATAACTATGGTTAATACACACAACCTAGTTTCATAACCCATGATGTGAAGTTGACTGATTTCTACCGACCATAGTTTGTCCAGGTTTGGATGACATGTGAAGTTTCAGCTAATACAAAACAGAAAAAAAGGCTTCTAGGCAGTTTCATGCAACTGTGCCAGAGAAGACAGGAGGAGATGGGCAAAAGTGCCTAGGGAGAGGAGAGCCTGGTTTTCATCAGGCTAAACTAGAGTTTCACAAGGAGTCCAAACTAGCCCACTATCTTCATTCATCCCTATCATCTTGGCTTCATTATTTTTTCTGACTCTTTTTTCTTCTGTTTATTAATAGAAGCAGCAAATAAAAACGATGCTTTCATTGCTGAATGTCCAGCATTAAAGAAAAAAAATCATAATCACATTGCTCCCCATCTGTTCAGCTTGCTTCACTTCCATCCTCTTCATTCATTCATTGTTGTCAACATGCATTTTCATAATGTTTCTGAGCAATATTAGGGCTTATTTTGCTTGATGAGTACATTCTTTTCACTTGGATAATTGATAGGTATGACTCCACTGTTTGTTTTTTCCACCTTGACTTTGCCTTGTTGTTCCTGCCCTGATTTTCCACTTGTACGTCAGTGGAGATCTCTTGTTACAAGCAGCTTCACATTTCTTGGAAGTTCTGCATCACAAGGCAAAATTCACTCCTGGTGTAACTCTGTAGATGGGGATGGCTTTACACCCAGGATGAATAATTGCAGAGTAGCTTAACCTAATTACATTAATATCCATCTTTTTGTGGCGGGGGGAGGGAGTAGCAGTTTCAATGATATACTAATGAGCCTGTAATCCATATTTAAAGTAATTTAATTACAGCTTACATTTGTTTGGCATTTTGGCTGTGACAAAAGGCTAGAACATTACATGGTGAGGGTTTTGGAACTAGGCTTAGAAGACTGTGCTTTTCTTAGCCACTGAAGGAGGACGGTATGGTGTAATGCAAGAGTGTAAGAAATCAGGTCCAGTATCCCATGCTGGAAGTTGGGGACTTTCCCAGGTGACCATGCCTCCATCTCCTGGCCCAATCCTCAATTTTTTTTGGTGGCTTCTTGGATTTTATACAATCTCCCACCACTACTCACACCATTTCAAAAGACTGAAATGCTTCTCCTAAGTCTTGGTTACTGGTAATAAGAACTTTAAACTTCATCAATGATACTGTTATTTCCTCCACACTTTTGCCTTTTTCCGTCCCCCTGTTGCCTGCAGTACTGCCCACCACTGGAAGGGGCTCCTAAAGTTTCTCTAAAATGGAGGGATGCCTCTAGACTTGAGTGGAAAGAAAGCAATTTAAGAGTGGGAATTCCTGCATTTCACTCCACATTTGACTGTGAATTCCACTGGGTAACCTTGGGGAGGCCACTGTAGTTCAACCTAACCTACCTTGTGGGATCATTGCAATGTCAGAATGGGAAACATGTATATATTGCACCCTGAGTGGCTTAGATGTAGGATGGAGTAAAAGTGACAAATCAAAACCAAGTCTCAAATATTTCTTTTTCTTATTCTGAGGAATCTTGACTTTCATGGAAGCGTCTTCATTTGAAAACCCAGTAAGGATGGCCAAGCTTCCAGGTAATCTATGACCACAAAACTTCCCCTACAATCCGAAGGGTGTGGGGTGCTTCCTAGGACGTGTGTTAGTTGATGCAGAATGCCTTGGAACATGTCCCAGAGTCTTTGGGGTGCACAGGAGCTCCATGGCAGACAAATCATTGTGGAAAAGCTTGAAGGGAAAAAGTGCCCCTTGCTTTAGGCATTAGGTACTGGTGGTATGGAAGATATGAAGGAGTTAGTGAGAATCTGCTGGCAGGCCCTGTCCTGCAAATGCCCCCACACATGTTGCAAGCACCCCCCCCCCCAGCTTTTGTGCGTTTTGCTATCCACTACTGAGGAGCTCAACCTTGCTTCCTTGACTCTAGATATATCAAGAACAAGCTTGGATCTACAGGGAAATAATGCAGGTATGGCTGGTCCGTCCTCTTTTGCTTTACACAAGAGGTGGGGCTTTCATTTCTATACACTAGACATGGGACCTCCAGAACATGCATAAAATGCATATATACAAGTATAAAACTTATGCAATTTTTATGCAAACAGGCACCTCATTTATCCTCTTTTTCAGCCACTCGCAAGTGGCCACCCTAAGCAGGAGCCCTGTGGTTATTCCTCCTGCCTCCTCCACCCAATCTTTGCTACTGGAGGACAGAGATATGTGTTGCAAAATTGCCCTAAGTTATCCTGCTGTGCTCAGGCATGCTAGTGGGTGCTGTTCCATTCCATTCTACAGTTTGCATTGTAGTAAGATTCAACAGCCAGTTCAGTTCCTCTCGGGCAGCAAAATATCTTCTTTCCAAAATCCTCACCTGAAACTATTAAAATGATGGAGCATCTTAGCCACAGTCTCACACAGTATGCCACGACAGGTGAGCCCACCACGTACAAACTGTTCTGTAGCTGACCATGGCAAAGAGCTGTTTGCTCAGCAGATGAGCAGTGGCCATCAGAATGTATTAATTGGCCACAGGGCAGTGCACTCCCTTCAAACCCGCCTCACCATTCCTCATTGCCCTGTTCTTTTCATAACCACCACTGAGAAGTCTATGTACTTTTTTCCCTAAACAGCTCACAATATTTGTGTACCTGAAGCACAAAATCCAAATGGACCTTCCTCATAGAGAAAATAAAATAACTGATAGTTAGTTTCATAGGCAACTTGGGAAAGGTAGCCTGGCTCTTTGAAGTGTACAGTCTACAGTAGCACGCAGGAATATTTGCAGCTGGTGCCTGTGTGGTCAGAGATCCCCATGTTATGCATGCTTGCAAGGGATATGGGGACCAGCATAGAATGCAAACTGGCCTGTGCAAGGTCAAGGAACTGTACTGGTGGGTACTGCTGCTCTTGGGAGCCACCGTCTACCATTGCACCAATGCCCACTGGCATCTTGGTCTGATTTGCATGCCAAGCAGCCAAAGAACAGAGTCTGTCGTGCATGACAGATGTGGAAACATTCAGAGGTAAGCAATGCCCAGCATCCACTTGCATACTCAGCTACAGCCCATCTACTTTTTTTGGGTGGACATTTTGCTAGTTGTTAAAAATCAACCCACAGGAAACAGCAAGCAAACATAGACGTGCTTATTTGCAAACATAGACGTGCTTATTTGCAAACATAGACGTGCTTATTTGCAAACATAGACATGCTTATTTCCCAAATAAGTATATCTTATAGCACGTCTGTGTTTGCACAAATAATACTGCTTGCTCTCTTTTATTTGTAAGGCTGCGAGGGCCAGGTAGGTATATATCAAACACCTACATTTTTGTTGTTCCTTGTCACCCAAGAAGAACTATTGTGGAATAGGATTCTATTCCTTACCTCCCACTGCATCAGCATGCTTTACCCCTGAGTCCTCCAGATACTCTGCATCGAAGAGTTCACTGAAAGGTAAACAACGGGAAATGACAGGATGCCCTCAACAGCATATACCTTCGGATGTATGTCCTGTAGTGTAAGATTCTTCTGATCTCAAAGTTGCAATCAAAGGACATGGTGTTGGATGGGCAAACCAGGCATTTACTGGATAAGTGATTCTTGAATTATTAAGCAGAGACATGTATGCATGCAGTATTCAGTCATATGAGAGTGTTTGTTATTACCATCTGCTGTAACAAACAAGTATTTTGTCTTATGTATTCACTGAAGAGAAAGTAAAAGAATGGAAGACTTGTGAGTTCTTCCTTCCTTCACCTGAAGAAAACTTTCTATTTTGGGAGTGAAATTCAGATCAGATGAATGTCTTAATTCTGTTTGTAGGAACAGTTCCAGAATAAGGCTTGTGAAAGGAGAAAACCAGGAAGATAGCAGCTGTCCCTAAACATTGTTATGGTTAGTGTGGAATGGCCCACTCAGTCAGACCATACTGTCTCCATCTTACCTTGGTCCAAAAGACAGAAAGCTCCCTTCTGCAAGCAGCTGCAGATCTCTGTTTAAGAAGAAAGTGATCTGATGCTCGCATCCCAATGCAGATGACCTAGCTGAGGTCAGCTGTTGGTCAAGCACTGCCACTTAGCCCAGGCACCAAAACAATGAAGAATCTTCTAGAATCCATCTCAGAGCTGGAATAAGCCGTTACCAGACAGTCAACAGACCCAAAAATAAACACATAAAGAGATTCTTCTGGTATTTCCACCCAGGTGGAGGAGACGGAAGGGACCCAAGCAGATATATGCCACTGGTGAAGGAAGCTGGGGGGCTTCAGTTTGGCACATGAGCAAATCTCCCAAGAAGTAAATGAACTTGGGGAGATGGCACTGAAGCCTCCCTGACAATATCCCCCTGGAATTATTCCTCCTCTTCACCAACCTGCTTGTTTTCCAGTCTCTCATTCCTGTCCAGACAATGTTGGTGGTGAGAAGGAGGAGCAGATGTCATTGCGTATTTGCTCACTGCTCAGCAAGTGGTAGCAATAATAATGAGAGGATGAAAGCAATGCCAGCTGGTGAGAACAGTGGTGAGAAGGTAGTTTTGCTGACAGGGGGGATCACTGAGGCTGTGAGCCCCAAAGGCTCTCAGAAACATAGAGCTGGCACTAGGCCCAGGCTACTTGACTAATTATCTGCAATGCTGGAAGTTATCCCAAAACATCTGGATGGTCCCAGATTGGAGAAGGCTGATGTAGGTTACACCTCAGCGGGATGTTAGCCTTTGGTGTTTTAATGGACTATATTTGCTGGGAAGCAGTGGCTTAGGACTCCTTTTAGCACTGGGAATGAAGAGAGAAAATAAAGCTTGATCATGGCAAATTATACTCTGATGCTTCTGCTACTGGTTGTCATGCTTTGGAGAGTGAGAACTTCGAAGTGCCCCTCTTCTACAGAACCAATGACTTGGGCTTTGTGTATGTAGGTGATGATGAACCCCTCCCACCCACCAACACAGAAGGCAAATTGGATAAAATTGTATATAGGGAAAGTATAGGATAATTAGCCTCACCAATCTAGGAATTCCTGCCTGGTACAATCACATGAGTTTAGAGAGTGTGACTTCCAGGTCTGACAGATCTTCAACTTTTTATGTAGAGTGTGGAGGGTCATTTTCTCCCTCTCCCATGCTACTTGGAACTCAGGGTCATCTCAGGAAGCTGATTGATGGAAGATTTGGATATAAGAGGAAATATTTCTTCACTCACTGCATAGTTAAAGCATGGAATGTACTTCCACATTCCATGTAGATGTAGTAATCAACACAGTTCTGAACAGGATTCTCCCTTCCTATTTTCCTCTACACTGGAATTAGACAAAAATTTAGAAGCACAGTATTTTTATTAGCACTTCACAGGTTATAGAAAGGTACACATCAAAGCAACATTCTTTTTGAAATGTCGGGGAAGCATGCGCCCATGTGGGCAGCTGAATCCAAACTGAAGCTTCCCCTCCTTGCCTCGCTTTCAGAAAAGCTTCTGATTCCACCCTCAGGGTGGTTCCTGCTACTTGAGGGCTAGATGACAGGAATTATGAACACTTCTTCATTGGCTTGCTTTCTTCACCTGTTGTCTCTTTTCAGAGTCAAGAAATTCCCCCCTCAGTCTCTTCCTCACCCAGTTCTGAAGTGTTTTCCTTCTTTTCTGAAGTGTTTTCCTTCTTTGTCTGAGAAACTTCACTAGGTAACCCTGAAAATGTGAAGTCATCTGGCCACTGAGGTCCTTCTGCCTCCTCCTCAGAATGAGATTGATATATCTGAGCAGAGTGTTATGTGTAAGCCGTCTCTCCAACCACAGTTGTGAATGGCTTTTAAAGGGAATTGGTCAAATTCATGTAAGAGAAGGCTATGAGTGGTGATTAGTCCTGATGACTCTGTGCTACCTCCAGTATCAGAGACAGTATGGACACCAGTCGCTGGGGGACTTGGGCAGGAAGGTGTCTTGCACTCATATCCTGCTTGTGGTTTTTCTGTGGTGTGGGCAGTCAGTTGCCCAGTGTGTGAGCAGAACATTGATTTGATGGACCTTTGCTCTGACCAGGATGGCTCTTCCTATATTCTTACGTTCTTATATTGCCCTCTAGCAGGTACACTTAAACTGGTGGGCCTGGGCAGGTTTACATGGTAGTGTCACCAATGATGGGTGATAGCAAAGCAGCTTGGAGCCACTTAGTGGTGGCTGGCAGTGTCAGGAAGCTTTTCTTCAAAAACCTGGAATGATGCTACATTGGGGATAATGTAGGAAATGCAAATGGTGGCTCCCAGATTGAATTACCCACCATGGGAACCCAAGCCAGGTAGGAAAATGGCAGTAGGGCCTCATGGTGGGTGTCGGGGTTCTGTGTGCTGATGTGATAATAATGGCCCCAGCTAATTCAGGTTCTGAATTAAAGCAGATTTCCACAGAAAAGGAATTAAAATTGGATTGTTGTAAACCACCCAGAGAGCTCCAGCTATTGGGTGGTATAGCAGCTAAATTAGTAAAAAATTAGGTAGCTTTCCAGTATGCTTTTATTTTGTTAAAAAAGAATCTCCATATCTCTATTCTCTGTGTTATTAAAAACATGTTTCTATTGGTTTAGAAAACTACAGTACTGATACTCCAATTTTTCCAAAGGATATCTTATAAATTAAGAGGTTTTGTTCATATAGATATATATGGATGGGCTGGCATTCATTTCTAAAAAATTAGCCTACTTCCCTCTGTTTGACATCCTATGAGGCTTTTCCCCTCTGGATGACTGATTCCATCTATATTGCCTTCTCTAATGGAACCTATTGCATTTGCTATGAATTATCTGCCTAGCACACAGCCAGTGAACAAAGGTGCACTTTGAGCAAGAATTTCCTGTCATAAAAATCTTTCACCAGTCAAAGAGTAAATGTATGCATCTTCTCAAAAGAAATGTCAAGGGAATAAGCCAGGCCTCAGGTTGGTGCTTCTAAAAGCGTGTGCACACGCACACACACGCACAGCCCTGCATTTGTTAGAATGTCTTGGACAGAATTACTGCATTATAATGTTGCTTTCCCCATAACTCAATTACACAGAAGAGAATGGCTATTGAGACAAAACTCCCTGCTTTCAAATATGTTAGAACTGAGCATAATCTGCATTGTTTTGACTCAGGACAACGTGGGTGTGGTGTCTTCCTTCTTATCTGCAGGAGCAAAAGAACCTGCCGTGGAATATGGGGAAATTACTCCTGGCTGTCAAGGATAATTCAGACGTTAAATCCTTGGAGAGGTGTCCTTTTTAACTTTTAAGTACTAGTTCTGCTGCCGACTGCTTAATGACTGCTGTCTCATTTAGGAAGTGTGATGTCCACCTTCTCCCGATTCCACCCTCCTTCCTTTATGATCTTTCATTTGTTTTCAAGAAGCCACATTTCAACCTTGTGAGTGCTGCCCTTTAAGAACGACCTCACCAGTAAGCCAATGCTTATTCAACATTTATTGGAATCACAGCTTTTTGCCAGACATTCCCTCTAGTCTTGCATCAAGGAATGGGCTCTGTGTAAAACTTCTAGTCACATAGTGCCTTGGTACTTTATTGTTACTCCATCGAGGAAGCAGGCAATGTTGACCCATTCTATAATGCTGTGCAACTGTTACTCTTATTTTAATTTTTATTTTATTGTATTAATTTGTTGTAAGCCATCCTGAGACATCTGTGATGGGATGCTATAGAAAAGTTTTAAATTAATAGTTAAATAAGCTGGCGCTTTTCAGATGTTTTTCACAGTAACTCCTGGCATTTCTGATCATTGGAGATGGTGACTGAGGCTGATGGGAGCTTTAGTTCAAGACAGATGGGGCTACCAACCTTGAGCAGTGGGAGGGTTAGGATTAGGGTTCATTCTCCATCAAGAGTGCAGAAACATTTTCCATATCTCCTGTTTCAAAACATGGAATGTAGAAGTAAAACCAGCAGCAGGAGGAGCTTGAACTTGAAGGAATATCAGGAACCAAGCAGGAGGAGGTAGATGGAGCATGTTAAAGAGGCAGGTAACAAGCAGAACGTCTTATAACTGCCCTTTAGGAAACCATCTTAATAAAGTACACAGTGTGTATGAATTTGGGAGTGGCTCCTTTAATCACCTAAGCAGTGACACAAGAAACACCTCTTGGCAGGAAAGTTTCCCATCTCTTCCTTTTCCTAGCAGCTCTGTGCCTTCCATCCCAGTTTGACCCTTTGAAGAAGGTTTTAAGGAAGGGAAGGAAGGGAGCAGGAAGGAAGGGATTTGAAGCTTCCTTAAATTATCTTAGCATCCAACTCAATTTGCCAAGAAATTTGATTTTTCCTAATGCTTTGCATATCTCTCAATTTATTAAAAAAACATTCAATATAGTTACTTGAAATAGTCCCAGAGACAATGTGTTAGACTCTAATGATGATGACTTAATCCTTTGTTAAGTAAATGACAAGTTACTTGTGGCACTAAAACAAAGAAACCATACTTTTGGATGCTGTGAAACTTGTAACAACGGTACAAAAATGCTTTACATAATTTTCTGTGCTAAAGTAGATAAGCAAGTTTTGCCAAGTAATTTAACAAACTCAAACTTCAATCATTTATTATATTCTTAAATTTTTTTTATTGTGAGCTGCCCAGGAAACTTGATGGAAGGGATGGGCATAAAATTCTATCAATTGATTTAATTTTATTTCATCCAAAAAACTTTCCTTGTAATTTATAGGCTTGACTTTAAGAGTTCATTTGTTCTCTCTATATATAATCACAGGAAAAAAAACATGCATATATTCTAAGAGATGTCAGTTCAAGGGCAGCTCCTGTTAAAACTTAGAGTCCCTTGGGGCCAAGTGGGAATTGGGGTGAATTTATACTGGGACATACCCGACTATGCTCCACTCCAAATCGTCAAGATTACCGCTTCCCCCTTTTCTCTTTATAAAGTGAGTGGCAGAAAGGTGACCAGGATTCCTCTCTCCTGTGGCCAGCTGGGCTAAAACTCCTGACAGAGCCTCCCTGTTTCCAGAACCTTGGACCAGACACTGGATTCAGCACAAGCTATGCCCAAGCTTTGGGGAAAATTGCTTTATTTAAAGGATAAAATATAAGGGGTGGAGGGTACTAAAAATACAGTTAAAAGGGAAAAAATGGGGGAAGAGGGCAGGGGGAAGGGAAGGGGAATTTGGAGAGCAGCAACAGTAAGTTTGGAGACAAAAAAGAATCCCCAGCTCCCAGGTCTTGTTCGCCCACTTGGACATAAAATAGCAGAGCTTCACCTAGCCTCAGCGATGTACCCAAATACCGTCCTGGTGTCAGGCACAGGCAGTGCAGGGTAGCACAGGACTCCCCGGCATGAAGTAATGGCAGCAAAAGTGGACCCTCTCCTTGGGTGGGAACATGAGTGGAGGCTTGCAACTCTTCCACCCCCATATACACACTCTACCACCCCCCTTCTTTCTGCTTAAGTTGGCTCTTTAGGCTTGAGAAGAGACTTGAAACTTGACTTGAACATTTCTTTCAGTGACTTGCACCTCAACTTGGACTTGAAAGTAAAGACTTGAGCCTTGACTGAAGACTTGGAGTGAAGGACTTGAAGCCATCACTGCCTGTTCCTCTTGCAATGTTCCCTGGAATACTGCTTAAAGGACAGAGAGGGAAGGAACCGGGGATGCAGCAACGCAACCACAGTTAATCTGGTGATCTCTTGGGTTCCTCACAGGACAATCAGCCCCTTATGGTAAATTGCCACCATGGGTTGTTGTGATACGCAAACCCATGAATGGTAAGTGAAAATTTAAGGGAAAATGTTTCTTTTTTGAATGTATAGCATTCTAACACTAATGCCAATGCATGTTCCGTTTGCTGCTGTTTACTATCTGACTGCCATGGCAATGCATGCGTATATTCTTAGGGTTAACCCCCTCCCCACACACACATTTGGCCTGTGTGTTAATAGTTAGTGTAAGTCTCTATAAATGGTACCCGTTTTAAGTTCTGTCTTCTTTTCATTTGTAATTGAAAAAAGAAACAAAAATGAAGGGTAGTTTTTCATTATTCTCAGGTTAACTGCTCTTTAGATGTATGTATATTGAAGGAGAAGGAGATGAAAGTCTGTCTTTTTGCATCCCTGTGTTTTCAAGGAAGTGTCACAGAGGAAGTTGTCATCTGTCTTTTGCTTCAGCTTGTGGCTTGTCATGGTATTATAAAAGATGAATTTGAGTTAACTTTTTTTTGACCAGTGGCAGCTAACTGGTTGTGGAGAGAATGCTCAAACCACAAAGGATCTGAGGTATTAGCCAAAGAAAAGGTTGATTTTTCAAACTGAAAGCTCAAGACTGTAACCGTTGTAAGTGTTTCTGGATTGCATCCTAAGCCAATAATCCAGTCCCATCCTATGTTTTCTTTTTGGTCATGATGGGAGTTAAGATCTGATTTTGCACACAAAGAACTCTTGTGTTCAAGAACTTTGTACTCCTCTCTATGGTGGGAGGGGGAAATCCATGTGCAAGTTGCCCTAAGCTTGGAATGCAAGAGTTCTATCTTGGAGGTCTATCTGCATTAAGAAGAGTTATGAAGTTAATTATTTGTCATTTTATATAATTACTGTGTATTGTGGTAACCAGCTTCGGGCTTTAAAAAAAAATGAAGGGAAGCACATGTTTCTTTTGTATCAGAATAAACCTACAATGCCATTTTGGAGGGTGGGTTAAAACATTTAACCTACCAAGGTTCAGTTTGGATAACAGGAAGTACTTTGTGACAGTTAGGACCCCTATGATATGGAATGGGCTTCCACATGAAGTGGTTGAAGCCCCATCGGTGAGGGTGTTCAAGGATAGGCTAGACATGCACATGGTAAGCATGTCATGAGCACAGCCGGCTGGAGCCAGGGGTCAGACTAGATGGTCGGGAGACCCCTTCTGAATAGCTCTGTTTCTCTGTTTCTATTTTCCTAGTGTCCAGCGACAATCTTTTGTTATATCAGCTAGTAGACAAAGAAATATTGTGACACTGTATACATAACTAAATAAAAGTACAAGGAACGCTATTTATTTATGACACATGAAGTCACTCCATTCTGAATGAGACAGGTGTCCACCTATGAAAAGGGAGGTGGGGGTGGCCTGCTTTGCTCATTGTTTCAGAGGCGGAAAGCTTGGTTCATCACTGTGTGTGTGTTTTCAGAGTGGTTAGAGTTTGAGGTATTCATAACCACATGCTGCAGAGCTCTTTTCTATAGGAACTGGTGTCCTTCTCCCCTTCTACCTTATTTCCTGCTTTTTCCTGACAGGCTCAGAGGTACTTACCTGACTGTCATGATTGGTGCACTGTTGGTGGAGAATATATTATAAAATCCTTTGACTGAATGGGCAATCCACAGCTAGGCATGGCAGGGGCTGGCCAAGTTTATCCCTATCAATGTTGCTTTTTCTCATTCTCTTATTTTCCAGTACTAAGTTTGATTTAATCCAAATTTTGAGAATTTTTAATAGTGGAATATGCTTGAGAATTATATGCATGTTAGTATTTTTTTCTCCTACTACCTACCTTTTTGTACATATTTTGCCCAATATGTTCTGTTTGAGATTTTAGTTTTTGCAGGCAATTATCCTTATATAATGCATTTTACCATTATTGTCATGAATCTACATGACAAAAATTAATTGTCATGATAGAATCTACATCTTTGTAGATGTAGATAGAATCTACATAATACTTTTCCCTAATATATTGTGTACGTGTGCATGATTGGTGAACTTCATTACAAACTTCGGAAATTTTGTAGGACGACTGAGCTTCAGTGAGCATATTTTTTCAAAAGTACAAAAGTAGCTATGTTTGTATAAAAAAAAGTGAACTGAATGAATTTACCCATATTCTGAGTTAACCAGCATTGCCCAACAACCAACATTCTAAGTGAGTAAATTGGGGAGGGGCTGAGGGGAACTCAGTTCAGGGACATGCATTTCCAGGAAATGGTAAATTGTCAAGTTCTCAGTTTTTGGAGCACTGTTGTTGCTGCCAGAGGCCCACGTAATAACAAAGAGCTTCCAAAGTAGATTCCTTTGAAGTGCACCCCCAAAGTTGTGATGGCAGACTGTAATAGCAGACTGTGTACGGTCACTCCTTAATTGCTAGAGCTATTAGCAAAACTAACAAGTGCTAATAACCCTAAAGCTAGAGCTGTCAGTCACAAAGCACACCTTTTCCATTGCCTTCTCCCTTCTGCCTGGCTTTTTCCTTCTGTGAGAAACTTGCAGAGTTTTAGGAGGTCCAAACTGTATCTGATTGAAAGTGGTGGGGGAAGTCATCTGAGGCTCTGAAGTGGGCCTGAGACTGTGAGAACAGAATCGGTCAGTAACTCATATGTTGGTGGATCTGTTTATCTCTCGTGGCTCATAGTCTCAGCTTGATTGGAAGTATGAATGGGACTACACAGCGATGAATCTATATGGGGATGGCATTCAGCACCATGGATAGCTCTCATAGAGCTCAGATTGAAAGTCACTGGCACTTGAGTCACCTGCCTCTCCTTGTTGAACCACTCTGGGTCTGCAGCTACTTCAGGATAGAGGTCTGGACATCTCTGAAGCAGGCTTGTTCATTAAACTTTACCCTGCTGAAGGCACTGGGAGTTTTATTTTGGAAACTGAAGGATCCTGACAGATGGAAACCTCACTCACCATGTTTTGGTTTAAACCTCTTCTGCATCATACATCTCATATTTTTATAGAATGAATAACAATATGATCATGTATTCCTACCCCATACCTCCTTGTAGCCAATATTCAGACTCTTTCTTTATTGGGATCATCATTTTTGGATGGTGTTACTCTAGGAAGCTTTTTCATCAGCCAGGAAGGCCTCTCCCTGTATTGAAACCCACTGATGAAAAGTGAAAAATCTAGGTTGGCAGGAGACATATGACCCGTTGACAGGCTATGCATATATTTCATTTTATTCCAGAAGGAAGGCATCCAATAAATTCTCCAGGGTTTATGAAGAATTGCAGTAAATGTCAATGGCATAACGAACAAAATAGAGAATTGGGGAAGAAGAACTAGCTGGCAAATATGACTTCTGTCTTCTTAAATAAGATGTAGATGTTTCAGTACATTATTAATCACTCAAGTGAAACCATAGCTGCAGAATATAGAGAAATGAGAAGCAGGTTATGAGTTATGTTGTAGGCAAGGGTGAAATCCACTAGGAGGAAATGTACAATTGTTTGCTAATCTTGACCAATCCTGATAGAATAACTGGAGGCTAATGAATTGAAATTTTGGCCCATCATAATTGTGAGTCAGTTAATTTAATGTCATCAATTTCTTGCTTTAAGTAGAGTCCTCGGATGTTTTCATGCTTGTGTGTTTCATGCACAGCCACAGTGCAACATAACCTCTCTAGTTTGAGGCTCTGTGAAGTGCCACACATGCATAGTCAGTCATGTTGTATATAGGTTTGTAGTTTTAAGTCTTCATTCTCAAGCACAGGAACATGCACCAAGTTGAGTATTGGCCAGCCCAGCTCAGTATCTCCCTAAACAAGCGGGAGCAGCTGTTTGACTTTGCAGAAGAGATTCTCTTCTGGCACTCCCAGGAGATGCCAAGCATGCGCTGTAGCACTGGGCTGCACTGAGCTGTGACCAGGCTGCTTTCTATCTGGTATGTGTGCTTCCAGTGCAAAAATGAAGATGTTTGGAGTATTATTTTTCTATTATTCATTAAAAAGCATTTGATAGCTACCCATCCTTATCTATTCCCATAGCCTTATCTATTTATGCCTTTAGTCCTTTGCACATGACTGAAATGAATCATACCAGGTATTTGGATGCTAAGGCATTTAGGGCATTTTAAAGGCAAGTACCAGGGCCTTCAACTGGGTATGCACCAGCACAGTCTCAGATAAAACAGAGAAACATAACTTAAACATTTCACTCCAGAGCTACCATGACCTCACCATATAAAGTATATATAAATATATAATGTTGAAAAGCTTGGGGGTAAGATAAGCAGCAACTCCCCAGCATTACTTTTTGAAAGTAGCCTTGCTTACTTCAAAGCTTTCACCTCTTCAGTACCCTAGGCAGTTTGTTGGGCAATGCAAAAGGGAGGCTTGGGAGCAATTGTGCTGATAGTCTGTTCCATATCCATTCCAAAGAGAGGTCAGGGCTTCATGAGGTGCATCAGTCAATTCAACAGGACCTTCCCCAAGAACATTCTGGATTCTGGATCAGATTCTGGAGGAAAGTTCCTATCAATTTCTGGAGGAGGACCATTGTAATTGGTTTCACATCCCTGTGGAGAGATGTAGCAATGGTCAGTCTGGGCTTTATTCATCAGGTTCATGCATGTAGGTGTGGCCTATCATCAGACTCACTGAAAACCTTTCAGATTTCTGAATGGATGACTGATCCCTTTTTGTGCATGGAACTTTTGGTGACAAGTCTATTTCACAGCAGAAGAAACAAGGCCACACTTCATCCCTTCACTACTTCATTCTTATGGTCAATAGAAATGTTACAGACACTATATTTGGAAGGAGTTGTCAAGTGGATTGTCTAGATTGCATGGAGGTGCTTTATGAGAAGGTGAGGACTAAGACGCAGTGGATATTACTGAACAAGAATTAAGAATACTTAAGCCCCATTTAAATATTTAAATATTTTAAATTTAAACTAATTTAAATATTTAGTTTCGGCTGGAAATATTTAGGAATGTTCCTGAACTTGTCATGAGCGGAGCCAGCTGGAGCTGGGGGTCAGACTAAATGGCCCAGGAGGCCCCTTCTGACTCGCTCTGTTTCTATGTTTCTATGTTTCTCCACTGAGATCAAGTATTGAAAAGTGCAGGGTTGTACCCAGTGCATGTGGGTCTTGATGCTTCCCTGGACCTATATCTTTACCAGGTCAGAACACTGTTTTTAGAGGGTTAAACTATTTAAAGAGGTTCTGATTTTCACATTCCTATCTAGTGCTGTACCTTAGTTGAATGTCCTAGCGAGAAAACCACTAGGATGTGGAAATGAGAGACCAATTCCAATCACATGGAATTGATCAGAGTAAAAAATAGTGAGGCATTTCAACATTTTTAAGCCTTGGCACTTAATTGTATGCAATAACATTAGCAATTGCTTATTTTACATACAGCAGAAGCTTTGTGCTCTATAGCCAGTGCCCCAAATGAGATCATTCGAAAATGGAAGCTCTGAGGGATTTTCTTTTTTCTTTTTTGGACTGCTAACAGATTTTAATGATTTTTTTGATACTCAACATGTCCTGTACAGCTGCCCAAAAGGAATCATGGGAGAGGCTCATGATTAATAGGCATATTGCATCCACGCTAAATGTTCAGAGCCACCAAATGTTTTGAACCATTTCGCCTTCCTTTGCTGATCCTTTGGCAATTGTAATGGCTAGACTGAAATCAAGAGATCATGCTGTTTTAAATAATCTTATGGTACATACTGTGTCATCCTTCTTTTCAGTGGTGAGCTAGCTATGGTGTTTTATAGTGTTCTGAACATCTGCTGGTATAGATTGGGATGAGACTTTAGTGAGATTGCACTAAAGTAAGTGGCGTATGGACAGCAGCCAGAAGCTGCTGAAAGGAGTCTACTATGGCTGGTAAATGAAACATATTACGTTGAACAAAATAGCCTCTTGTTCATTGTTCCCAGCTCACCCATTTTAAAACAATCTGCATTATTCACTTTGGTTAATGTTCAATGATTTCCTCATGGACTTTACACTGTCTGTATCACTGGAATTCCAACTACTGAATTCCTGATAAGATCTTGACCAGTTGAAATTTCATCCAAGGGGAGGACAGAAATATACCATAGGATGCATGCAAAGATTTTCATATATGTATGAAGGAGGTGTTATAAATACCGAAAGAATATGCAGATTGATAGGATGTTAGGTAAAATCTAAACAACTGGTTAGGGATTTTCTTACATGTAGTGGTATAGAATTATCATGACTAAAATAAAATAAAATAAAATACTAGTATCTTTTAGGTGTGATCTCATAGATGGGTTTTTAATACTACATATTTAGTGAGTTGTTTTAACATGGACTTTTGGCAAATGGGTTAATGTGATGATATTGTTTATACTGGGTAGTACTAGCTGACCTATTTGCATGTCTAGCTCTTATTCAAATGTTAAGCTTCTTGAAGAACAATGGGATATAGAGTACATAGTGATCCCACCAAATTTAAGTCGTCATGGGTTGAACCTTGTGTATTCATAAAGCTCACCTTTGTATAATTTGATTATAAATACTCTCTTAAATTCTGAATCTGATTGTGAGCTTCAGTCTATCGTATTACCTAGATGCCTTCAACACACAACTGTTTCCTTTACCGGCATTGCCACAGCTTAGGGCTCTGGGGAGGAAGACGACTTTGGGTATCTGATTCCATGTGAGCAAACATCACACGACATAACCTTCCTGGCAAACCCCACAAAAACCAATCAGAAAGAGGTCACTTAAAGTGGTGACTCATGACATCATGCCATTCTACAGGGTTCCAGAATACAGCTCCACAGATGCACCTTGATGTTATACCTCTCAAAAGTTCACAGGCATGAAATGAGATGTTGTATTCAGGAGACCTGTACTCCTGAATTCATTACTTTGTGAGGAATAACAAATTCTCTCGGGCTCAGTTCACCCATCATTAAATATAACTAACAAACAAACAATTCCTGCTGGAAAAAGGTGAAAAAAACCTCACTGTATGTGTATGCATGCACTTAAAGTAACCTTAATGTTGAATATACTGATAAAATATGAATGATAGCGTGAGAAGCGAATTACCGAAACACCAGGAGACTAGGGAAGCAAAATAGCTGTCAGCTGCTGCTGGAGATTTGTCCCATCTGGATTTCCATGTGATACCCAAAGAGGGTGTATGTATGGATTTTTCACATGGGAGAGGCAAGCTGTTGACCTAAAATCCTCTAATAGTTGTCAGGTGAAGCAGTTGTCATGGAGAGGTGGTTTCAGAATGGTAGTATGCAAATTTATCTATTTACTTGTTTATTATATTTTTACACCACCCATCAACTCAAAGGTTCCCTGAGTAGGTCACAGAATCAAAATGAAATAATAAATATAAAACATTCATTATAAGATCACCATAAAAATACAGTAATAACATATTACAACCACTCAAGCTTAATCAATCTTAGAAGTACAGTCAAATATCATAAAAATGGGAATAAACATCTAACTATTAAAATATTGGGAGAATAAAAATGTTTTCAAATGGCACTGCAAGGAACAAAGAGTGGGAGCCAGGAGCACCTCTTTGGGCAACTGTTTCCCCAGATGGGGTGTCACAACTGAGAAGGTCCTTCCCCTAGTAGTCCTTGCTTCCTTTGGAGGGGGCTCTCTGAGAAGGACGCCCACTGATGATCTCAGGGTTTGGGTAGACACATATAAAGGAGGCGGCCTTTAGATAACCTAGGCTCAACTGTTTCGGTCTTTAAATGTTAATGTTAGCACTTTGAATCTGGCCCTGACTTCAATAGGTAACCAGTGTAATTGATAAAGGACTTGTATTTGTATAGGCCAGTCCCTGTTAGCAGCCTCACTGCTCTATTTTGAACAAATTGAAGTTTCTGTTTTTAAATCTAGCACACATTACAACCATCCAAATGAGAAGCTGCCAGAGCCTGAATCACGGTTGCTAGGTTCTGCCTGTCCAGGTATGGAAAGAGTTGGTAAATCAGCCCAAGATGATAAAAGGTGCTCCTAGTCACTGAATCCACGTGTGACTCTAGCAACAATTCAGGACCTAGGAGAACTTCCATCTTTCTCTGGCCCTGATCATAACAGGCCATGAATCACTCAGAAGAACTCCACTGGATGGCACTGAGAGGATGTGATGCTGGTGGAAGACAGCTGCGTCTTTGCAACCCTCACTGACTTGGAATAGGCTTGATAATGGGTTCTAGCCAGTGTTTGGTTGCATTCAGCATGAGGTTTTTCTTCACCTGTTTTCCAGGCACTTCCCCTCTTGCTTCATTCCCCTCATCTCTGGTGCATACCATGGGACTGGCCAGGCTCTGCCCAGAGGAAGTGTGATTGTGATTGGGTGTGATTGTGTCAACTGCCCATGCCATCACTGTATTCCACGGAGTGATCTGAGCTTCGACAGGAGCACCGGTCATATCAGCCAGGAACTCCCCCAGAGCCCTCTGGAAACCATCCAGATCATTAGACTCTGAGGGCAGACCAATCTAATGGGTCCCACACCCTTGCAGAGGGGAAAAGGGGCTGAAAACCTAAACCTCAGTCGGAAGTGATCTGACCATGATCTGATCTGACCTCAGTAGGAAGTGAACTGACCATGATAAGGGGTTAATGTTAATCCCCTCACATCCAGCTCCCCATCCTCCTGTCCAGTTGCAAAAAGGAGGTCTAGAGTGTGTCCCATCACATATGTTGGGGCAACAACATGTTGAGACACCCCTGGAGTTGTCATGGTGGCCATGAAGTCCTGGGTAAAACAGCATCCGCATGGATGTTGAGGTCCCTCAGAACCACCATTCTGGGGGTTCTCACCACCAAGTCCAAGACTACCTCCACCAGTTCAGGCAGGGATTCTGACTGGGTGGGTGGTACACCACAGAAACCCTAATCTGTCTCAGTGACCAACACAAATCAATCCATCAATTGATCTTCTGGGCACCATGGGGAAGGGACATGTGTGTCTTCAACCGGCACAGTTCACAGTTCTCTAGTCTCTGTGCTGCTGCCCTTTCCTCTCACTGTGGTACACTGCAGAGTCTCACACCTCCTGTCTTTCTTCAAACCAAAGTGCCAAAGAACTGCACTTCCACTTTCCTGAATAGGTTAATTATGAAAAGTCTACATTCTGGCAGATTTTTGCAGGAGGTTTGCAAACATGTGTAACATATTTGTCTGATTGGTCCTCAGGAAAGATCTGCTCCATCTTTGACAGTAAAGGCATGGTAATTGATTGGTTGATCATTTCTGGAACTGATTTCTTTCTCATTCAAACTTAGCAGAAGTCTGGCCCTTCTGTTGCAAAGTCTGCATGCATCCAAACTTTATGTTTCAAAGGCAGCAATGGAATTTCTTAATAACAAAGGAAATACAGCTGCTGATTATAATCATTTTCGATCTCTCTCGAACACCTCATTAAAAGCAGCTCCGTTTTCTCCCATATTGCTCTTTTGGGAGATTGGAAGGTGTGCATTAATCTTTTAATTAATAATTTAAAAGAAAAATGATTCCCCCTGTGCCTATGAGCTTTCTTTTAAAAGGCGATCAAAATGAAATGTAAGGAATAAGGAAGCATCGTGAAAGTAGCTGGCGCAGCATGCTACACCTGTACTTAGAATTCAAAAAAAAAAAAAAAGATTCTACGTGCAATTAAAATTCATTACACCCTTGTCCAAGGGATAATTTAACAAGAGCCTGAGTACAAGAGTATTTAGGCCTGAAAGTAAATGAAATTTTCTGGAATGATGCACCACACCACAATTTTTTTTACACATGCTTGGAATCACGATAGGTTTTTTTTTTATTATTATTATTATTAGAACATTTCTATGCCGCCCCTTGCCGAAGCCTCGGGGCGGCTTACAACATAATAAAATACAATACAATATAAAAATAACAATATAAAATTAAAAATAATATAAAATAAATAAAAAATATAAATGATATAAAAGAAGTTATAAAGGAAAAGTTATAAAAGAAAAGAAAAGAAGTCGCCCTGGCCAGATAATGTTCCATCCAATGTTAGCATTTCAAAGGTGGCTCATGAGTAGTTTCCCTTTTAGCAACATGCCATGGCAGGTACAGCATTACTAGAATTCTAGTAGTTTTGCTACAATCCATTTATAAAACCATCTCCATGAATTTGGTTGAATGACCATTGATCAGAAAACCATAAGCATCTACTATTCAGCAGAAGTGACTTGCTGCATTTCCCAGTCCTCTTAAGGCATTTACTGGGAAACACATCCCATTAACGTGGAACTGCTATATGGGAATGCTTTGTGTCAAGTCTTTGTACCTACTGTACGCAATGGAAAGTTTTCCTTTCTTATTGCTAGGGTCGCAGCTTTGTTTATGACGAAGTGCTGGTGATGGATCTCCCTATAGGCACTTCTCCTAGGCACCCTTCCCACTGCTTCTCTCCCTTCTCTCCTTGTTTTTTAACCTTGTACAGTGGCTGTGAAGCCAGGGCAGGAGGGTAGCAAAGGCAGCTACCCCACCTCCAGGTTCTCTTCCTAACCTGGCCAGCTCTGATGGTGAAAGGCCCTGGCAGCCATCTGGACAAGGCAAAGGGCCCTGCAGTACACTGTGTTAAAGCAGAACGTTTTAGTCTCAGGTGTCATGTATTGTCAAACTGAACCACTGCATTGTTGTCTTGAGGGGTGGACGATGAGGGCACAAAGGAGAGGCAAGGTGGTGCTCCTTTCCTCATCCCTGCGCCCCATTGGCCATACCACGTCATTGGTTTGTACAGGCACTCGAAATCTAAGGTTATAATGTTCTGTTTCAACATGGTACAATGCTTCCTTCCAACAGTGGGGTTAGGTGGGCAAAAGAAGAGAGAGAGGAGGAGAGGCCACTGCAAGAGCAGTAGTCTCGCCCTGGTGGCAACTGCAGCTGGGGCAGAGCTGGGCTCTTCTTCATTTCTGGGCCCTTGGCCTGCCATGCCAACAGTAGATGCCAGGGCTGCTTACTACTCCTTCCTACTCCAGAGAGAAATGGAATCTTAAATCATTCTGTTGGATAATGAAGACTTGAAATACCTCATGTGAAAATTGTGACCACTGAAATAGCTCACTGTGTTGAACTAAGTAAAGCCATGAAGATTTCACTACCTTAGACTTCCAATAAATTCTCAGTGGGGGTTAAACAGAAATTGCTGGATAGTATTTTGTAGCCTCTACCACCACCATCTTTTTTCCACTTCAGACAAGAGCCAGCTCTCCAGACAGGACATTGCTTTATACCAAGTCAGACCACTGGTGGTCCAGGTAGCTCAGCACCATCTACATCAGAACTGGACAAATTGTGTTGTGGGGAAGACAAATTTCTCCCCAGCACACCTTTCTGGAACTAGACGAAAACTAGATGTGTCTGCATCTACTGACGTTAGTGTGCATGGATATGACAACAGCTGTCATTCCCCACAAATGTTGCCTTTTTTCTATCCAGGGGAAGTATGAAGAAAGGGGCTTAGCTGGTGGTAAGAGCAATGCCAGGCAAAGTTCTTCCCAATCACTGGCTGAGTGCCTTCCTTGGCAATCACTTGGCAATTGTCATGTGAAACCACTCAGCCACTCTTCCTAGGTCCAGCTAAGTCCCTGGCTTCAGTGGCATGTGCTCTCCCTATGATGCACAAAGCCACTTGGCTGGCACTGAAAAGAACAGCTGTTGCTTCCAGCATCAACTGGAGGACCCCAAAGGGGTTGTGCAGGCTAGATGCAGAACTTCCAGAGGCCAGGTTAGGCCTGTGGGCCAGAGGTTCCACATCCCTGGTCTGCAGTGACTGGCGGTCCTCTAGAATTTCAGAAAGGGGCCTGTAGCCCTACCTGGAGATGCCGGGGAGTGTGTCTGGATCCCAGACTTTGAGGTGCAGATTGGTGGCTTTGAATAGAATAATGGCCCTTGGGAAAGAGTTAAGCGTCCCTAGTTCCATGCAACTTTTGCAGCTACAGTTTCAGGTTCTTGAGACTGCTTTTCAGGCTGCTTAAACACATTGTTGAGATTGTGTTACATGCATTTTTATGCTAGGATTAAGGTTCTGCGAAGGATCAGTCTGGGGATGGAACTCCATCAGATTCCCTTGGCTTGGCACCCTGGACCACTTTGCAGTGACCCTGAATCTAAGTCTCTGGCAGTGCTATCGGCTTTTGTGAGAAGCTTGCCAGGAGTCCAGCACCATGCAAGCAACACCTCTCTTCTGTACTCAGTGCTGCTACCTCCAAATGTACTGCATGAGAAAGAAGGCTTGTGTCTGGGAATGACACCTGGAGCATCTGATCACAACTTTCCTCTTCTGCATCCCACAGTTGCTCTTTGGGCAGCTACACCTGACAGAGGAGATTACTGGGGTCCACAAGTATTCGTGGATTTAGTCTTGGATCGCCTTACTTTGCAGGACCAGACCAAGCACAAGAGGAAGACTACTGCTGCTAGAGGGATGGATTCCAAAAGGCTTTCTCCCAACTCTACTTAGAAAACTTCTCAATGAAGCTTTTATTGTCTAACCACCCTGCTTTATGCATGGAATTTTATAGGGGGTCCAGATGACATCCCTTTCTATTCATAACCCTTCCATGTTTTCCCAGGAGCTCTTCTGTCTTTTTATGCTCACTCATTTGCTTGCTGAACACAAAATCTGTTCAGGATTAGCTGCAAACAGTTTCTTGAAGTCCTTAGAGCTTTTCACCTGGAAGCAAAGTTAATGTCTAGTTTGACCTTTAGTCCAATCAAAATTTTCCCTTTCAACTATTAGCCATCCCACTTTTATGATTTGTATTCCTGTCTTTTCTGAGGGATACAGTAGCATTATGGACCCTGTTTATTTTCTTCCAGGTCATTCCCAGCAATGGATTGCAGGACATTATTTTGCACAGTAAGCTTGCCTTCTTTTTTATGTGTTCTCATTGACATGCCATCAAGCAGAGTTGTGCCAGTGCTCTCTGCTGGAATGTGCACACGTGCCTGACAAAGTTTGTGGCACAGGAACAGCTGTTGCTGGAGGGGGTCCTTTATCTGGAGGAGTTACTCTAGGAAAGTGACAGAAGTGTTTCCTTTGGGGAACAAGGGTGGAAGGGCTTTGAACTTTTCTGCTCACCCTGTGGAGTGAAGCAGTGCTGCAGGTGGTTCACAGAAGAGCCCCTGGTGACCCAAAATGGTACTCTTGCATCGGGCAGTTTGTCCTGTGTTTTGGTGGTTGTGATTATGGCTCATTTGAAAGATGTTGACTGTGTCCAGTGGGAGTGAGCTTTCCTTCAAAAAGCTGGGATGGAATAAATAAAAAAATATGGCTTGATGCCAGGGACTTACTGCTGTATTGAGTATGTCTGCAACTTCGATTTGATCGAAAGACAGAGGATGGACATTGTGTTTGTGTGTTTGGACTGAATTGGGTTTGGATATTTTTGGTTATGTTGGGTGTGGTCGAGGGATTGAATGGGATGATGATGCTATACACCACATGCCTGTAGGCCAAGCCCAGCCATCCACTTTGAAGCTGCTTGCCCATGGGCGGTACAATGTTGTCCAACTGTGCTGCTTTGATAGGCGTTCTCTGTGTTTTGAACATTAGCTTCATATTTTAGATTACTGCACTCTATTTTATGAGGTACTTGGTGAACACAGCAAACAAGCACAGGTAGAGTGAGGTCTGTTTCAGAGCTTTGTTTCATCCCCGCTGTCCTGACATGAGGTCAATGGAGAGGATAGGTAACCCGAAAGGCAAGCAGAGGATCCTTCTGCAAATGGGAGCTTTTCTCTTTGAAAGTGTCTCCCCCTGATTTGGGTGGACTTACCCCTTTAGCTTCAGCCTTCCTGATTCAGTAGGGTCCCCCAAGCTTCTGCTGCATTTTCAGGGACTGCCACAGGGAAGTAGAGCAGGGAAGTTCATTTAAACCAGCTCCACTGTGCATGCTTACCTCTGAATTTAAGCCTCTGCCCAGTTGTTTGCCAGAGAGAATACAAGCTCAGCAGGGGCAGTTGGAGGCAGTCTTTGCTTCCTGATCTCTGCATTTGCACATTTGCACTGGCTGCATTCACTCTTTACATGTCAACTATCTCAGGGTTACATCTCCAGAAATGATGCATGAAGTGGTCTGAAGAAGCCAGCCCTATTGCCTGATGAGGAGACGTTCATATCTTTCACACCGCTGGAGGTGCAGGAATCACAACACTCCAAGTTCTATTGGCATATCACTGAGGGGAGGTGCTTATTCATATTTCCTTCACTGCTTCTCAACTAAACCAGGCATCCTTGCTAGGCCTGAAGGGAAGGGCATAGAGTCATGCAATATTAGACCAGAGGGAACAGACAACAATGAATTCACAGATCTGTGTGACTACTGGTGGAGGTTAAATTAGCCATGATGGCTAAATACTACCTGCAGGATCACAGGGGAAGCTGGGGGGTAACAGAAGAAGAAGGTTATTGCCTATATTCCTACCTGTGGGCTTTCCATAAGTATCTGGTTAACTACCAGATGTGGAACTAGCTAGGCCTTTGGTGTGATCCCATATGGCTGGGGTTAAGCAAACCAGCAAGAAGGGAAACCTAAGGTAGTTATCGCAGTCTGATGCCGGGTCTGTGGAACATGGACAGCTCCCAGGGAAGGGCAAATGGTTACAACCACCTGCAGCTAAGGACTGAGCACTATCCAGCACTGCAGTCCTTGAGGAGTGCCCCAGACTTCATTCCCTTCATGGAAAAAGGATTTCTTGAACAGGCAATGATGCTTTTTTGTGTTCACTATTCTCTTGGGGTGGGGGGTGGGGCTATTGGTGTCTCAGGTGAAGAAGAACAGATGAACATGGGATCTTGGATATCAGCAACACAGCAGCCTTGGAGGGTTCATGCTGGCCACTTGAGTAGTGCTGACTGCTAGTTCCCAGGTCCTTCCTGGAAAGCAGGGTTTCCTTCTGTACTGGAGCCACAGATTCGGAACTTTAGGAACCATTCATTCTCTGAACCTACCTGGAGGTTTGTGTTTTGGTCAATATTCACTAGAGATGTGAAAGTATCTTCTTTCTTGCCTTTAGGTGTATGGGATATTTGTTGTTGTCATAACACATATCCACGTGGACAATTTCTCATGATGCCACCTCAGGGAGACATATCTCACCTTGGTAAGTGAATTAACTGATAACATCTCATTGCTCATTTGTTTCATTTAATTTCATTTCATTTGTATGCTGTCCCAGAGCCCATAGGGCTCTCTGTGTAACTTACAATAGAACAAAAAAGTACATATTCCATAAAAGTACAATAATACATTAGAGCAATTCAATTAAGCAATACAATATTTAACTGTAAGTGATACAAAATCAAAGAAACCATAATACACCAATATAATACATAATGAAAAACATAATTTCAATGCATAATACAATATAATACATAATACAATGAATAATATCAATAATAAGATATGGCCATAATTCCCCCCCCCCCAACAAAGTCCCACCCAGGAGGAGTACCGAGTGAGGTGTGACTCCCTGCTCCTGGCCGGCTCCTTTTGAAGTGTCTCTCCTCTCCCACTCCTCCTCAACGGCACCACTGCTTCTCCCACAAATGGCAATGCCAAGTGAGGTCAAGCTGGAGGCCATGGGGAGAGCGCAGGTGGTCCCTGCACTGGTCTGTGGCAGGCGAGAAATGGCAGCAGAAGCAGCAGGCAGGCAGTGAATTCAAAAGACATGGATGTTCTTTGAAAGAAGTAGGGTGTGGGGCAGTGGTTATGAGCACTGGGCTGGGACTCAAGAGATCAAGGTTCTAGTCCCCACACAGCCATGGGGCTGCCTGAGTGACATTGGGCCAGTCACAGACCCTCAGCCCAACCTATCTCACAGGGTTGTTGCTATGGGGATAAAATGGAGGACAGGGTTCATTGAGAAAAGAAACGGGGGATATAAATGTAGTGCAACAACAACAGAGATGCTTTGGATGCCACCTCAATCCAATAGATTTATGTCAGTTTTGGCTTTTATTTTCTAAAAGTCCTGGCAAATTTAGCTTGACTTGCAGACTGAGAATTCTCTGTCAAGAGTATATAGACCTCCTTCATCCCCAGGAGAACTACAGTGGGGTTCCTTAAAAGGAGAGAGTGAGGGTTAACCTAGTTTTGTTCTCTAGTGTAGACTTGCCCAGAGGTTGTGTGTGGGCTTGCATAGCCGCTCCATGCTGATTCCTGTGTTTCTTTCAGGGGCATTCATATGCCTCAGGTGCTCACAAGGCTGCCTATTGAAAGGGCTATTTATATATTTTCCTAAGAAAAAATATTGTTGAATCTCGTCAACTGCTGTGTGCCACATCTATTAGCAGGTGATAAGAAAGAGATATAAAGGAAAGTAATATAATGCCTAATCTTTATGGAATGTATCAAATAAATTGGGAGGGGGTCTCTGAATGTCTGCTTTTCATTTAAAGGGAATGAGATGGCCAGACCCTGGGATCCCCTATGCAAGTGATAGCCTACCAGTTTTTGTAACATTTACAAATTATTTATGAAAGACCCTAAGCATGCATTGCCTGCTGCATTCTTGAAATACTTAGCTGTTATTCTTTGTCTGAGCTGTAGGGGGGAGATAGTCTTTCCTCTAAATGATCTATAGCAATTCATGAAATGACAATGAAAAAGAAAAGAAAAAGGACAGTCCAAATGATTCTTTAACTAGTTCTTTCAAATGGTGCTATATTGATGCCCTCTTAGGGCTCTCTGGGGGGTCTGTAAGCACATGCCAGAAACAAATGGCTGACCTCAGAAGGGAATTCTTTCCCGTCAACTTGCTTGGGTTATGGGTTTATGACTGTAACGAGTTGTGGAAATCAATCTCCTGTAATCTCTGCCCTTTCTACTTTTACTCAAAAGGCTACCTTCAGATCTATAAATAATCCATTGGTGGTTCTGTTTGAAGATAAAAAGAGATGGCATGCAAAAGGGGGAAAGGGGGCTGTTAGGGGGGAGATGGTGGCCTGGCCTTGTGTTCTCCAGTTGTTTATACAGGAGTAGATGAGCAAGCCCCAGAATCATTCAGATTCATCTTATTGATTGACTTGTCATTCACTCTTTCCTAAAGCCTGTTAGAGTTGATAGTGCTTTCAAGACAGGGCTTTCAACAGAACAAGGAATCCCAAGGTGTATTGATTGTTTCAATCTAGTGGAAGAGGCAGGCACTGGGAAGTGATGAACCAGTTTTTAAAACTGCATAAAAAAGAAGAACTAGTAAACTGTATGCATGTTAAGTTAGGTGATGGCAGTTACACTAGAGTATGGCAAGCAAACAAACATAAGCACCCTCTGTTCAGTTCAGGACATGAGATGTTTGTTGCCTGTTTCCAAAGAGTCACTTTCCTGGTCACTGTGGGCAAGTACAGATTATTTCCAAATTATTTGTTCTTTCATGACATTTAATAACATGGGTAGGTGCAGACAGGAAGTCAAATACAATGCCGAGGGCTAATATTTGCAAGGATTGTATGCAGACCGAGCTCAGCATGTAATGTACCTACCTCCGTGTGCCAGGACTACAATCCAGGGAAAATTAATGTCTGCTGGAATGAATTTCATCTGAATCAATAGCTCTTGGCATGGCTTCTCTGTTGTGCTAAGCAGGGGAACCATTTTGGGACAATGGAAGTTCTATCTTGTCCCCCTCTAGTTTCAGCATACGTGTAGGACCATCTGTATCTCTGGCCATCTCCCAGATTCTACACATGTGTCTCAGTGCGGGGGAAACTAATTGTTTGTTGTATCAAGAGCTGCAGGCATTGCTCAAAATGTTGAGATAAATTCCCTTGATTCTAGTCCCTGAACTTAAAGGAAACATGGTCATGGGTCCTCTTTTACAGAGGACAATCTTTGGTCTGAGGAGTTGCTAAGGATCCTTTATTTTGAAGATCCCTCCTTTTCCATGCTGAGACCCACGATATATAATAACATACTAGTCTGAATGCCTCCACATGGATGGGAAACCAGGTCAATCCATCTAGGGGAAGCCTTGTGCTACTTGTGTTGGATCTCTTCAGACTAGCAAATCATGCACATATTGGGCATGCGGGTAGACATGACTGGCACATGTGTTGGCATCTAGGGAAGGGGGTAGCTTATGCTTTTTTCTTAGTCCCATCACACATTCAGTACAAGTATACCTCATTTTATTGTGCTTTGTTTCATTGTGCTTCACAGCTATTGTGCTTCCGAAATGCAACCCTACATTGAGCATGCATGCCATTTTTCCAACAGGGGTTGCTCACTTCCTGTCTCTGTCTCATGTTTCGGTAACACAATTCTCACAACTCTGTACTGTATTCAAACTTTTTCATTATTGTACTGTATATTTGCTATGGTTATCTGAGATCTTTGACATTAGTGTGAGCTCTGTAGTTGTTTTGAGATGTTTTGACTACTCCACTGAATGAGATGTGATACATATGCAAATTAGGCCAATTGGCTCTTTAATGGCCCCTAAGCTTCAAGTGAGAGGAAGCTAGAAATGATTAAACTTAGTGAGGGAGGTATGTTGAATACCATGATAGGTCAAAAGCTTGGCCTCTGACAACAGCATAACTCTAAATATACCTGCCCCTAGTTATTGGTATATTTGACTTATTGTGCTCGTCTGGAACTGAATCTGCAACATCTCTGATGCCTCTACTCATGGGTTCCAAACAGGGCTGACCTACACCTAGTACGGTGAGGTGACTGCTTTAGTGAGCAGGTCCTTGGAGAGGGGGCCATCAGCAATATGCAGGGTGACCATGCATTCTATTTGATGGAGGATAATCCTCTAGTTAAAGAGCTGCCAAGTTTTCAGAACTACTGGAAAAACAAAGGAAAAACAAAGGAGGGAGCCGCCCTCCCCAGTGAAGGTTGGGTATGCTTAGTGGGAATGGGATGCTACTGATTTGGGGTAGAAAATTGGAGCACAGTTGTAATGGAACATACAGTAGCAGCTGGAATCCTGAAAAGGGAGATGGCTGGCTAGGCAATGTGGGAATTGTAGGACATTTTCCTGTCAAATATGCATAAGACTGAGCTGATAATAAATAAGAGAAAAGGATGCTAATTCAGTCACCATCAGCCCTGGTGCACCCCGATCTGTGCTTCAGCCTGCTTGCTGTGGTTTTCATCCCCTGCCATCCCCTGGGTAGTCTTTAGGGAATCCTGGGCTACAAGGACTTGGACTTCAGCCCCAAGATCCAGGTATACTCAGTAGCTGCACCACTGAAAATATTTGCCTACTTTCTATGCATTGTGCCAAGAGGATATTCCTCTGGGTTTGCATCCTGGTGCACATCCGGATCCTGATTGCATAGCCAGTCATTCATTCTGAATGCAATCAGCTCCATTCTTAAATGCTTGTAAGTGTATATTTAGTTGCCCCATTGATACATACGCTCATTAGTCCTTGGGGAATGTGAATTGGAACATCACCTGAACACTGGCCACAGTTTGTATCTATTACTCTGCCAGTGTGAGTGTTCCCAAAATATCCAGTTTGTGGTCTGTGTTATATTGGCCAGTGGCAGATGGGAGGCATGTCATCACTCTCTTAACACCAGCTCGTGATCTATCTTCTCCTCCAGTTCAGAACTGCTACTATGAATTACTCTCAGATGTTTCCAGGGGAATAAAGCTTATGAGAGTCGTACTGTAGGAAGTGTATGTTAGGGGAATCTGTCTTGTAACCATATGTAATACGGTTCTACCTAGTAGTAGCAGGAACTGTGAGGAATGCTCGTGGGTTTGTTGAAGGGCTGAATTTCACAACTTGCTTCGCTTCTGTTGATTTGGAGCAGGGATGTACAACTCAAATCATCCTGAGAGTGACATTTTAAAAAAAGTATAGTGTTGCGTTGATAGCCACAGGAGAGGTTTTATATTACCAGGTTGGCTCAATGTTTTGCTTTTAACCATCCTTCTTGTAACTCCACTTTCCTCTGTGAACCCATTTCTGTTCCCTTCTTTCTCCCATTTCATCTCTGTAGCACGCTGCTTTATCTCTGCACTACTGGAGATCAGCAACTTAGTCACTCTCTCTCTCTCTCTTTCTGATTCAGTTGCTCTGTCTTTACAGCCCTGTTTCTTGTCGTCCCCTATTTCTCTATCCTGACCTTGCACAGTCACAGATCTCTCTGTGCCTCCATTTATTATTTTAACTTCTCTCTGTTTCACCACTGTATGTGTGACTCCACATCCCCACTTGTTTGCCCACTTGGAGAGATCTTGCTGCACATCCAACTCCATTCCTTAACCATACCCTGTTATATCCCAGTGTTACTGCCAGGTTCTTCCTGTGCTTCAAGGCTCACTGTCTTTCCTTTCATCCCCCGTCTCAAGTGCACTCACATTTTCCGGTTTCCTCTCCCTTCCACTGCCTCTACAGCCTCGTCTTTTGCTCTGTTCGTAACCCTCATTTGCAATTTTTCTGTGTGCCTTACTGCTTAATTGTTTTGCCCCACTCAGTGTATTCAGTGGCAACAGTACCCACATGTTTAACCCACTTCCATATACCAGACTAGTCTTATCCAGTCTGCTGCCTTGCAGGACAGGAACTACAACTGGGGATGTTGGAGAAAACTGCAATGGATTTTAAAAGTTTGGCAGTCTGAGAATCAAACCTGTGGATTTCACAGCAGGCATTCCAAACTGTACGGATTTTATGGATTTTAGCCCAGGATCCCCCAAACATCTTTTTAGTTCCACAGGGTAACGGATTTGTGCAAATGCAGATTTGCACTCATGTACACTTACATGAATGCACATTAGAGCAAGTACTTATATATCCCTTAAAACAAATCTGCTAACTTCAGTGGATGGACAGTGGAATACTAGAACCTGACAATCTGCAGAAGATAGATTTAGAAAAATCCACCCTTCCCATTTTTACAGGTCCAATCAATCCTCAACATTGGTCATGCTGGCTGGGAGTTGTATTGGGCACCAGGGTGGAAAAGATAGTCCTATGCTCTTGTTCTTTAAGTGACTCAACCAGCAAAGGAGTTACTGGCAGTGCACATATAACCCTTCCCATAATATACCTGGGTTCATCTTAAGCAGTGCATCCATCTCTTGGGTGATTCGGTGGCTGTTCAGTTCATCCATAAAGGTCTCCTGCGTTGAACTCTGCTTTCTGAGCTTATGGCATCTTTTTTCTCCCACCATCCACTTGGATTGCTCTACCCAGTTGAGGTCACTGCAATCTATTACAGTGGATGCCTAGCCTGCTTGTAGTTCGACAGGCCTAAACAAATCAGCATGGACAGCATGGGTTGCATGTTTTGGGAAGCCAACTGATGGGTGCATCCCCACGGTAGAAGAAGCCCTGAGATGAAGAAAAGGGGAAAATGGGATAAGTCGAAATGAATTTTTTATATGCAACTTTCACAGCCAAGAAGTATGTAAGAAGAAAACAAGACTGAGTTGTTTGCAACCTTATTGCTATGACAGAAGGTCCAAACTGCTGTAGAGAAACTACAAATGTGCACTGTAATAAAATGAATATAGTCTGTATTCCAAAGATACACACACATGCTCTCATGAGCAATGAAGAGAACAATTGTTCTCATCCCCTCTTTTCCCCAAGGCACTAATGAGGTTGGTCTTTTTTTTGGAAAGATATAATTGGACTTGTCATCTTTCAGGGTGGTAGCAGAAAAGTCACCTTCCAACATGATTGTGCTTGGCCAGCCATGGGTGGTAAGCACCATCTTCCAAGGGTGGTCCTTCTTTATCCTTAATGCTCTTCATTATGACTAGCTTCAAAAGTGTCAGAGCTTCCTGACTCATTATTTCTATGAAACTGAGGTAGCTGATCCATAATCAGGTCTGAATGGTGGGCTCCTGTGAGAATCAGGCATTGCTTCCCACCTAAATTTAGAGCCAACCACTTGCTGTTCCCAAAGACTCCTAACTGGTCCCTTTCACAGTTCAAAAAGGGAGGGCGACTGGCCAATATATTCCTGTGACATTTCAGATTAAAGCAGTTAGTAACACATCTTTAGCATAGGACAATGCCTTATTTTGAGTCATGAGATTGGTCCATTAACCCAGTACTGTCTGTTCCGACTGACAGAAGCTGTCTGGTTTTCAGACAGATGCCTTTTTCATCCCTAGCAGGGATAGAGGAGACATTATCTGGGATCAAATTTTAAGGCAAATGCACTCTTTCCAAATCTGCACACAAACTGGAATGGTGCTATATGATGACATTTGCCCTTTCCTGAATTTTGTGATACAGTTCACAAACCAAAAAAGTGCATATGCTTGCACACAAAAATGCATGTTTTAGGAGAAGTATGCACAAAAATGCATTAGGGAAGATAGCTTGACAAAATGCAGATATTTAGAAACATGCGTGCAACATGTGCATGGCAGGAGGAATTCACCCAAAATATGAACGTTTTTGCCTGGAAATGGGACAGAATGAACTTAATGTTGAAAAAATAAGAAAGTGCACAAAATCAAACTTGACAGATCCATTCAACCCTATCTGGAGATCAAGGAACTGAATCTGAGATGATTTTTATGCAAAGCATGTGTTCGAGTATTGAGCTACAGCCCTTGGAATTTTATGACATGCCACTATAAGGGCCTTTTAGTGTGCTGTGGAACAAAATAAGGAGAGAGAGAGAGAGAGAGAGAGAGAGAGAGAGAGAGAGAGAGAGAGAGAGAGAGAGAGAGAGAGAGAGAGGAGCACTCCTGTCACATATTTTCTACTGAGAAACGTCTTCTACATATTTTTTTCAGAAATCTAAATAAGCATGTGACAATGGATGGGCAGGTGTTTAAGAACAAAATAAATGCCTTGCACATGTGAAATAAATGCCCAGGTTCAGTCCTTCTTGCTGGTCTGATTAAAGCCTTTCGGTTAGCAAGAGAAGGATGATTTTTGCATGTAAAATCTTGGAATGCTGCTTCTAATAAGGGCTGATTGTACTGAGTTAGGCACACCTTGGGCCTGTCTTAGACATCACCACTGGGCAAGTTTGTCCAGGACAACCTTCAGACTTTACATTGCAACCACAATTGCTTCATGTACATTGGTATTCTGTGATATAGACAACATATGGGCAATTTTATTTAACCATGGTCCAGTGTTTTGATAAGCTTATGTTAAATTAGGCATTCTGAATTCTGGAAAAGGAAGTCTATGGATCAGAAGCACATCTGGCATTTTAATATGGAATTATGCAGTGAAGAATGACAATACAGATGTGTTATTTTCTTATACTTCTGTACCACAATCCAGAGTCCAAACTTCTGCATGTTATGTGACTTGCTGGCATTCATTATTCCTTTCTTTTCCTTTCTTCCTTTTGGTTTCAATCAGCTTGCTTGAATCCAGCTTTGGATTCAGAATCTGTTTTCTGTAAGCAGAAGGATCTTTTCAGAAGAGGAGGAACCCAGTTTGCAAGTGGTACCTTTGGGGATCCTCCTTCTCCCACCTCACAACTCATCCCATTCAGCAGGCATCCTGGCTCTTTATGTATCATTTTCAGGTGACTGGAAGGGCTCCTGCAGAAAGCAGGGAATGTGGGAAGTCACTCTTGATAGTCTAATTGATGTAGCACAAATCTGAATGAAGCTTCAAGTCCCCTACAAGAAAGAGACATTGCAGCATATGAATCAGGTGAAAAATAGAAGAAAAACTTATTGATTAAACAAGAGTGAAACAAAATTATTACCTCGTATTAATTTGCATCTATGTATCTATTTGCATTATTCCTCTTTGTAAAAATTTGTAAAATTTTGGCATATTAGAAAGCATTTTATATTAACAGAAAATGCTACTTATTTCCAGAATTTTATCATAGCTATACTACTTCCACTGATACCTTATATTTCTTCCCAATTTAATATATTGCTGTTGTACTGAATTGTTGAAATGTACACTTTTGAGGATGACTTTGGACAGCAGAGGAGTGAAAAATTTCCCAAAACTGATTTTTTAAAAAACGTTTTGTTCACCTTTCCTTTCCCTATACATTTTCTGGTGCTGTTCTCAGCAGTGACTTCTGCAAGTAAGATGCCATGAGTCTACACATCCAAATATGTAGCTTTCCAAGATAGTACCTCCACGGTGCTAGTGGAGAAACTTGAATGGTCCTCTGGGTTTTCCCACCAATTTTGTACCATGGATATGAACTATACTTTAGAAACTGGAAAAAAAATCTTACCTTGCATGATGACAATGGTGACACCACCACTGGAGTGAGATTGCCCAAGGAAGCACTCAGGTAGAGCACCCAAATTTCAGGTTTATCTGCCATGGCCTTTGAATGTATGTGTGTCTGCCCTGGATGGTGAGCCACTGAAATGCATGTTGCTATATCTGCCCAGGCAGTTTGCCTAAGACCCTCAGCTCACTACTCCAGGACCTGAGCTAGACATTGGATGGATTCTTCAGGTCAGGAAGGACTATAAGAGGGTTTCTGGCTACAGTTAATCCTGATCAACGAGGTCTTCTTGACCCACGGTGTGTACGTACCTTCATTTTCTAATTTGACCAAGAATCTTGTCTTCAGGTTTGTTCTGACTTGCTGTTCATTCCTGACTTCTGGCTTGTTCCTCAATCTTGTCTTCTCGTTGTCCGTAGGTCCTGACTTTCCTTTTGGGCTTGACTCATGTCCTGCTTGTGGTTTTGAGATGCTCCTGGCTCACCACAGACTGCTGCGACTCAGCTTTGGCATGCTGCTTTCATCTAAGACACCTGTATCAGAATGTTTTATAGATCAAAGACAGTGAATGGTTGGGGATGGGAGAATCATGCTGAGCTCATCAAGGTTCTCAAAGCTTGACTTAATTTGATCTTCCTAATCTCTGTTCCTAATTGGGAGCTTTGCCCCTTTATCCTTTTCAAAGGCAAAAGTACACATTTGGATACTGGCATTTTTAAAGTGTGCACACAATTTTTACTTTCCCGCATTGAGTAAATTTATGACAATGTGCATTTTAAGGAATGCTGATTTCTACCGGGCACTTTTTTCATGCCAGCATTGCAAGCTCAGGAATGTATGAGCGCTGTCTGCAAAATGTGTTTGCATTTTTGTTCAGGGGTGAGAACAGGGCAAGTGCTGGCATCATAAATAAACCCTAAGGAAATTCTCATACTTCTCTTATGATGACCACAGTGTAAATATGGATGTCAATGGAATGTATGCTACCTAAAGATGGGCCTCATACAGAAGTGAAGTCCTATACATAGTAATAAGTCACCGAGTGCAAAACTAGCTTTGGGTGTTGACCCCATCCTCAATGTCACCATTCCAATCTGGCTCCAATCTCCCTGGTGCTTTTCTATTCAAAAGTGTGTGGATTTGCACTCACAGCTGTGTGTGGCATAGACTCTACCTTCAGAATCTTGGCTAGATGCACAAAGATCAGGAGGGGTGGAGCTGGTGGTGAGTTGGACTGTGCTCTTTTTCCCCCATATATTGTACAAAATACAGAGGGTAAACTTCTGGATAGGGTTGGTGTGTCATTCCAAACATGGCCACAATACTGGGTAGAAGTCTGAAGCATATCCAAAAATGGAGAAATAGCTTAACAAGAAAAAGAAGAAAAAGAAAAAAGAAGACGAGTCCCAACTCAGCTTTAAGTTTAACTCCAGTATTAGTCAATGGCATTGTCCCAGTTTCATTGTTTTCCTGGGCTGCCTTTTTTCTTTTGAGCACATTGGATATTTAGAAGTGCGATAGATTTTAACAGAGTGTATTACAGCAATAGGACCTCAGAGAGTGATCTTGTTCTATAGTTTTTATACTATCACATCACCGTCTATTATAATGATAGTTAAAACCAAGAGAGAGCTCTAATAAATCTATACTCGTGCATTTGGGATTGTGGTTAATGCTTAATGAGGGGGAGATAGAAAGAGAGGATTTAGGGTTTCTGAAGGAATGTTTTGCAAATGCAACTACATAAATGCAGAGGCAGGAATATTCAGGCAGTTAATTCCTCTATTGCATCACAAGACTGAAAAAATACTGACAAGTCTAGAAACTGTAAAACGTGTAATGTTCTATGACAGCATTAATATATTGCTGGGCATTTCAAGGTTATTAAAATAAATTCCATTTGTACCACTAAAGCGGTTTCAAAACACTCATGTCAGCAAGTGTTTCTTCGGGTTTGTAACCCTGGTCATCTCTCCTCAATTATTCTTGTACATCAATAGGAGAGGGAAAACTATTTTTCCTATGATTAATCTGAATTTGTTAATCAGAATAAAATGAAAGCAGAATAAGAATGCATGCAATACAGACCGAATGATTTATTATGTGAATAGAACGATCAGATTGTGGCACAAAAAAAGCATTCAAACCGTAAAATAATGTCTGATGTTTTGGAGGGAAAATAGCAATACAGAGATAAGACAAGGAAGGTTTATTCCCATCTGACATTTAGTTACAGGTGTTTTTACTATTCATTCACTTTAACATAAGCTCTTGTGGAGTATATCCCATTTCATCTGAAAGATGGAATGTTACATCAAGCTGATGAGGTGGACTGTAATTCACAAACCCTCATACCAAAATGAATTTGTTAGCTCCTGAGGTGTCACATGACTGTATGCAGTATTTATTTATTTATTTATTTATTTAATGCTGCAAAAACAAAAACACAGCAATGCTATTAAAATCTATTTATAAATGCTCTCTTCAGGTAGGGTTAACAATTCAGGTAGGGTAAAAGAACAAGAAATCAAGGCTTTTATGCAGAAAAGCTCCAGAATTCACAGATTGCAAAATATCTTTAAATGGACTTACATGGATTTTTTTTTTAAAGTGGGGTTGATAACAGATGATTTCAAATGCAGGGCCATTTCAGATTTTAAAAGGCAAGTGAGTTAGTTTATTTTAGTAGTGGGGAGCCAAGGATCAGAGTTGTGTTCAGTGTCCTGCCTTTTGATATAATTTACATTAACATTAACTTGTGAACAGCAGTTTATTTTTAAGTGGTCTTCCCCTTTGTAAGGCTCTCTGGATCTATCTGACTGCAAATCTATATCCCTAGCCCCATTGGGCATGCTGGCTAGAAATGATGGGAGTTGTAGCCGGACACTTCCAGAAGGCACTACATTGTGTAATGCAATGTTGTTTAAAGAGCTTTAGTGACTTCTTGGCTTCTTGGTTTGTTTTGTAAGTCCTGGCACAGCCAGTGAAAAGAATCTTGGTAGTTTGGGGAATGTCTGTTCATCATCTTGTAGAATGATGGACAATCAGAATAGTCAATACTGGGCTAGGCCAGAGGTGTTGAACTTCTTTCAGCCAAATTCTATTCCAGAGAAGCTCCTAGAGGCTGTATTCCAGTGGTGGCTGGGGCTGAAGATATAACAGGGAAGGGGCAAAATATTAAAAGCACCAGCATATTTTTTTGTGCAAAGTCTTACTTTTAGTAAGTGTTCAAGAAAAGACTTTTCCCTAGACTTTCTAGTTGGATTTAGGCATGGGTCTGAGGTTTCATACCCTTAGGCAGATGGATCAATAGTCTGCCTCAGAATTTGTTGTGGGAACTTAAAGAAGCATGCCCGGTCATAACTGGAAACATTATGTTTTTAAGAAATAATTGTATGTAGTATGGACCACAGAGGCTGGGTGATGATCTCCCAAGTTTTTCCTTATCTGGTGCTTCAGTCCAACATACTTAGCAGCATGGTGTTTTTCTGGGCAATTTACATGGCAGCTCTAAGTAAAAGGAGAAGGATATTTCTATCAGTAAGAGCCAAACTGTGTTTGGAAGACTTTAGGAAATGGAGCTTCTAAAAACAGTCAGACCTAAACAATAAAGAGCTATTGTATTGTGGCTGAATTACTGAAATATTCACAAGACAAGGAGGTCCATTAATATCTTCAGGGGCTGAGATTCATTTCATGGGGATCAGAAACAGTTGCATGAATCCATTCAAAGCAGGAAGACATAGCTGTTGTTGGGCCTCAATGATCCAAAACAGATGATCAGATGGAATAGAGTAAGATTTGTCAACAAGGTTATGTGGAAACAAGCAGAGAGCTTTGTTTTCTTCTGTTTCATTCTGATTTTCAAAAAGGCCTCTGGATGCATAGTCCTGAAAGATGACTCAGAAGCAAAGGACTGTATATGAACCTGTTTTGTTCTCATATTGCCCCTAGCTGGTTTTGCGTGAGGATCTACCAGAGGAGAAGATGAGGGCTACATATTTATTTATTTACAACATATATGTGCTGCTACACAGCTAAACAGTTTACAGAGCAGTGAACAATAAATGGTAAAAAGAATTAATTACTTAAAAACACAGAATACTAATAAAAACCATAGCTGGTTAATTGAGGAAGGCTTCTTGAAATGAAAACAATTTTAGCAGGCAGGGGTCTACAGAAAAGAGCTACCGCACTAAAGGATTTGCTCAGGTGGACTCCAACCAGACCATCTATCCATGTGGGACCAGGAACACTTCATTTGATGAGAGGGCACATTGTTAAGGGAGAAGCTTGTATTGAACATGACTTGAGGCTAGCAGCACCTCTACATCATGGCCAAGCTATTCTTGTCAAGGAGAAGCCCTAACTAAAACATGAGTCAAAGCTTGTAAGAGGCACTCCAAGCCACCTGGCTTCCAGTAACAGTGAAGAATCTAGGAGTACCCCCACCTGGTTTTCAAGGAGAGTACAACCCATCCAGAGCAGACAATAAACTTATCTCTAACCACTCACACATGGGTTCCCTCTTGCCAGGATTCAGCATCAGTTCACTAGATCTCATCACTGAGTGTAGGCACCGATCCAGGACTGGCTCAGCCTCACCTGACTCAGATGTCACTGGCAGATTGAGTGGTGTGTCATCAGCATATTGATTGCACTTAGTCTCAGATCCCCTAATGACCAATCCCAGTGTCATCATTTAGATGCTGAACAAGAAGGTTCCCTGTGGAAACCCATAGCTCAGTTGCCAGGGGGGTGAGGAATGGTTACCCAGTGTTATCTGAAATTGGACCCATATTGCCCAGTGCCTCCAGGGTTTGACCCATGAAGATGATGCAGGAGAATACCATGGTCAAAGGTAACAGAAGCTGATGAGAAATTGAGAAGAATTAACAGAGCATTTTCCCCTACCCCTCTCTTGATAAAGGTCATGGATCAATGTAACAAAGGCTGACTTGGTCCTGAAACCTGGTTGAAACCCAGACTGGAATGGGGCTGGATAATTATGGAGAAAGATTTTAGTGTGTCAGAAACTATTTGAGGTAGAAGTGGCAGCTGTCTCCCCCACCCCATATACAGTGGCTCTATGTGGTGAACCACAAGAAATATGATATAATATAATATAATATGTACGATATTACCAGGCATTGGAATTCTTAGGTTTTGGGCTATTCAATAGTGGAAACATCTAGCTAGATGGAAGAAACAAAACATTCTTTGGATTAATACTAATAATTCAATGCCATGCTACTGGGATAGAAATCTTGTGATCAGAGAACCTGCTATATTTCAATTTGCATGTACCTGCCTGTGCTATCTGATTTTAATGTAAATTGGACAAAGAGTTTTCTGGCAATTTCAAGACTAACACTTTTATTAGAGGATTAATGTTCATGGAACTTGCAATCTAAAATTTTCACAGTGAAAGTTGAAATTTAATTCCAATTATGGCTGATTAAAATGTTTTAAAGCAATGAATCAATTTGCATATTACCAGACTCTTCCTAAGTGAATTTTGAAGTTACTAACATAAAAAACAAGTGCAACATACTATTTAGATAAAAGTTAGAAATAAAGGCCATCTTTAATATGTCCATTTCCATTCCCTGTTCAACACACACCAGGTGTTGTGAGCAGGCCTCTCTCTTGCTTTTCTGTCTTTCACGGTTAGACAATCCTTTAAAAGCACAGTTCTTTTTTGAACACCACTGTTTACAAACAAAATGCATCAAAATAACAATCTTTTTAAGATGTGTGAGTAGCGTCTGTCTATGTCGAATCCAGACTGAAACATTCCTTCCTTCCTTCACTTTCAGAAAGATCCCGACACCACGCTCAGAGTGGCTCCTTCTGCTCGAGGGCTAGATGGTAAGAACACTGGGTACTACTTAATGTTGCCACTTGTCTCTCGACAGGACAAGGAATGCCCTCTCAATCTCCACCCTTCACCCTGTTCCAAAATGTCTTCCTCTTTTCACAAGGTAAGCTGGTTCTCACACTCTTCACTCTGAGGCTGATAATCTTCCCTTTGGAACTTTGAAACTGCAAAGCTATCCAGTCACTTCTTCCCCTCCAGGTCCTCCTCTGAATCTAAAGAATCAGTCTGGGGAAACTATACCTTGACAGAAGGGATTCCTCTCTCTACACCAAGACATAAACAAGTATGTCTTCAAATGTTAAAAGGTGCTTTAAAATTGGCACTGATAAATCAAACAACCAGTGCATGTTGATAGATCTACAAGCCATAATTTTATCAGAACTACATAGATTTGCACAAAAGTTCCTCTAGGGACAATTACTTTTGCCCATTCTGTTGAAGGGGATAAATGTTTTCTTCTCTGTGTAGCTTCTTTGGATGTTTTCTCATTAAGTTTGTAATACAAATGACTGCATCTTTAACCCACCCATTTCCTGGTCCTTGTGAATCTCTTTTGGCCCCTATCTCTGTCTGACTTTCTCAACTACTGCTCCAAGCTGTGTTGTAACTGGAATAAAAGTTGTGATTTTGTTAAAATCTTGGTCAAACTACCACATTCTTGAATCTGAGCCTAGGTTTTCTCAGCAATGAGCTATATGTATATCCATGCTGCTTAAACTCACATATAAACAAGGATATTATACATAATTTGCTTATCTATCCTGCCTTTCTTAAATTAGCTTTTATATCCTGCATTTCAGCTTACCTAATTCTCTCCTCCATTTTATCCTCACAAGAACCCTATAAGGTAGATTTAGCAAAGAGAGAAAATGACTGAGTTAAGGCCAGGGCTTCATGGATAATTCAAGATCTGAATTTGCATCTCCCCAGCCATAGTACAGCACTTTATGTACCACAATGTATATTCCTATATTCATTTCATGTTAAAATATTTGACCACTCAGTAATCCCATGAGACAATGCACCATGATTTACATTTCACATATAGTCAGTGGATGGTGGAATCCTTCACCCCAGACGTTTTGCTAGTCTTCTTGAAGTATTTTGAAACTTCTCTTTAGCATAGTTCAGATTCCCCAAACTCCCAACTCCAGGACCCCCTAAATTTGCTTCAGACTGCTTTTCTTCCTGAAGCTAATGGAGTAGGGGGCTTGTATGATGAGGTCATTGAGTGAGTTCATGACTTGCATAACTCATGTCCTAATCCAGGGATATTTTCATGATGTGCAGGAGTTTGATGAAACTGACTGTCCTCCTTGCCTTTATATCTGTATTTTCATGCAGACCTATATTTGCTGTTTCCAAATTCCAAAAAGAATTAAAATAAAACATAGCTTAGCCAAAGTTACTCCCTTAAAAGCCCCCTTGCCCCTCTGCCCAAATAACGTGAGATCTAATAGTCTGCAGGCTGTACCAAATAAAAACACATACATCTCTCATCTGACTTAGCATAGTTCTTTGATTCAGAAAGCGTAAGTATCCTGTCCTTAAGCTGATTTTAATATTTTTCATTAAATCTACTATCATCTTTCTTCTTTCTCAGAGTCTTGCCTCCATCATTATTGTAACCATTTCCATCAATGACAAGATCACAGAGCATTTTAATCTTAAATAGGATAGAATGGGAGAGATTACTACTTAAAGGGTGAAACCATTAGTATTTCTGAGTGTTTCCACGTATTCATCACTACCCTGATATGGATCAGTATTAATAATGGGGGCAGCCAGACATAATCCATTTGCTCAATGTTCTTTCTCCCTCTTTCTCTCTGCTCGGATTGCCTTGTCTCTCGCCACCCCCTCCCTGCACCTCCAGACACTGCCTACTCTGGTCTCCAGACATAAAAACCAGACAAGGCCATTCATCAATGCAGCTATAATATGTCTGATTTTATTAGCTTTTGAATTTTATCACCAAAACGAAGGTGTGTGTGTGTGTGTGTGCGCGCGCGCGTGCGTGCGTGTGTGTGTGTGTGAGAGAGAGAGAGTGTGCATGCACATGCAGCAGAATAAAAGGAAGCAGCGTACAATACTTCCATAGCCATGCTCTCTCCTCTGTAATGCAGACTTGAGACAACACAAAAATGACAAGGGGAAATGATGGGTGGCACATCTCAGTGAATTTGTATGTGCTTTGTCCTCATTTGTGACATATTCTGCATTAAAGTGCTGAATTGTTGTTAACGGGCTGTTTGCACTGCATGCTACTTGATGTTTAATTCCTGCTTGTTTCTTAAGCACAGTTTTCTTACAGTTCATTTAGCTGGAAATGAAGGACAACTTTTCATCTTCACTTTGATTTGCTTCAAGAGGAATAAGAGTTTGGGGGTTTCTGTCCATGTCAAGGCAGAAGTCAATTCAATGGTGCTTTTCCCCACTAAGTGTTTTTAGGATTGCAGCTGGGCAGAGTGATCCTATGACATTCTAAGTGTGATGAGAGAGCCACAGGATTTTTCAGATCTCCAGCATTAAGGTCAGAAAATGCCCCTGACCACAGAGTTGGGGATCTGTATGTGGATTCCCCTCCTCCCATCACAGCCAAGGTGGAAAAAGTTGCTCTGGCTGCTCATCTGAGGTTATCAGAGCGACCTCAGTGAAGAGGGAAGGAGGGGAAGCAAAATGGGGAGGAGACGGGAGCCTCAAAGATACAACTGGGAGTGCCTCTGCCTCCTTCCTTCCTATTATGAAGTGCTGCATTTAGAGGACTGAAATCAGCCATCCAGCTGAATTGCAGGGTGGAGGAGCAGAGAGACATCCTCATTGTTGTGCTTCATCTACCACATTAGAATGCCTGCAATCCACACAGTTTGGAGGGTAACAGGCATTCCCATTGGTCTGTGCCCTAATGCCTCTTCCCCCATAAACCTAAGACATATTTCTTACAGTGCACCTATTGAGCTGGACATTGGCAATATATTAAAGCGTTCAAAGCACTATGTCAAATTTTAATGTCTTTAGTGTATTGGCAAATCAAAAGCTGATATGTTATTATTGCATTATGTTTCTTTCCTACCTTCTTTCCTCTTTTGAGAAACCCAAGTTTCATTGTTGACCTTGCCTGCTTGTTGTTACTATGGACTTGTCTCCTCCTTTCTTCTTTCCCCTGGCTTTGAAATGAAGCAGTGTCCACAACAAATAGGACTTGGGTATCTCAGGTGCCAACTTCTTTGTTTCTCAATCAGTAGAAAAACAGAAGGTAACAGCTGTAACATCTGAGCACATTAGGGCAAACAAGGACACAGTGTGTACTGGGGAGGGCCATAGCTGAGGAGGAAGGATTCGCCTTCACGCCTGTCTCTGCATACTGCACCCCTGCAATTCACCCCTGCATGGCATTCAGATTTGCAAAAGATCTCTCACTGGAGCCAGTGGGAAGCTTTTAAAAGCCTAACTGAGGACAGGGTGAATCAGATATGCACAGAGTATGTAGTTTTCATAGAAACATAGAACAGCAGAGTTGGAAGGGATGAAGAAGGCCATTGGGTTTGAGGTTTGAGAGCAGCCAGGTTTGTATGTTGGCCTTTTACAATTCTCTACTCTGCTTATGAACAGCAGGGACTTTGTTGGAATTCTCTGATAGGAAGCTGATTCCAAACTGAAGACCTCTGCTTTCTTCCAAGCCAAAATGCCAACTCCATCCACAAAGTGGATCTCACTGCTAATGGGCCAATCAGTAGGAACATCTGACATTTTCCAGCTGGTCCACCCTCTTAATTCAAAGCTGTATAACTGAACTAATGATATTAAGCCCATTCCCACCCATCTTAGTTTGCTTCCCTGATTAACCCCACCCCCACCCCCCATGGAAACTCTCTGCTTATCAGCCACTCCTTCGTTTTTTCCTGGGTACACTGGCATTCTCACTTCATCTGCGAAATCCAATGCCTCCTCTTCTTCCACTTATGAATCTGTGTCAAACAACTTTGAAGGCTGCATTATGGAAGGAGTGGGCCCAATCCCTATAGAAAATACAATAGAAGGCACAACACAAAACATAGAAACATAGAAACGTAGATCAGAATATTATTTTCTGAGAGACGTTGACCTGCCTCTATTTACGTATGACTGTTAGAAACTGGGCTTCGACATGGGAAATTTCAATCTGCAAAATAACATCTGTAGCAACTTGTAACTGCTTAATATTTACTAAAATGACTTGGAACCATGAAATGGGCCTAATGATAAATGGATGCGTTCAGTCATCTGAATAATCGTTGGTGAGCTTATTTTGCTCCTCCTAAGAAACGTGTGTAACATGAGATAAATGGCTGCTCATCCAAGTGGGTAAAGATTTAAAAGACAATATGACATTTAAAAAATATAATTGCATTGGCCCACTGGGGTCATGATTTTCAGAAAGTAGCAGTTCTGCACGGAAAAGCCTTATTTTTTCTTGATAAGGAAATGGGGAGAAGGGCTTGCGACATTTATGTGCGCTAACCAGCATCCTGCTGAGAAGTGAGACGATGTGCAATGAGACATGGTGATAGACTACATCAGAATCCATATCTGAATTATATGGATGGAGAAAACACTATCAACACATAACATGGGCATTTCTTAAAGGACTGCTGTTAATGCCGAGCATTTATTTAGCACCCACCATGAGCTAGGAGCTAGGTGGAAAAATGACAAGCGACGGGCAAGGAACCCTCCATGGCCCAGCGGAGGTGTACTTTAGTGCAACCTGATTCTCTCATGAATGGACAAGCTCAAAATAAGGTTCATGGCATCTGCGTAGCTGTAAAGACTCCGCAGGTATGGAGTGCCCACCCCTAGTCATAGCTGCCATATTAATGTACTGTATGCACACTGTAATTTTATAGTGTGAAACTTCCCACCTGAAGCTAATTTGAAACTTTGAGTATACTTTGGTTAGACTTGGGAGAAGAGATGCTAAGGGTTCATAAAATTGATTCAGGAGCTGAATGTATGAGCTGGCCTGTCAGTTGGACAATACTGTTTGGAATATGAGGTCCACACAGCCCCTTCCTCCACAAGTTGAAAGAACGTCAAGAAAGGCATGGCTGGTACGGCAATAACCAGGGACATGCTCCTTATTGCTCTGATGTCTCCTGCTCATCATGGAGTCCATACGTACATGATGGACCCCCTTCATGGACACATGGTGAATGCAGAGAGGGCAGGAGGGCAGGGCTGCTGGGCACCATGTGTGGCTAGTCCATGTGACTCCATCATGCTCTCATACTTTCCTCAATGTGTGTGAACCTCTGATATTAAAGCTACCCAGAATCCATATAACGTTTTTCTCCCGTGTATAAAGTGCTTCATAAGCCCCATTTATCTTCGTTTCTGTTCTCATGGACAGTATCCTCCAAACTATGTCGATGTATAATTTAGTCTAGACGTTTACCTAAAGTCACTAAGTTATATCAATGGTTGTGACTTTATTTGAACTTCCTGCACCAGGACCAGCCTTTGCTTGTTTTCCTCTAGAGGTGAGAAGGCATTCTTGTGGTTTTTAGTGGACAGACAGTCCCCTGCACAGCTGTCAGCTGCCCCTACCCATGTTTTGGTTTCACCAGCCGTAAACCATTAAGAAGCATTTTGCCCTGAGGTGAGGAGAGAGAGGAAAGAACAGCCTGGCAAACTGCCCACCATAGACAGGTTCCTGGTATTCCAGCTGGGGTGCTTCCACTGCCACCTCAGCGCTTCTCAAGAACCATCTTGCCCTGAAGGGTGGAGTGGTCTGGCTTTCCAAACAGTCTCTCCCATTGCAGCTTGTTTTTACCGTTCTGCCTTATAATGCTTGGTTTGATGCATATTGTTTTAATATTTTATGTAAGAGCTGCTTTGTGAGGTTCGCCTGAAAAATGGTATGCTGTTGGGTTGGATCCAGATGTAGGCAAGAGGCCTTTGTTTTCTCAGTGGGCCTTGATGCTTGTCCAATGGAGGGCTGTGTTTTCTATCTACCGCTACCCCCTGAGGAGATGATTTATTTATTTTTTGTTTACACAGTTTGTATACTGCTCCACACCCATAAAATAACTGAGTGACAAATGGAAATAAAAGGAGAAACCCAGCAATGAAAATTGAATGACAGAATTAAATCCTTTAAAATTAGATTGTGTCAATAAAACCTGGCTAGTTAGGGAAGGCTTATTTAAATAAAAAATATTTCCAGCATGTTCATTTCAGTGCCATACCCAGAATTCAACAGGTACAGCGTGGAGAGGACCACAGTGTCCCTGGTTGAGTACAGCTGTTAAAGATGAAGATGCTATTAGCTGGTGGGGTGGAAATGGTGGCAACCCTAAAGAGTACTCAAAAGGACGCCAAGCAGGGCATGTAAAAGCAAACACTTAAAGCCTTGGGACTGGATGGATGAATCTGTTCTTTCTACTTGCTCCCATGTTTGATTTTGTCTTAAAAAAAACACCCTCAAGTTCTTTCTGTACTGAATATGCAGAAATTTGTGAATGCTGTTCAATTCTCATCACAACTGAATGGAAACTAAATTCTCACCATTCCTAGCTGTTATACAAAGTCATTGGGATGCCACTGCATTTTCCTTTACTCTGTAGTTCCATTCATTTCTATAGGAAGGAAACACAGAGGAGGTCAATGCAGAGGATCCTGGAAACTTTCAGTGGCGGTATGATTTCTGCACATACCCCTTTAGCCCATCCAGCAGAGGGAGTTGTGAGATCATCATGTGTTATGTGATTCAGGGGTAGAGAGAGTGTCTGTAACCATGAGTGGATTTGGCCCTTTTTCTCACTGAGCACCATCATCACCACTGTGGCTCAATGAATGGTGGGGCTAGCGGTTTTCCTGCTGATGGAAATGCTGTTAGTGGTTGTAGCAAACAGCTTCCCAGGATGCCCCACTCCAGTGGCCAACTGGGCATCAATCTTCACTCATCCTCTCCCTGGTCCCACAACCTGGACCAGGCACTGGATTCAGCACATGACAACCCAATCACTGTGGGGCAGGGAGGGAGGGAGATAAAAGGCTAAATAATAGGAGTGGAGGGTACCAAAACAGCTAAAACAGCAGGGCAAGGAATACATACAGGGAGGAAAAGGAGATTTGGAGAGCAGCACTAATACACTTCACAGCCAACCAAAGCCCCCCACCCCTGGACCTTGTTGGCCACTTTGGAACAAAATAACAACACTCAGTTTAGCCTAGCTATGCGCACAGATACTATACCAGTTGTAGATACCAGTGACACAGGATAGCACAGGGGTCTTCAGCAAAGAGTCTGGAAGCAAGAGTAGAACCTCTCCTCAAAGAGGGACCCCAAGCCCCCTCAGGTGCTCATCTTTTATTTCCCCCAGCCCAGGTTAGATGGCTCGTGGGGTGACAGCATGTGATAGATCCCAGGTGAGGAACATTTGCTCTTACTGCCCCAGTCTTCTGTCTTGTCCTTGGGGTGTGAATTCTCTTGTCCCTGGGTATAATTTACAGTATTTCTCCCTTCTGCATACCAAGAGCCTATCCAGTACTCTGGTGACTTTGGGTGCCAGTGCCTTGCTGAACAAACACCTGACAATGGTTACAGTTTGCCCTTTTTGTCAGTTAACTCTTCCCAAGTGAAGCCTTTAGCCAGTTCACATCACAGCGTTGGTGATGCTCTAATCTATCTGTTTAGAGGAGCCCTTCCTCCCACCCTTTGTGTGCTGTTATAACATACAGTGCAAAAGCCACTGATGTTCTGCTGCTATAACTCCGCTTTCCAGTTTAAATGGAATATACAATACCATTGACAATGGCTCTTATTATGACCACTAAAGGGGAACACAATAGTGCTTTCTTGTTCTGCTGTTCAACTTCCCAAGGGCATCTGCTTAGCAAATGAAGACAGAGGGTTGGCCTAGATGAGCTGCTAGTTCAATTCAGCTTCCCCCAACCCAGGTTTCTCCAGATGTTTGGCCTAAAATACTCATCAGACGCAGACAGCATGGCCAATGATCAGAAATGATGGGACCTGTAGGTCAAAAAGTCTGAAGGGAGAAGACCAATTGCAGAAGGCGGGTCAAATTATATTGGAACCTCACTTGAGATAAGGGTCAGATTCAGTCTTTATTTTGCTTATGGAATTCTGGAAAGCAACAGGGACTGTCATGACACTGTATAAATTAACCAATTAACTAAATAAAATCTAGCATAGACATTTATTATGTTAAAAATCTGGCAGTATGTCACAGCTTGATATGTTAGTCTAAAATAATTGGGAAAATCCACTTTTGTTTAATGGAGTAAAATGTTCTTGTATTACCCATCAGGGCTAATATAGTAGTACAGAAGGTAGGGTTGTTGCCACCAATTATCTTAGATAGTTCTGAATAGCACAACATGGATATTAAACAAGCTCACACAGAGTGTTTCATTATTCAGTTGTATGATTTCTTCCTCTAATCAGCGATGCATTGAGAATAAATTGATTGCCAAATAGACCTTCCAGGATCATTATTTTGTATCTTAAATCTGCTTTGTGTTGGCAGATGAATTAAGTGGACAAGAAACACATGACATTATGCAGCCAGATTTATGCAGGATTCAGTAAAGGAATAAGAATTACAAATGACCCCAAAGAAGACATCAGGACTTCTTTCTAGACCCTGTACTTGTGACAGTAATAACCACAAACTTAATTCAGTGAAACCACTACACCATAATAGATAATGATTAAAAGAACTTCCTATTAAAAAGATCACATCACTGCTGAACCTGTCACTGGCCAACAAATCCCGAACCTGTCCTCAAAATTCTACGCTCAATGAAACTATGTAAGCACAAGCAGTTGTTGACTTCCCTATAGTTTAAGGAAGCGAGGAGAAACTTCTGGACTCTGGACCAGCTTTGGCCTCCTAAACCTCTTCATCTGGCCTGCCAACTCTCCTACCAGATCAGCTCCCTCTTCTTAGCCCCCTCTTCTCAAGGTCACCTGGTTTTTTGGTGGTTTATCAACCATAGCTAGAAAACACTTGAAGTGCAGAGAAAGCTCCTCGGCTGTTTTCCTGCAGCTCAGCTGAGCAGCCTGGGCAGATGTGAGTGTGTGTGAAAACTGCAAATTGTGTATGTACTTTTGGCTTTGGCTCCATTCATTTCTGGTTGGCCCAAAACATTTTACTGCTTGAGACGAAGGACAAAATGCTGCTTCCCTTCCACATACAGAAGTTGACTTGCCATCAGAGGAGGCTCCCCCGCCCCCTTTAAAAAGCCCTCTCTCTGCTGTGAAGGGAAGAAATTGTAATGTCAGGGGAAAGGTTGACCTCTCCTTCCCATTGTGTAGTGGTCTTAGTTCCCATACTGGAACCACTGATGCTTGCACTGGAATTTGAACAACAACAACAACAACAACTAGCCTTCAGCTAGAGGATTAGTGTAATACGTCCCTTGGCTCATAGAAGGATGTCACTGGAAGAGTATAGCATTTCTACGATACGAGGTCTATTTACACGTATTGTTAATGTTCTATCATTCATGCTTACCTGGTTCTTGAAGCATTTTGGAGAAACCTTTCTTTCAAGACTGCTACCTTCAGAGTGTTCTTGGTAGCAACCTGAGACAGGGCCTTCTCTCCGGCTGTAGAACTCCCTCCTAAGAGAAGCTAGGCTTGCATCCCCTTTGCTTTCCTTCTGCTGGCAGGAAATGGCAACTTTATTCAAAAGGCCTTTGGCCTGTATATATCAATTTAAATAAATCAAATAAATAAATCACTTAAATAAATATCCTGGTTGAACATGTGATGAGGGCCCATAGCATTAGCATTCAAAGAGACTTCTTCCTCGTGTGGTATTTAATAGTTTTACAGAATTTTCTACACAGAGCTAAGTCTTCACTCTGCTTCCTTTCCTGTTCTTAGTGCCAACACCGTCTGTCACATGCACACACTCACATACACTTAGTTTGCATCTGTTGTTCTCACTCCAACTCAATTTCCACAGTTTTTTTTCCCTTGGGGAGAGAGAAAGGTAACCTCTACTTCCAAAATAGTCTCCCTCTGGCCATCTTTCTGGAAATAACCACCACGCAGCTAATCACCCGTAGGGAATCTGTCAGGCTAAACTTGTCCAGCTGGTCAACTTATTCTAACACTCCCTTTCACAGATGCACAGAGTTGTGGGTAGTCCTGAGAGATTATTTAGAATAACCCCAAAACTGTAATATATAATAAGCTGTTTCTTCAGCTTACATCTTTTTGTTTGTATGGTAATGTTGGCCCTTGGGGGACTCCATAGCACTTAAAGACACCATTTCATTTCTACTTTTTAATTCTCTGACCAGAAAGGGATGTAGGATCAAGATCACCTGTGGGAAGATCAAGGGGGACAAAATACCCCCCCCAGATCCCTAAAGCTTGCCCACCTATGATCAAGATAGTCATACAAGAGGGGAACACACCTACTGCAAAAACTACATATTTTGCTTTTATGGGTTTTTATTTTACCTATATATTCAAGGTGCTCATAGAGGCTCACCTCAATAAAAATTCAGTGAACAGTAGCTGTAGGCATCTACTTTTAATATCAAATTAAAAACGGGGAGCAGTTAACATTGCAAGCACTCCAGAGAATGACATATGTAACAACTTTCCAGATCACCATTTTTGACACAAAAAACATCAGTAGCAGGCCTGTCCAGGGATAGCACCCCAAAGCCTGGCACTATTGAGAAGCCACTATAGCATTAGCATGCATCTCTGGTGTTGCTGTCCCCCTGCCCAAGATCAAAATGCCATTTTATTTCCATTGGTAAGCCCTGGAATCTGTATGTCACACCAGAGTGCCTGATTTCCAAATTGCATGCTGGAGCTTGACTGATGTGCTGTGAAAGTGCCTTGAAATTGATCCAAGAAACTGCTAGATTTTGTACTTTCATCAGCTGGGGAAGCAGCCATTGTGCGCTGCTTTGTGCCAACATCCCTGGTGGAACCTGAATCAGTAAAAAGAACACCGTATTAGGGGACACTATTAACTGGATGTTCCTAAAGTTGAAAATGCCAGTCCAATGGTCACAATACAAGCCCAAGTGGACTATGATGTAAAGGAGAACTGAGATTTGTCCTTAGTGAAAATTTGTATGTGTGCCTATGTCTGTCCGTGTGTGCAAGCACACAGGTGTGCCTGCACGTGTGGAATGTATTGTTGGATGTATCTTGCTTTCATGACTTAAATATTTTTATCATAAATACTTTTTCTCTCCAACAAAGCTGCCTAAGGATACTAAGATAAATACAAATCTAGCAGTAGCAGCAGAAAATGATGGATAGGAACAGAAACAGTGGTGTGGGGTGAGAGAAATTTCACACATACACACACACACACACACAAATCTGGGAATTATGAATAGGTTCACTTTAAGATGAATTTCTCCCTCCCTCGCTCCCTCCCTCCCTCCCTCGCTCCCTCCCTCCCTCCCTCGCTCCCTCCCTCTTTTTACTTCTCCCCCCAAGATCTTCTAGTTGGTCTGAAAAGTCACAGGGCTCTCTAGGAGCCTCCAGGATGGTTAATACTGATTTGAAAAATGGAAAGTACTTCAAACAGAAGATGTCTCTATAATAAAGAATAGTTCTCTGGCAACCCTTCAAATAAAGGGCCACCTTAACAGCCTCCACATTACATTTCCAGGTCCATGACAACAATGACACAAAATATTCCCTCTGCAAATTGCTGAGCAGGCATGGGGTAAAAGGTGTAGCCAAATGCTATTATGGAATTGCTCCTAAAGGACTTCTCTAAGGTGAGTGAATAGGAAATAAAATAGCAAGTGAAGTTCAACATATGTAAGTGGCACTTTAGGGGGAAAACTCTTCATTTAGAATACACCCTGAAAGGGTCTGAAATAGCAGTGACTAATCAGGAAAGAAATCTCACTGTTGTGATCAAAGGTTCAGATAAATGCTCATTCAGTAGGCTGTGTCAGTGAAGAAGGCAACTCCCATGCTGGTGAATATTAGTAAAGTGTTTGAAAATAAAATATTGGTATAATGAAATACCCTTAAGTTTTCCATGGTGTAGCCACAACGGGAAAACTTCTGATTCTACTCCTCTCTCCATCTAAAAAATAGAAAACCATAGGGTGTGGAGAGGGTGTGGAAAAGGGCAACCAAAATGATTATGGTTAGAAGAAAGGTGTCTCTGCCTGATTGGGGACAGGTTGATTGCTGTTGATTGGTTCGCAGGCAGGTAGAACTTAAAAAAACCCCAACCAGGTGTACCTTTTGTAGTAACTGTGTATGGATAAAATGAATGGAATGTGGGCAGGGGGATGAAGAGAAAGAGGGAGAAATAGGGAAAGCATGGAGTTGTGCACTGTTTCAGACCATAGGTTCTGATGATGCTTTAAGATGGGTTGTAGGGTTCTACTGTGGATTAGAATCTCAACTAAAGGTCAAGGAAAGCCAGACCAGGTCAGGTATCTCAGGAAATAAGATGGAAATAGATCAGAACCATGGAAAGCTCCAAGTGGTGCTGCAGCTGGAAGCTAAGTAGGGTTGTCTATATAATTTTTTTCCAAAAAGATCAGAGCAAGATTGAGATTTACATAGAGATGTTGCTGGAGTTAGGCTGGTTGCTCCATTTTCCATACTGAATAAGGTCTTTTTAACCTTAAAGGGTCCTGGCCTCTTTTAGCAACATCAGGCTGCAATGGAGTATATTGTTAGTTTTCTCTGCATCTGAGTCCTCAGAGCCTGAGGATGGTGATGCAGCTTCCACCAGACACAGGGAAGCTGGTTCCTGGAACACTGGGCCCTCTGGAGGTGGAAGCCTCATGATGCTTTTCCAAGCAAGCCATATCTTCTCCCTGAACTTTGATGCTTCATTTTTGGAGGAAAAGAGATTGGAATTCTTTGAAAATGAGAGCACATCATCTTAGCCCATGATAATTTTAAGGCCACTACAACCTCACTACTCTCTTCTCTCTCCCTCTCTTTCTCCCCCCCCCCCCTTCTATGTGATGATCACCACCTATATGATTCAGACCAGATTGCTTCAAAATCAGGGAGTAAGTATACCACTGGAAGATTATATAAATAAAGACATCTATTTGCTTATTTAAGCTCAATTTCTTTCTGTTTGTCAAATGTCACATTCTATCTTTTTCTGCTTTCATGGATCTCAGGGAGGTGCACATAACCTTCTATTTTATCCTCACATCTCTGTGACGTAGGCTAGGCTGAAAGGGAAGCTGGACCCAGATTTATTCAGATCCCATCCAATACTCAAACAATACACCATGCTCCTTCCAAAAAACGATGCTTCCCCTTTGGAGAGAGATAAGCATGTAAGTTTCAGAGCCCCCAAGAAGAAAAGTAGGCCAATAGTGGAAAGCTATTTACTGGAACTTTGTCTGGTGGGAAGAAGAGGTTTGACTCTCATTGTAATGGAGTCCCCAATGGAGATGATAACAAAACAGAAATAAATTTTGAAGCTACATTTGTGAGGTTTCCCTACATGCAAAACTGGATGGTTTAAAAGCACATTAAGTAAAATAAATTAACACCTATGCACATTCCTCTCTCCATGCTAAATTTAATAACAATGAGTTAGGTTATTTGGATTCTAAATGAGGAAGTTCTATGGATAACACAATAGCTGTTGTGATGGTCATGATTGCCTAGGGAATTTTGAGCCAGTTGCATTATCTTCTTAGAAAGAAGTATGGAGGATGCACTCAGAGAAGTTTTCCTGCAGTACATTTCCACTGAGTCATGATGTGTATTTCCATTTTATCACGAATAGGTTCCAACTGCATAACTTAGATAAAGCCTAATTTGTCTTCCAAAATGCAAGGGAAGGAGCCATACATTTGGAGCGCTGAAACATGATTTATATCACTGCATTATTATTGTAACTTGCTCGGAATCAATTTGAGAGTGCATGCTAAAGGGAACATTGATTGCTTGCTACCGGCGCTTCGCTTGCAGTAGTCAATAGGATAACATAGACTTGTCCTGAGGTATGTATAATTATGCAACAATTGTACTCTGAACATATTTATCTTCTATGAAGTGCCTGATCAAATGGCTAGTTTATGGAAATTTTCTTCCTGCCCTGTCCACAGCAGCTATGACAAATTGGACTGTCTACCCCAGTGGTTTTAGAAGAGTTACCTTACCAGTCAAGCACTCTCGTGCTGTTGAATGAGATTAATGGAAATATATGTTTAACCCCAATGGTTTTTGGAAGATATTTTGTATTCTTCAGTCACTGTACTAACCCCAAATGACCTCAATTTGTCAACCATTTCCTGGTCTCACTGAACCATTGACTGATGAGACATCAAGATTCTTTCATAATGATTGCTTTTTCAATCTCCTAAAGTTGGATTTTTAGGTAACATGGTTTAGCAGTCATCTGGATGTGTCCTTTTGGTAATGATTTGTGCTGAGGTTTCCTTTTTTAATGTAGACTTTTCAACCAATCTGACAAGTCATTGCACTCTTTCGGTTTGGTCACTTTTTGATCACTTTTGTACACTGAATGATTGGCTTATGGGATTTGGAAGCAAAGTCCTAGTGCCTGCACAGGCACCCCACTAATAATGCTGCTGCTGCTGCTCCTCCTCATCATCATCATCTCAAATGTCCAAAGTACTCCCTGAGATTACTGAAAAGGCAGAAAGAAGGCAGATCTACTGGATGATTTTTGGATTTTTCTTAATATATTGTTTTCATGAGCCTAATTTAGGAGTATGAGTATGTGTGCATGATTCAGTGGGCAGAGAGACTTCTGGTTGCAATTGCTAAACTATTACAACAAGAGCTCTCTCTCTCTCTCTCTCTCTCCCACTCCTAAATTAGGCTACTGAAACCAAGATATTGAAGCAAAAAAAGGGTAAGTTTTTGTGTGAGAAGATTTGTATAACAGTTCCTGGTGTCAAAAACAGATTCCTGGGTTGAGCATCTGCTCAGAGGCACCTGGATTAGCAATTCTTTGCTCACCCTTCTCAAGCATTTTTTTGCATTTGGTTCTGGGTGGCGGATCTTGGATTTCTGGCAGACAATTTTGTTCCATTTGCATCTTCATAGAATCATAGAATAGTAGAGTTGGAAGGGGCCATGAAGGCCATTGAGTCCAACTCCCTGCAGCTGCAGAACACCATGGTACACCATCCCACTCAGATGGCCATCCAGTTTCTTTTTGAAGGTCTCTAGTGTGGGAGGGCCCACCCCCTCTCTATGCAGCTGGTTCCAGTGTTCTAAGAACCAGGAAAAGCTTCCACTTCTGACAGCAAGGAAGCTTTTCCTGATGTCCAGCCTGAATCTGGATTGTTGCAACTTGCTGTTTTGTTAGCTACTCACCCAAATTTGCATTTTTAACATGAATGGGATAGAAGCAAGTGGAGATTTGAAAAAGAGTGCAAGAGAGAGTGAAAGTGACTAATTTGTTCATCCATTTTCAACTGAGAAATAAACTGGATCCTGCAAGCCTGAGGTCTGCACCCATATCCATTTTGTTGCTGACACATGCCATCAAATCATCTCTGACTTTTGGGAACCGTATGAATGAATGTCTTCCTAGATGTCTTGTCCTTGACAGCCCTGTTCTGGTCCTGGAAACTCAAGTCTGTGGCTTCCTTTATGGAATCAATCCAACTCACAGTTGTTCTTCTGCTTTTGATTTTCTCTAGCATGACTATCTTCATCACTGAGTCTTACCTTCTCATGATGTGCACAAAGTATGACAGATTTAGTTTTATAATTTCTGGCTTGATTTGATTTAGGACTCACTTGTCCATCCTGCTGTTAGTCAAGCGTATTTGCGAAGCTCTCCTCCAGCACCATGTTTTGAAAGCATTGGCTTTCTTACTCCCAGCTTCTTTACAGTCCAGCTTTCACCCCTATACATCGTGATAGGGAATACATTAGTGTGGACGATCTTGGCCTTGGTCTCCAGTGAAACATCCTCACACTTGATAATACCTTTTAGCTCCTTCATGCTGCACTTCCAGTCTCAGTCTCCTTCTAACTTTGCTGCAGTGTTCTTTTGAATTGATGTTTGAGCCAAGATATGCAGAAACTTTCACAATTTCAATTTCTTCATTGTTGATCTTAAAGTTCCATAATTCTTCTGTAGCCATAAATTCTGTTTTCTTTCTGTTTAGCTGCAGTCCTGCTTTTGAATTTTTTTTTTCCACTCTCATCAGGAGTCATTTCAATTCATTGCTGCTTTCTGCCAGCAATATGGGATTGTTGGGATATGTTAAATTATTGATGCATCTTCTGCCAATTTGTACTCTGGCTTCTTCTGATCCCAGTCCAGATTTCCTTACGACATGTTCCGTGCACAGACTGAATTGTTAGGGATATAAAATCCACACTTGCCTGATGGAAACCACATTCTGCCTATAGGAAACCATTCTGATTCTCACTATTCTGTTCTAACAGTAGCTTCTTGTCCATGGTGCAGGTTACACATCAGGGAATCAAAAGTTGAGGCACACCAACTTATTTCAGGACAATCCATAGCTTCTAATGATCACTAGTCAAATACTTTGCTGTAGTCTATAAAGCAAGGGTTCTCAAACTTTTTCAACAGGGGGCTAGTTGAAAGGCAGTGACCATGGGCATGGGCCAGTGAGGTGGGGGTGCCCACAGGCACACACACAGCGAGGTAGCTGCTTGCTCGCTTGGAGATTGTTTTCTCCGAGCGAGTCCAAAACGATCTCCAAGTGAGTAAGCCACTGCCTTGCTGTGCGTGCAGCAGTTGGTGAGGCAGTTGGTGGCGGGCATGGGTGCAGGCAGCCCAAAACCTATGAGCTGGGCCAGATAAATGGGCATGGTGGGCCGGATCCGGTCCGCGGGCCATAGTTTGAGGACCCATGCTATAAAGCATAGATTGATCTGAAAAATTTCAGTGTGCTTCAGTAGTATGATCCTGAGTATCTCTTCCTTTTGGAATCCAACTTTTGTTTCTCACCTCTCCTTAGCCATGTGAGTGTTTCTTCTGTCATCCACCTAGGCCTTTTTTCCCCTTTTGTTATAACAATAGACTTTCTGTATTCTTCCCTAATAATGTTTCTGGTTTCAGTCTATGGTTCTTCTGGTTCATGGTAAGATGAGTTCAATAAAAAAAATTCTTTATGCAAACTTGAAATTCCCCAGGAATGTGAAATAACTTGGATTTTAGCACAATGTTTCTGTTAGTTATCTTTTTCAGTTTTAGTCTCATTTTTACTGTTAAGAATTCATGGTTTTGTATTGGCAGAAGGAATAAAAGTCTCTATTTCCTGCTTTCAATTATGTAATCTATTTTGTTTTTATATCAAGCATTGATGTCCATAAGCATAGTCATCTATTTGGTTTCCTGAAATACGTATTTGAAATAAGCAGGTAGTTGGCTTCACAGAACTCTATGAGTCATTTTCCTGCTTTGTTTCTGACTGCTAGGTGAAATTGTTCTTCCATACTAGATTCTACTTTGCTTCCTACTTTTGCTTATCAGTCACCCATGATGACCACCATGGCTTGTTTTGGTATGTTATGGAGGTCCTCTTGGACACATTCATAAAGGTTTTCAATTTCTTTTTCTTCAGCATGTGTTCTTGGAGTGTGGGCTTGAATTATAGTTAAGTTGATAGGTTTCCCACAAATTCTGATAGATTCATTTGGACTTTGTATGATAGCCTCTTATTGCCCTTGTTACATCTTACATCTACAGTCACTCCAATTCTCCTGAGCCTGTCATTTCCAAAATAAAACACTTTTCATTTATCTGGCTGAAAATGTCCCATTCCAGTTCACTTCAATTCAGTCATACTAATTACTGCAATATTTAACTGTTCCATTTCTTGCTTTATATTTTACACTTCATATTCATATTTCCGAAGTTCCATGTTCCAAATGTATGCGTTTTACAATGTCAGACTTTCCTCTTGCCTCTGTGCAAATCAGCCCCTAGGCTTCCTTTTGGCTTTGAACTAGTTGCTTAATTTTCTTAAATCTTAATGTTGAATCATGTTGTTCAGTTGTAACTCATCTTGGGAGGGTATTTAGGGCTAGAAATTCATTAAACAAATGGATGTGTAATCTTCATCAAGCCATGAAAATGTGCATCTTATTTACTCCTTTCAGGGCCAGCTCTCAGGTTGGACAGGGTGAGAAAAGTGACTCAGGAAGTAGATGCTGAAGGATGGGGAGATGGCTGCAAGGTATGGGAAGACAGAACTATGTGTGCCATTGTGATCTGGCCTGCACCCACCATCCTTGTCTGTTGCCTTCCAATGTGGTGGAAGTCAGTGTTCTAGTGTAAGTTTTGAAGTAAGGTACAACTGCCAATTCAATCCAGTTGGCTTTAGTAGGGGAAATGAGCAGGGGAGGGCTTCCTCAGGTTCCAGTTTTGTGGGAGCCAGCTAACCAGGGATCATGCCCCATGAACTGCATAAGCAGGACTCCCTTCTGTGGAGAAAAAGGTTGGCTGCCAGAAATGGCACCTGGTGTGACAGCTTGGAGCTCCCCTCTTCCACATCCTACTGCCACTCTTTGGGGAGGCACACCTGAAGTGGGAATCTTCTGGTCATACAACTGGGCCCATGCAAGTGTTCCTGGACTTCCTCTTGGCTTAGTTTGCTTTGTAGGACTGAGCCAAGCATGAGAGGAAGTCCACAGATGCCAGTGAGATGGATCCTGAAAGGGTTTGTGGCTAATATCTAAGATTACTAATTCCTTGAGGAAATATACAATTTTATAATTGGGGTTATGACCACAGGATTACTTAATGCAATGGTGTGATTTTTTTTAAAAAAATACAAAATTTATTGCAGAGATGCCCAATCTTGCATGGCAGCATTCATATTTGTTCTCTTTGTACCTACCACTTGCACTTGGAAAAAAAGCTTCTGTTGGCATCAAGAGCTTCATTAAGAGCTGCTTTCTACCCAAGACCAAGAACAGGCATGGAGTGGAGGGGAGCATCTCCTGTCCAAGACTGCAGCAGGGGGAAAGGCGGGGATGAACTCTAACTCCCCTGCCAGCATCTTGATCTGGATTGCCTCACCCTGCACCTGCTGTTTACTTCTAAAAGTATCGCTCAAATGATAATTGTGTGAACAGTGGCGTGTTTAATTTGCCTCTTACTGATGGTGTGATCTCAGGTTAATCACTTTCAAATCCCATTGATTTCAATAATATAATCAAGTATGTGCTTATGTTTTGAAAGCAATAGGAGTTTAAGTGTTTAACTTGCTTGAATTAGTAGTGAAGACAGAAATTATATAGCTGCATATAAATTCCACGGCATTCATTTTAAATTTCCTAAAGGATAAGTACTTTTTAGCTGTAGGTATGTTTAAAATATGAAGGGCATATATAGTTTACTTTGTGTAGACATACATATTGCATGCTTTTTTTGTCACATTTGTTCAAGAATGTATTTACCCCCAAGTCAATTTGCTATGTCAACATCTTTCTTGCCCTACAAGACCCAACAGGCATATATTTTTACACTTTAACAAGCTTTCTTATTAGCCTTTGAAAAATGGATCAAGTTATTGGCTTGCACGAAACATATTCAATTAGTCTTGATTTTGTGTATTTGATTTAAAGGTTTTTTGATTATTTGCTCCATGTTTTGAACTGACAAGTTAGAAATGGAATGAAATTAACCTGTCAGGATGGATTAATGAACTGATTTTGTCTGCCACTTTATGATTTACACAAATTTCGCCACAACCTTCTTCACTGTGCTAATATCTAGAGCTGAACCCTGATTAAAGGTAACCTACTGCATGTAATCTTATTTTGTAGTTTTATTTCCAAATTGATAGTCACTCTTAGAGAAAAAGAAAGTTGCAAACAAACACAAAATGTATAAAATCTAGGTTTAGTTTGTACCTCTAGTAAAGTACAAGCCTTGAACATGGAAGAATGACCTTGTCAATATTTAATTTAGTATATAAATCAAATAATTATAAGCTTTTCAATTTATATTTATGCAGGGCTTTGCATTTCTTTTATACTGAATTTCATTTGTTGTGAATTCTACAGTGTAAAAAGCCAGTTTAAAAGGAAATAGATCTATTCAAGCCAGCCCAGAGTGCAAATAAATGTTTCTCCAGGGGTACTCTCACACATCCACAGCCCCCCAGTTCAGAACTGTATTTGTACTTAGGTTGGCCAATTAAGCATTGCTGGAAAAAAAGAGATTTGCATAAAACACAAGTATCCTAACAAATATTAAACTGCTGCTCTCCTGCCAACTTAACCCATAAGAACTGCCTTCTTAACTGAAACTTGTTACCAGATTTTCCCCATGTGGTTCTTGTATTTACATCATCACAAAATGTAGTGATGACCACCGTGTTGGATTGGACAGGGATTGGACAAATTTATGGAAGAGGCTATCTATGTCTAAGAGTCTAGAAGGCTATATATGCTGCCTGCAGTGTCAGAAGCAGTATGCCTGTTTGCTGAGGAACATGGATCAGAGGTTTTCTGTTGCACTCAGAGCCTACTTGGGGGTTTCTTGTGGTTTGTCACTCCATGAACAAAATTATGGACTAAATGGACCTTTTGGTTCTGATCCATGTGCCTTTTCTTATCTTGTTATGCCTGTACACATACTGGCCCTCCCCACACCTACTAAATGTATGATGGGAGAAAAGATTTGTTCTTGCTGGATACAACTCCAAGCATCCACATTTCTGTTTGCCAGGCCTGGCAGCTATGCATCATCATCATCATCATCCCTACCACCACCACCACATTGGATTTATATCATGCCTCTTTTCAGCATTAGATGTGACCACCAGAAGGATGTAGTCAGCAAGTGTATAACCATAAGGTAGGATCACTGCACAGGATCCCACTCCCCTCTCCCATATTTGTGGTTTGTCATGTGTACAGCCCTATACTTCAACTCTGTCCTGAGTTCCAACAGACTGGGGAATTTCTAAAAGCCATTGATGATCCTTTCCCTTGTCCCCATCCTCCAAACTGTCTGTCAGATTTAACACTCTATCCTGAACAGGAAAAATTAAGGTTGACCTCTTTGCAGTGCAAGAATCTGAGCTGATGAAAACCTAAGGAGAATCACTTGTACATATCCAATAGTGCAACCATATGCATGCTTGCTCAAAAGTAAGTCTGACTGAGTTCAGTGAGATGTATTCTGAGTTATAGGATGTTTGTATAAGATCCCACTGTGTTTCTTTAGGTCATGGACAATATCTGACACACGGGCAGAGTTCAGAAAACACAAGCCTTGCTTGCTTGTTTGCTTGCTTGCTTTATCATTGTTGGCCTGTCGTGCTGCCTGGTTTCCATAGTGCTGGAATGCAACTACCACAGTGTCCTTTGGTTAGAATGGGAATTGCTTCTATGTGTGAACCAGTAAGAAAGAGGAGGGCAACATAGGCAGGGACTGATTTACCTTGGGATTGAATTTCAGGCACAGTGGCTGATGGGATGTATGCCAACAGTGGCGAAACTTAGCAGGGAGAATGGAAACCATGATAAAGTAGAAACCACTTGATTGTTGGGTAGATCATGGTAAAAAGTGTAAACCATGGAAACCATGCAGGGTTGCTTGTTGAGTTGTGTGAATGCAGATGCTGTCTGTGCCCCTTAAACCTTCCTTGTACATTGGAACTGTCTAGGGGAAACTCTATATGAGTTTTCTCCAAAACGCCTATATTTGCAAATGGTTTCTTACTTACAATTCTTTCTTCACCTGAGAGAAAATGAAAAATCTAGTGCAACCTAAAATATTGATTTATGAGTACACTGCTATAGCTATTAGACAGCTGCTACACTGCCCTATGGATCCAATTCCATGGAACAATTTTCTAATCAAAAGTGGTTGGTTAACAATAAGGTCAAAGAAGCAATTAGCGAAGCGATAGACATCAAAAGAATTACACCAAAACAGTTCGCTACAATGCACGTTGACATCAACATGAATTATAATGTTGGACCCATTATGGTGACTTGGAGCATTCTATCATGCTTAGCTTGACCCTGACAGACTTTGACCAGCTATTTGTTGTCATATCTTCCTGATTGAGCAACATGACAAATTTACAGAAAACTCGATTCTCAAATGACACCCTTTTGTGTCGAGGCCCAGATTCTGACCTTTACGTGGTAAAGGTCGCCAGGTCATGTGATGGCACATCTGCTACCTTCATTGTCTTGAGGCAGCAATTTTGTTAATACAGCATAACCTTTCATTTCAAAGTGATGACATTCAAGCATAGCTAAAGTACGTTAGATTTCTAGTACAGGAATAAAATATTTGTACGTTCCCTCCCACTTCACCTCGTTTACTACGTGCACTGTCAGACAACAGGCTTTGCATCAATCACTCGAGGATTTCATGAGATAGAAAATGCCAAATTATTTCTCTGTTCTCTATGAAGCCTGACTGAAAGCCAAGAACAAAAACCCATCTTTATAAGTGTCTTGATTTTATTTATTTATTTATTCTGCAGATGCAGCTTTTTGGATTCCCAGCTCTGACCTCGGGGCACACTTCTGAGGTTGCAGCTGGGACTCCGCATTATCCTATGGCTGTCTAGACTCCAACTGCCAGAAGAGGACTGTGTCCTAGACAAACAAAATATAAATGTCATCAAACAACAACCTTCACAACTATTACAGAACAAAAGGTGGCAAAATGTGTCCACCATATAAGCAAACTGCAACAGTGCAAAGGAGACTTTCCCAGCCCAGTGCCAGATGTTTTGGATTTCAATCCTAGGCATAACCAATGGTCAGGAAATCTGGGACCTGTAGTCAGAGACAATCAGAGGGCACTGGGTTTTAAAAATGTTGCTGCATTGATAAGGTGGCACATGTCTCAGGCATGCATTCTTCTGTCACCCTCATAGCATGGAAGAAGAAAGGCAAGGTTCCTGGTCTTTCAAGGTTTTTCAGTTGGCAGCCACCTTTGTTGCAGTTTATTGGAAGAAGTCGGGCTAAACCTCTGCAAAACTGTTAGTGGGTCTGAAGGGATGGGAATGTCACTCCTCCCCCCGCCCCGGTGCTTCATTGCTTCCATCAGCAGGATCACAGTCAAAAGGCATTGGAATGGATTTTCCTGAAGGCTTTCCTAGCCAGATGCACCAAAGGTCTCTCCAGCTGAAAAGGGGAGAGACATCCCCTCCCTTCTCCATCCTCCATAAAGCCCCTAAACTCCTTCTTCTGTGATCTTGTAGAAGCAGTCGGACTAGAACTTTCCTCTCTAGCTGCAAAGGCAAAGAGTGTGCTTCAAATGAACTTTGTTTTGAAAGCACTTTCTTCCAGCTTTGAAGCTGGGAACTGAAAGAATCCAAGGTTCTCTAGAGACCCCCTAAGCGGTCAGAGGACTGCCATTTGGTTGTACATTTGCTCTAAATCTGTTGAAAATTTCACTTTTTCCTATTAAAAAAAAATCTCAAATTCTTCCCAGCCCATGTATGAAGAAACTTGAACATATCAATAAGTTCCTGTAGAAACTTACAGAGTAGAATTCTCACTTATCTGGACTAGCCAAATTTGCTACAACTATTCCAAGCATACAGAAGGCCTTTATGCACACTTGAAGCCCTCTGCCTGAATGGACAAATCTTCCCATTTCCCTTCTTAACACATTCCATTTTTCAACATATCAAGTTCATTCTACCAAGTTCATACCAAAATCCACAAATTATGAATAAATGTGTAGATTTTGGTAAGTTTTTCTCAAAAACAAAACAAAACACCCAAACAAAATGCTGAGTGTACTTTCAAATATATAGTGTGCTTGAGTGTACTTTTAAATGTGCAATGTTCAATTTTTGACTTATTTTATGAATTTGCACTTTTTATTGATATAGGTCTCATTGCATATAAATCAGTAGAAATGTATTTGTGTGTGTGCGTGCACGTGCGTGTGTGTGTGGAGAGATGAAGGGAACAGGTCCTACTGATTCTTGGAACAGCACTGTAAGAGCCAGCAAAGCAGTTTTGCCGGCTTTGATGAGTTTCACACATCCTGAAACCCTGAAATAATAGGATTGCCTCTGTATATACAGCTGTTGCATATCTACATGGCTTTGTTGGTATCATCCTTCTAAGTGCTTTGATGGGCGGTGGCCTCCATTCCTTAAAAGCAGAGAACTTTGATTCCTTCTTGCTCAAATGGGTGTGCCCTCCCCCAGCCAGCTGGTGGCATTCGAACATCACAGCATGTGCATGTCATTCAAGGCAGTCAATTTTGGCAGCCAGAGACTGTGTTTTGAGTTTGGAATATAGAGGGAATTTCACACACCTGTGCTGATGCTGTTATGTTGCTAATACTGTTTATCAGTCTTTGAACAGACTCGTAAAAGTCCTGGGGACATACAGATCTGAGTTGAGAGAAAAAAATGCAGAAATTATTATTCTTTAGGCTATCAAATGGAAAGAAAGATCTGATGATTTTAAAACTGGGGTCTTTATTTATAGCTTTTGCAAAAACTGTCTCTGAGAAAATATGGCAGACCAAGTAATGTGAATTCATATTTGCTGTGAGTCTTCAAATGGATAAAGGTGAATAAAGTTGAGGTTAAATGAGGTTAAATTGCTTCTGTTCATCGCAGGGATTATTTCTCCCCACCCCATTGTAACTGGATTCCAGCTCCTTCTATGCTGTTGCATTGCATGTACTTGCTGTGGGTTGGTTTTTGCATGGGGAACAAGAGGGCATTCGTAGATGAATTGAAGAGTATTGTACCTGCACAGAAACTTTCTGGTTTCACTCCAAATTATGGACATGTTGCTTTGGGCTTAATTTGAAACAGGCTCACCTATGTTGAGCTAATCTGAGTCTGAATTAGCTCAGTTCTACACAGATCCATTCTAATCAACAATTTTCATCATGCTACCAATTGAGTCATGCAAAGTATGACCAGACCTAGAAGTTTCCTCACTCTCAAATGATTTTTTTCCCTTCTCAAAAATTTATTTGGTTGGCAACAGTATGAAGAAGAGCTACTGCTATCCATGGTTAGGAATGTGTGCATAATTTCTTTGAGATTGTTTTTGACCAGAATTTATCTAGTTTGATCAGAATTTATCCAGTTTCTGCTGGAATCAATCACAGACCTGAATGCAATCTGCATTTGTAGCCCTTACATTTCTATGTTTGCAATGCATTTTGCATAACAAACAAAACTTTGAAAAACACATATATTAAAAAATGTACATGGAACATGCAGTTCTTAAAAGTGTGCAGAAGCACACCTTAATTAATAGGAGAAAAATGTGCTCATTTCAAAAATGCATATAATTAATGCATACGTTTGAAAAGAATAAGCATGAAAATAGTTACAAATGGTCATACAAAAAGAAAAGCAAAGAAAGCTTGCATTTTCTTATGAACAAGAAATGGACTGAGTTTCAGGATTGCATCTTGAGAACTTTGATGAGTTTGTCATTCCTCAATCTATGGGGTGACATTTTTTCCTGCTGAAGGTCACATTCCTTTGAGGGAAATTTGGCAGGTCTTCATTTCATCAGTGGATGGGGCCAGCAATGGAGTGGAACCAGAAGTGGGTGGAGTTTGCTTTGCAGTGTGCAGAAGTGGGCAAGCTTTGTAAAATGGGCCAAGGTCTGTGTGGAATTAGGTTGAAGTCTGCACACTGTGTTCTGGTACAAGCTCTTCAGCCCTGATTTGGGAGCACAATGTGGACATTACAGCCTTTAGGAAATGTGGTTTTCTAGATCATCTAATCTTGAATGGTGGGAAGGATGATTTCTTTGATGGGGAGAGCTGGTTCTGAGATCCAGATTTATGCTGATTATGATGGGAACTCAAATCTTGGAGTGGACCCAGATCACCTTATAATGATCCCAGAAGTTAGAAACTGGACAAATTCATATTTGGATTTGGATTTCTCAGTACTGAATTTTAGCGACATCGTTATGGGAAACATGGTAGACGATCCTATTCATCAACAAGCTGAAGAACAAAACCCCCCACAGTGGCAAGAGTTTTGCTTGTGAAGGTCTACAAACTCATGTGGAATATATCTGATGAGCAACCAACCTAACTTTGGCAAGCTAACTAATATTAAGCAGTATCCAGGGCTGTCTGCAGGCTAGTAATGATCACAGCAAATGCAACAGGAAGTTACTGGAACCTGCAGCATAGAGATAAATGCATCACTTCCAAATTTGAAGCATGGTTTGTCTTTAAACATGATCTGCAAAGCAGTGCAAAACCTGGTCAAAACCTCAGTTAGATAATTTTTCCAGTGTTCTTATTCTATCAGAAATTAGAGGAGCTCACATTTCCACCACCGAGTAGATCAATGGAATTGCCCTGTAAGAGAGCTTTGTGGATTTCTCCCAATCCAGAAATGAACATTTTTGCTCTTTTCCAGGATTACTGCTAGAAGAGTTAGTTCTGCTTGAACAGGCAGGGATTCCCACGAGAGGCAGGAAAGTGATAGAAGCACTTTGGGTATGGTCTTTGGTGCTAGTTTGACCAACAAAATTTACTCTTTTGCTTGCTGATGTGTGTGTTCATTGAATGTATATATCACCTAGCTTCCAAGGCTTCCAAGATGGTTTATAATTTAAAAGACTGAAACAAAGAAATGTTACAAAAGACTTGATGTGCTACTCATGGTTTCCTTAGAAAATGATGACATGAACTCCCTGGATTGGACTTTTCTTCTTCCTGGGGCACAGAAATCTTCAAGGGACTGCCCAGCTTCTTTCAAGACATTAGTGGTCTCTTCAGGAAATGACAACATGAACAGCTTGGCTTGAATTTTTCCTCTTAGTCTTTTGCTTCTCAGTAAATCTACTCTAAATCTTAGTTACAAAACGAAGTTGTTCACATAATTTACAAAATAGGAATGTCAGTGAGTGTGTAAATCAAACACTTAATGCCATCCTTTGATGCAGAAGGGCTCCCTGACTCTCTTGGAGTGCTGCCTGAAGATAAAGCAGGAGATTGCAGGGGTGGGGGGGGGGGAATCACACATCCAAAAGTGCACCAGGTCCTTTCTCCTGTGTTAGCAGCATGGCAGAAAGGGAAGCAAGCGAGAAGGTTGTGCAGAATGGTATGCAATGGTGGTAGGCTGGGAATTCTTTTATGGCAATAGCTTTAAGTTAATGGGTCTATTTTCTTGGGGAGTCAGAGTTCTTAAGCCAGAGTGGGTGGGATAAAATCCAGCAATAGGTGGAGCTAGAGACAAAAAGCAGGTGGAGTTTAGGTGAGCCAGGCTCCACATGCAATGTGTATATTCTGTTTTGAATCTGAGGTGGAAACCAATTTGCAGTTTTGTAAACCTCCTCATAGAATAGCAAGCTTTACCAGCATCTGCTGTAACCTACTGTGCTGGAATGTCATTGGATCTTCTCAGTGCTTTTTTTGTAAGAAAAAAGGTGCCGGAACTCATGAAATTATTTACCTTTCGCACGTAGTCAATCACTGTACACACACGCACACACGTCAGTTGTGTAACGAAACATAACAGTTGCCACCTGCAAGTAAGCACTCAGCGCGCGACCAAACGACCAATTACAAGCCGAGCGCGGATGAAGCACGCATGCATCGGACTTGACACACAAGCAGCCTGCATGCACCATTTTAATGATTTTGCCACTGGCCTGCTATGTTCGACAGGGCGATTCAAATCCACATGGATCAAACATCACATTTTCAAAAGTTACTTTTAAAACTTGGAGAATCTGTTGAAAAAAGGTGCCGGAACTCCGTTCCAGTGTGTTCTATGACAAAAAAAGCACTGTATGTGGCTACAATTTTCACTTTGTTTTTGTATATGTCACATTGAGTAAAAGATGACCCTTACTATCAGAAACTGAAATGCTCATATCCCAGTCTCTTCTTGCTTGCTTTATTCCATAATCTACCCACTATCAATTCCAGATTTCTGGATCGGTACATGATCAGAACTGTGGGGTCTTGGACTGTGGGTGAACTTTGGTTCTACTGATACTGCTAGAAGAATTAGAAAGTTATTTGAAGTAAAAGCATCCTGGATCCTTTAACAAGGTACAACATCAAAGCATTCTGGGTGGGATATGTTTGCATTCAACCCTTTGAATAGTACCTGCTTTCTCACCTAACATCACATAGAAGCACTGAATGAAATGTGACGAGTTTTGCATGGTGAAGTCTATGCTACCCATTCAGACCCTTTCCTTTAGTTTTTATTACTGTGCTGAGCAGACTCAGCTGGGAACCCAGGTGTATATATTGACTAAAAGGTTTTCTGAAGTAATAACTATCCAATTACTCTGTTGGGAACATTTTCCCCCCCTCTCTTTCATATAGAGGAAATAAATTAAATTAATATTATTTACCATATCTGTGAGTACAGTATATTCAAATGTATAAGAACAAGAAAATAATGAAATACTTCACATTTACATTTAAAAAAACTAGATAAAATAAAACAATTTTATTTGCATTAAATAAAACTAGATATCTTTGTCATTCAAGTAGATATATGAATTGTGGAGCTCTTTATATCAAAAAGGGGACATTTTCTCAGGTGAATAAAAATACATGTACAAGTACTGAATGTGAAAGCATCAACTCTGGGTTTGAAATATAGAATTCAAGCTTGAAACCTGGTTTCTAGACAGAAGAAATGATGGTCTTTCTTTCTGCCCAATATTATATTTGGAAATATTTTGAGGAGCAAAACTATGTTTTTGGAAATATAGCACCAGTTTAGATGTTTGATTTTTATCATCATCATTGCCATTGTTGTAGTCTTCATTGTCAAATATATATCTATATCTATATCTATATATAACCATACTTTCAGGCCAAAAGCTCTCACAAGGTGACTTACAATTTTACAAATCATGAACATGCAAATTGCATTTAAACACACACATACACACATAAATAGCAGCAATAAGGCCATACATATATCTCTGGTGAGGGGATTCCAAAGATTTGGGGCTACCATGGAGAAAATCATGGCAACCTCCAGGCTAATAGTTTTTTCCTCTTACAAAGCAGTTTCAAGGATGCCGTTGCATATTTGAAATGAAGTCTGATTTGGTAGATCCACAGCCGCAATCCCCAGATAGATAGCCATGTGTCCTACTTTATAGAGGACAGTCCTTTGGACTTGTTCGAAACATCAATAAAAGGTAGAGCGGGGCTTTGAAATTGCGACCAACACAGTGCATAGATGACCTGGGCACCGAGACCCGTTCCCCCACAATGATGAGATAAATCGTACTTCTATCTACATTACAGTATTTTTAGAAACTTGCACAAAGTAAAAGTTGTACTTACAAATTAGCATGAGCCAAAGTTAATGCAAATCTGGATCCTCCTTTGTCTTCTTTTTGGGGACTAACAAGGTGCCCCCTGTGACAAAAGCTGCAAGCAAAGTGGCTCAGCAATTAATGATGTGTTTAAAGGAATGATTTCCTGGACACAATGAGAATGCTGGGGAGATCCACACCAGAGCTCCTTCCATTTATCAGGGATCTCTGTCCTTGTATCTATGCAAAATGCATTTACCACTGTTGGGGTACATGGTATTGAATACAACAGTGCGTTGTAAATGTGGTTTTGTATCACACATACATGCAGTTGTGGCAGAAGTCAGAGAAGTCTGAACAAGGATGTGTGCAGGGAAATGACACTTTAAACGTTGATGCTTTTTTGGGGGGAGGGGGAGGTTAGATCCACTCTACATACCTAGTATGAAGGTGTGCAGAGTTTTAAAATGAAACATTCATAGCTTCTTTTAAACACCAGAGCAAATCCCTTCCCACTTTGTGTTGACTTTTGCAAGAATAAGAGCCACTGAAAGCAACTGTGATTTTCTTCTGAGCAGAGATATCTATTGGAGAATTCTCAGTGCATTTTTCCTTGCAGCAGCTAAAGCCCCTCCTTTTTTCCAAGAGCAGTGCTGCAAATTTAGCACACACTGAAATATGTACTGCTGTAAATACACCATAAATAAAAATATTGTGATATAACTGGTCTGTACAACTCTGGGATATAATGGCAGAAATGGGAGGTCAGTCTGAGATGCACCAGTAATTCACACATTGCAATTATGGTAAAAATCTCTCATGCAGATCATCCTTAGGTGAGCTGTTACTTCTTTCACATAGTGCTATCTGTGAGGCTGCTTGGAACTTGGAGGAATTTCCAACATTCAAACCTGACTTAGAAGAGACTCCATTGGACTTACTTCCCAAAGCCCTTCCTAAATGCTACTTCTCCCCATTCATCCAAAATAACTTTTTTTTGGTCTTCAGTGACCTGAAGCATGGTTAATTTTCCCAGGATTCAAATCATAACCAGGATTTCAAAATACTTTGCAAGCCTTGCATAAAGAGGAGCTGTAGTTTTAATTTGGGAGTGATACAGCTGCACCTGTTCAGGGAAATACCAGTGATGTGCTCAAGTTTTTTACACCAAGTCTTGAGTCAAGTCTCAAGTCTTTGCTTTCAAGTCCAAGTAGAGTCTCAATCATTGCAAGGAATTTTTGAGTTGAGTCTCAAGTCTCGAGAGTCACCTTTAACAAAAAAGAGAGGTGGTATTGGGAAGTGTGGGGGTGTGTGAGAGTTGTAACCCCCCATGGTGTTCCCATCTGCAGTTGCAATGGCTTAGCAGGGTATACAGTGCCCGCACCCACTTTTGGAGGCACCCCAGTACCACCAGTGATTTATTTAAGTTATTTTTGTTTGTTCCTCCCTAGAAATGCGTGGAAACAGAGCAGAGACAGCAGGCAGGAGAAGCGCTCTTGCACTTCCTGCCAAAGTGCACCAGGAAGAGCTGAAGGCTTCCTCCTATATCACAACCCACTCCCCTTCCCCTGCCCCCTTGTCCTTCCTGCCCACCACATACCTCATGCCAAGAAGAAGAGCTTACGCCTTGCCTCCTCCCTGTTGCAACCCCCTCCTTCTGATCCTGCCCTTGCTCCCTTGAATCTCCCCCTGTCCTGGTGCCTCTGCTGTTTTCATGCCTGGATATTCTGCCACATGGGAAGCCCTCTGTTGTAAAAATGTAGACTGCAACTCAGTCATCAAAGATGCAGAAATCTCGAGCCAAGTTGAAGCACTTGCTCGGTGCTCCCAAGTCAAGTCAGAGTCACGTCACAGATGCAGCTGAAGTCAGACTTGGGAGCAAGTCACTCAGCTTGAGTCCCCAGTGCTGGGGGATATAGCCCAGGACAGGGTTGGGCCAGCTGGTGACTTCCAGATGTTTCAGATGCTTTGGACTACAACTTCCATAAATTCCAGCCAGCATGGCCAATGGTTGGGCATTATAGACCATCTGGAGGGCATTAGACTGCCTGCCTGTAGCCTAAGTGAAAAAGGTCACTATCATGGATCAGCTGTTCCTCCGCCCCAATCTGAGTAATTGTATAGCCTGACAAAACAAAAAGCATTGCATAACTACAGGAAATGGTTGAAGGGCAGCTTTTCTCTCCTAATTCTTTCCTGTTTCCATCTTAGCCCAGGAATTTATTGTAGCCATTAGTCTTCTGAATGAAAAAAAAATCTCTCTCCAGTTTTGATTTTATGATAAATCTGGGGAAGTATATTGCTAACATATGAAAGGATGTATTAGATGTCGTTTGTATCAAGAAAGAAAATAGCTACAGGCCTTACAATAGAAAGGTGATGATATATTTGTTGTCACTGAGGGAATTGTTGGATCATAGGCACTGCAGATAAAAATCTTGTATAGATCAGAAACACTATTTCTCCTTGCAGTAGTGAGTTTTATCCAGAATGCTCGATGTTTACCAAACTGCTAAACCTGAGAGAAAACAAAACAGAATGAAGCAAAGCAAAGCAAAGCAACATGGAATTGAAATCTGGCAGTTTTTTTTCCATCTTAGCCCAATTCTGTCATGTATGTATACATTTCTATGCCATTTTTCTATTTGCAAAATAGAACAATGCATTGCAGAATCTAGCCCAACTCATCAGAAAGTCACCAGGTTAGGTATGTCTTGTCTATGCCTGTCTTACAGGTGGATGGAATCAGAGCAAAAAGTGGCTGGAATTTGCAAAGTGGACCAAGGTCAACATGAAACTAGGCCAAACTCCACATATGACATTCTGTACATGAAAGATCTAGATCAGCTCCTCCAACTTGAGACCCTCCAAATGTGTTGCATTACAACTCCTATCATCCAGGGCAGTGCAACAAATGGGACTGATAGCCAAGGATGCTGAAATTATTGTCAAGCACGTCTGGAGGATGCAGTGTGGGGGAAGGCTGGTCTGGACTGATATTCAGATCCTGATCTATTTATTCATCATAAATTGCAAAATTCGTATAATAATAAAACTTCCATTTGTCAAGGCAGTTTATTTCAAAAGTTCAAGAATTATATAGTAATGCAAAGTAAGCAAGCATCTGAAGGCCAGCTACCAAAAATAGGTTTGCAGCCCTTGTGAAAATAAACCACAGCACTGCTCTTCCCTGAAAGGAGGAAAGACCTTAATTGAAACTGTTGTAAGTGTTGCTGTGCCACAGGAATAGCTCTCCTAGCAGAGGCACCCTGCTAGACTTCAGAAAGTGAGTTGGCACAAGATGCTTCTTGAGATACAAGGGTCTCAATACCCATTAGAAGGCATGGAGCAGCATTTTGCATGAGGTGCCAAGATGAGCAGAAAAAAACTGAGGCAACTGTAAGAGTCATTGCCAGTTCAGCTTCAGAAAAGAACACCAAATATTCATTAGCCCAGTTTAATGAAAACTGAGGCTGCCATTTTCACATGAATTTCCTTTGAAAAAATAATTTGATACTAATCCAGTGTTCTAAAAAGAAGCAACAGCTATCATTACTAAGTGATTATATTTTATGTGTTCACAAATGTGCAGAATGACAAAGTGTGTTTTTATGCTGGATTCATTTGTTATGCCTCCTGCTTTTGTACCAATAAAATGGTTTATAGTTTGTCCTTTTTCATAAAGAATTACCGTGATTGCATTTCTTTTGAGCAAACTGATAGTAGCACAACCGTAGCTTTCTCTCTCCCCCGCCCCTCTTTTCACACAAAGACTGGCGAAATAGAATAATCTTAAGTGGTAGAAGCAATAATGCAACACTGAAGGAGTCAGCGTAGCTTTAAGCTGCCTGATTACTGAGGGTGCTAATTTTGTGGTAGGGCCAGATTTTTATGTTAATGCTACTGAACAAAAGGTTAAAGCATTTTTAATTTAAAATTACTGAGCTATAAAATTGAAGTATTAGCTTTTTCTGTAGGCTTATGTGGACAAAGGGAAATAAGAAGTCAAAAGTGCGTTTCTGTCACCTTCATTCAAGTTAAACTTTTCAATTATGAACACTCATTGTTTTTGGTCAAAAATATAACCTCTTGCTCTTTTTACTGGTGCCAATCAGGAACTGATGAATATTAACTACATGCAAAAATGTTCACTGATTATCTCTGGGGTGGGCAGGATGTGGTACCTGCTCCTCCCAGTAGCCACCCACCGTCCAAAGTGCCCTCTGCTCCAGATTTGTATTTTAATTCAGCATCATCCTTCTGTGGAGGTGTAGAGGGGGTGCATGTGGGTTTTCTTTCCTTTGCCCCTATTGTTTGGCAGGGTGGGGACAGGGTGGCAGGCGTGTGGCCAGCGGCAGTTCCATCAAGAGGATCAAACTGGTCCCCAGACCATCCAACATTCCCAAGATTTTTTTAGACTGTCCAAAAAAACCTGGAGCAACGTTTTGTAAATACTATCTCAGCGTGGTGCTAAGCACTTTGCATATATCCATATGTACATCCACTGTATAGTCAATTAGCATGTTTACAATGTAAAACTTGCTTGCAAGGAATCAGTGTCGAAGCAGAATTAGACAGCCAGTCTGGCCAGCTTCTCTGTATGGAGTGTGTGGCTAAAATTTTCTTCTACTTCCACCCAGAGAGAGACATGCCTTGGGCTAGTTCCTCATGCTGCTTAGTGCTAAAGAGGCCTTTGGAGAACTTGGATCCCAAGACTCAGCATTCCTTAAAGATATTTGTCATGCCTACATATACCAGCTGATGAGCAATTTGGGCAGGTGAAGGACTCGCACCCATCCTACTTGAGCAATCCTATGAACAAGTGTACGGAATGCTGGACTAAATGGACATCTGGTCTATCCATCATGTCTTTTCTATGTTTCCATGTTCCTAAATTAAAGCTGAAACCCTAGGCATGGTTAGATAGGAAAGACTCCTACAATTCCCAGAATTCCCCTGCCAGCCATGGTGAGATGGCTCTATTTGAAGGGCTGGCTAGTCATAGTCCAGTCTGGCGATAACGAAACATCAAAAAGAAGAGCTCACTGGGTAAGGTGCACAGGTGCACCTTAAATATTTCTATTTAAATTACAATTATCTCTAAATTTGCACCTATACATACAAGTTAGCATATGTAAACATTCTGTGCACTGATGTTCTCTTCTGTTCTCTGGCTTGGTGATTAACAATTGGACACAGTCTGTGCCTCTACTGAGTGTTGTCAGATGACCTTGCAGCTAAATGGAGTGGCAACGGGCCCAAGAAAACACTACATTCTATCTTAGTCTGTCAGTGTCTGCAATTTGTATTATTGTGTAACAACACCGACCCTCCCTTGCACCCATCTTTGCCTTACATTGCCTTGCCAAGTCTCATCTTTGTAAGCTAGTATCTGACCTCCAGCCTGTCCAGGACAGCCTTCCCTGCCTAGGGTGGCCCGGTGAAAAAGCATATGTATTTGGCCTGATCAAGTATATGTATTAAATTCCCACTCCTACATGATTGTTAAAGATGTGGTGATCCCTGTCCTCTTTCGCATCCTGCCAAATAATTTGGGCCTCTGGCCCTTGGGTCCTATTTGCTTGGTGTCAGGACCTCACCTCCAGCCTCTTCACAACCAGGCCTCCTGCCTCTGAACCAGTTACCCATCATCCCGTGTTGTATTCAGACTGCATGGTAGGCTGATACAAGCTGGCCTGACATTCGTGTTTTTATCTCATAATCATCTGAGGGAAGTATGAAGTATTGTTTGGTGGGACTTGCATCTTTTCAAAACCCTCAGAACCATGGGTTAGAGTTTACACAGAAGTAAATTTATTGCCAGCCATCCTGAGACGTTCTGTAGGGGACGGGAGAGAAAAGCTTTTAATAAATAAAATAAAATAAAATAAAATAAAATAAAATAAAATAAAATAAAATAAATCCCACTGTATTCAATGGGTTTGTAGGACCCATTCATTTCCTATGCTCCACATACACTGCTGATTGGTTTCTTACTAACATCATTGGGCTACAAATATGTTAGGAACTTGTTTTCCATCTATTTGATACTGAATCACATAAGGTTGCAACATTGTATTTGAAGATATAGTTGCTACATTTAGTACAATTTGCCCCACCTTACAGATTTCTTTCTAAGCTGACTAAAAATGATCATACTTTCATTCTCCTTTTCTTCTTTCTTGAGTCCCCATGAACAAAGGACCTTGGAAATGAGTTGGGGCATGTTGGATCCCAAGAGCAGGTGTCAGATGTAGAGGCTGAGATGTAATTAAATTAACCAGTACAAAGATAAAGCGTACAGAATAGAGTTGGTGCCTTCGTATCAATAGTGGATTGGCTTCTTTCCCAATAAGATGGAATCAGTAGACTTTACAGCCAGTTTGAATGTGAAGGAACTAATTGGGTTGAGCAGAAGAAATTCGCCATCATTTGGCTTCAGGAAATAGCAGCAAAATGACACAGGAGAGCAGAACACAACAATGATGTGGTAAATCATACATTATATGATTGCACTACATTCTTATCCATTTCTGTTTTAATAGCCTGTCTCTACTCACTGCAGCATTTAATGGTCCCAGTATGACTTGATAGTTGGCTGTCAATTTTGGTTGGATGAAGTGTGTGTGTGTGTGTGTGTGTGTGTGTGTGTGTG
>NW_025335409.1:2401278-2482931 GCF_004798865.1 Varanus komodoensis
ATAGATTCCTAGAACTACTGCTGGTTCAGTGCTCTTAGCAGGAAAGAAATAAAGAAAAAAAAATGGAAGAATCAGTACTGCAATCAGTAATGGAAACCCCAGGGGGCTGGGAATTGAGGGGGCGGGTTGGAGACGTGTTCCCAGTTCTCTCTACATGATTTAAAAACTGACTGCTCCAATAGGGCTACAGTTGCTTCATAAACTTAAAGGAAAGCATCAGCTGATATGAAAATTAGTCCTAGCTTGCACAGGAATATCAAATGCTCCATATAGTGGTTTGTTAAAATGCATGAGAACAAATTGATGAACAGAAGCCACTACAGAATACTCCAAATTCTGGGAAGGAAATAGCTTCTCAAATAAAGGCCAAAGTACATGTTTCTTTAAATGTCTTGTCTAGCATTGTGTGATAATCTTGGTTTGCTATACCTTTATCACCACAGGGAGGAAGGAGGGTAGTTTGAAGCAAGAGGAAAGCTCTTCTTATTGGATATCCCCTATATGTAAATACACAGTAACAACAGTACCGAATCCAGTTTATAAATGTATAGTTTTAGAATATATAAATATACACACATATAGATTTACACTGCTTTTAAAATATGAAACATTTTGGCCTAAATCAGTCACAAATAATAGTATCCTACAATATCAGTTGTATATTAATAGCAAGCTAATTCTGAAAGCATGGATCCCTATGTGATCAAAATAGTACCATTCACACCAAAGTTAAAGGTGAAAGTATTAACAGGCTTTGCAGAAATCCTTTATTTTAAGAAAAAAGACCACCAAAATAGCCCAGTGGATGCTAGGCATGTGCAGTAGGTGCAGGATGAGAACTGACAGTTATTGGGTGGGTGGGGGGCAAAAATCTGAGAAAAGGGAAATGGGATGGAATGGAAAGGAATGGAATGGAGAATCCCAGTGGAAGGCACGACTGGCAGAAACCTAGTGCAGGTATGCATCTTGTTTTGTTTCAAGTTCCACTTATGTAGGGTGGACAGATGCAGCAGAGGACAGAGCTCCTTTATCTTTAACAATTGTATAGAAGAGGGAGTTTCAGTAGGTGTATCTTGTCCACAAGCTCCATTTGGTGAAATCCCCTTTGATAGGTAACAAAGGTGCCCTTTTTTGACCTGACAACCTTGGATAATCTTTATTTCTGATATCTACTTTCCATACATCATAAAGTGTGTACAGACATTTTGGACTGGATGTTTTTGCTGTGGAAGTCTTCAAAGCTCCACCTGAAAATGTGACCATCCCATTTAGCTTGGAAAATCAGCTGTGGCCCTAAAGACCAGCTTATAGATGTCCAAGTTGGAATGCAGTTGTCTGTGAAACGCAGTTATGAAACTGCAGAGCATTTGTGACTTACAAAGGTGCTTAATTTAATTTCCTCCCATTCTTTTTAAACACTGAGACTCCAGAAGAAAATACAGAATTAGAGCAAAGCCCTAAATCCCATTTATCTCCATGGTCAAATCTTTAGCTTTGGCTGAAGCAGCAATGTGTATTTAGACTGAAAAGAGAAAAAATGGGGCTATTATTTTTATAGCAGGGAAACATTTACAATGTTAAAGGGGAACAAGAGGAAATTAGTGTTAGGTTTTGAAACCCAGCTGAGCTGCTTCAACTGAAACTTTGGGTCGACAGGTGACTGGAACTTATAACAGACACTGAGTGCCATTTTGTAAGTACAAATATCATTAACTGCTTTGCTTGATGCTCCACCTTTCTGACAAAATATGGCACTCATTCTGAAATGCATTCAAACAACTAAGTGCATTAAAATAACAAAACTATATTGTGTAGTCTCTCTCCCAGAAGGAATACAATGGCAAAAGAAAATTCAGTCCATAAACAGGGAACAAGCAATTGCTTCCTTTCCCTTTCCCTGCTAGCAAGAGTTTTCCTTGGATTGCCAAGAGGAATTGGGAGACCATGTCTGCGGATTGGAGATGGGGAAATCTGTCAATGTTTCCCACACTGTAATTTCTTAGATCTTACATGTTTTGTTCCCATTCTGCTTTAGAAGAAATCTGTGCATTTTGGTAAGTTCTTGCCTATATGCATCAGCCAAATTCAGTAGGTTCAGCACAGTTATTAAATAACAACAACAACAATAATTTATACAAGCTTTATATATCATCCTCCATAGCCAAATTGGCTCTCTGAATGGTTGTCAAGTTAAAAAATACAATATACTGATAACATAATATAATAATAGATTTTGATAATAAAACATGTCAATACATTTTAGCACCTGAGCCAACCAACAAAAATAAGGACTATATTAAATAACAGACAAAGATAAAGAAGCATAAACAACTAAATCATTAATTAAATAAACAAATCACAGCAACTTGGCAAAGTCTATATAAGCAGGTATAAAATTTTTATAAAAGTTCATCACTTAGCAATTAAAATACTGAGAGAACAAAAAGATTTTTGCCTGGCACTGGAAGGTGTAAAGGGTTGGCACCAGGTGCATTTCTTTAGGGAGTAGATTCCACAAACGGGGCATCACAACTGAAAAGGCCCTTCCCCAGGTAGCCACCTTCCTGACATCCTTTCAGGCAGTTCTCAGAGAAGGACTTTAGAAGATGATTTCAAGGTCCAGGCAGGACACTATTAACAACAGTAATAAAAATCCTACAGCTGCAGGATGTTTCCCACAAGGCACTCTGCTCTGCCACTCGTCTTGAGACTACAGACATGGGTGGAGGGACCCTCTGACTGCTGGCATCGGGTGAAGGCCGAACTGGATGTGACTTTAAGTGAAAGTAGACCATTAATGTGCACAATGTTTTAAACAATGTAAATGGTAGACACTGGGGACACCTGAGCAAGGCTGGTGAGAGGAAAGAATTTAACCCATTCCCTGTCTGTTACAGACAAAAATTCCCTGCCTGAACTACTCTTTGCTTCCCCTGTCCCTGGAGCAAAAAGCCGCTTTAGGGAAGGTGATTTTGTCAGAAATCTAATAAAGGAGGAACCGGTTAATGCTGCTGCCCACAGAGGCTTTTGAGATATACAGGCGTAGATATACTTTGCATATTAGCCAAATTCATACACTGTCTAATTTGGCTCCAGGAGCTACTGGGTAGCCACACCATTTCTCTTCAAGTAAAATTATAGACCAGGGAGGAAAGATGAGCTGAAACCCAGTTGAGCATGAACCAGACATAAATGCTTGTTTATAACTCAGCGCTTTGTACTGCTGCTTGTCAAGCCGACCTTTCTTTTCTACCTTCCCTCTTTCAGCTGGACTCTTGAGTTTACAAGGTCTGAAGACAGGGTCTGTCTTTCATGTTTTGGATTGACAGAGGTTGTTTTGGGAAACAATTGACTGCAGGATTTTCCTTAGAGCATTATAGCAATTATCTGTAAAATAGGGGGAGTGTATAATAAAATGAAGTGCATGGATAGGGTGATTTGCATGTGCCAGAAAGTGTTGAAACAGCAAATTCCCTGCATTTGCTTCAGTGCTGTGCTGAAAAATCCTGCCACACTTTTTTAACCATTGTGAAATTCACAAATTATTTAATGGAGGCTGGCTAGGTGAAAGCCACTCCATGGCCAGAGACAGTATGTGCATGAATTCCAGGAGATGACTATTGCCTTCATGTCATGAGCTAAAGACATTTGGCTGACTGTGTTGGAATCAGAAACGTGGATGGCTGACCCTTGAACTCGATATGCCTTACGGCCTTATGAAGCTCTTACACTGATGGATGTTGCACGTGCTAGAATATTTTCTAAAGCTGCCTGCATATGGGCTTCTCTTAGGTGCAGTGTTGAGCCACACGACACACAGCACATTTTCATATAGCCATTTATTCTCTCCAATTCACCTTCTTTTTGTATCTGCATACTCTCTGAGGAACACACAGCACAGTTTGATCTCAGTTTCTCTTCCTGAGTCTTCTGCGTTTCATTGAAAAAAGCCTGTGGTCAGAATTTCACATTTATACTGACCATCAATGCTGGCTTTGTTTGCAATTTCAATAATGTCAAGCTGAAATATTATCCTGTTTTGATTTTGGGCCACAAATAGTGCTTTCAATGGAGCTCATGTGTAAATGTTTATCAAAAAACCCTGCAATGTATGAAATACTCACATTGTGAATCCTGTTATCTGCCCTTGTTTCCTCCGCCTGCCAATGCTTTTGTGTCCTTGCTTTATTAACAAAACAATATTATGCATCTCTACTCAGAAGTATGTCCCTGATACACAATTGGGCTTCTTCTTAGACAAGCATGGATGAGAGAGTAGCCGAACAATGGGGCTTACTCTTAAAAAGTGTGGAATGAATTTGAGACCAGGGACGGAATCCTATGCATGTTTAGGCAGAAAAAGGGCTCATTACCCAGCCAGGGCTTTTTTCTGTTTAAATGTGCATAGGATCGCACCCTAGGAGAATAATCCTAGACAGCGCCTGAGATCCACAGAACCCTCTCAGAGGCCATATACAGAGTTACCACATCGGCTATTTTTTTTTTTTTTTCTTAAGAAACCAGAGTTCTTTCTCCTGCAGTGGTTCCTGAAGTTTCATGAGGGTGGAAACTGGGTGTTCTGGGGCTGTGCCAGTGGGTAGGTCAGGAAATGCAGGGAGTGGCTAAGGATCTGAAGGATCTTCATCCTCTCTAGCTCCAACCATGTCCCAGAGTCAGAAATACTTCCATAAATATTCTAAAGTGCATGTAAATGTACATGTGCATGTAAATCTCCTATTGCCAGCAAAGGATGAAACATATTTTTTGTTCTTTCAGTAAAAAGAAGAAAAATGCAGTGAGCTTCATTTCCCTCCTGCCCTCTGACTTGCTGACCAAGCATGGGAAGGGTCAGCGTCTATGATATCAGAGGTTCTGCTCCAAGAGCACAAGATTCTCCAATCTCTTTCTTCAGCTCAGCCTATTGATTGGTTATTCACCTACTGTTTTGCCCAAGAGCTGAAGCTCTCTAGGCAAGTCACAGCCGTTGAGTCAAATGTTTAGTCAAGTAGCCGAGAGAGCCATGGCTATTGGGTGGCATAAAAATGAAATAAATGCATAAATAATAAATGCACAAATGGATCATCTGAGCCAATCTGAGAAACGGATAAATGAATTGGCTGATTTCTGGTCTGTTTCAGTTTGGCATGTGTCCATTCCAATTGTGTGGCTATGCAATATTTAAAAAACTACACAAAAATGAGTGTATTGATGAATACTTAAGTACATGTCTTTGAACATGCTTGCTCGTAAAATATGCATGCATAAATATATTTAATTTTAGCAACCTGAAGACATCATGATTTTTATGCAGGCTGTAGGATTAGTCTGTGGCAGGATTCCTGAGAAAAAGCAAAGCCAATAAAGAGCAACAGCACAAGATCAGTGCCAACAAACTGGCAAATACTGTTATGGGCATTGCAAAAAAACTAACAAAGGAAAGGGGCTTTCTCAAACTGTAGACAAACAATTCTTTGTTAAGTCCTAATTTTAAAAGTAAAATTCCATCCTAGAGAATATACAGATGAATCTGTAGAAATTCCCAAAGGCTTTTTTAAAAATTACTTTTCTGCTGCAACAAAGACGATAGACCCGTGAAGTATTTTGGGTCGGGGTAGAATGTAGAATCTACCAATAGCCTATGAATCCCTTACCATCTCTGATGTATCACCTTAATGGTAATCTGTACTAGTTTGCTATTAAAATTTGTATTTTGGGATTAAAACAGCTGTGCAGTGATGTGCAGAATAAACATTGAAATGTGAAAATTAAAATAAGCTTTTGGGGGAAATGGGTTTTGCTAAAGCTTGGCAAGCTACAGGTGAGGATTACAAATGGCTTCATACACTCACCAAATATTCAGATGTACGTAACTGTCAGCTGCTGAGTTTCTTGCTGTTTCAGCAAGTATAGTCATCACTGCTGTGATTCACTCTCAGATGTCCAGCACCAAAAGACTGTTACCAGCACAGTGCGGTTTATCGTAACATCCAAGGGCCGGGATCTTGTTTTAGCTTAAGGGATCATTTAGCTCTGGGCAAACATGCCATGGGCCATGGGACAGCACTGGAGTAGGCACAGCCCAAAGTGAGAGAGGCCCCAAAGTGCTGGTATGTACCTCCCCAAGCATGCCATTCTTCCTTCACAGACACCGATTCACATGCTCACGGAGCCAAATTTACTTGCCCCACTCTCCTAATGAGAAAAGCGAATAACTGCTGCATCCAAGGGTGGAGAGAACAGTTCCAAGAGGATACTTGGCAGGAAATGGAGGCAAGAAGCTCTGATCAGAAAGGGGGCTGTTAAGAAACTTCATAGTGCTTAGGATCAGGAGGGGTTGTGGACTCCCAGGGAGTGGCCCAAGGAGGGGTCAGATGGTTGCTGAATCCTCTTATAGTAAAGGAGAAATGAGGTTGAGTGTGTGGGCCCTGCTTCATCCTCCTCATCACAGGATACATCACCTTCCCCTGTCTAGGTGTTGAATTACTGGTGTGGGCAGCTTCCTCTACTCAGTCTAGGCTCCCCATGTTGGTGGAAGAGCAGGATTCCCAAATGCATAGGGAGAGTCCCTGTGGAAAAATTTCAGCCTGCAGTGCATGGAGGGGGTTCAGCATTGGAGCACCCCCTTACACACCTGGAGGTACATGAGGGGGGATTTGACATGAGCTGGTCCCTTCTCCTGAGTCTGAGCTGGTCTCAAACTCAGGAGAATCCTTTGAAGTGCAGCTCTTTTCTTGAAACTCAATAGATTGCAGAACAGTGTGAACTCCAAATGACTTTCTAGCAAAGTTGAGGGAGAAGCATTGACTCATGCCATGAGTTGCCTCCAAACTGGAAACTTCTCTCTGTCCCTCCCTTTCAGCAAAGCTTTTGACAGTACCCTCAGGGTGGCTCTTGCTGCTTGAGAACAAGATGGTGGGAATACCTGAGACCCTCTAACTGAGCAACTTGTTCCTCCCATTGTCTCCTTACCGGGTCAAGGACCAGGTCTCACATCTGCTCCCCCGCCCCTCCTAGCAACCCTTCCACTCCTTCCAAGTCAAGCTCTGTCTTCCAAGTCAAGCTTCGCTACGTAACCCTGAAAATTCAAAATCTTCCCACATTTCACTTCCACTTCCTCCTCAGAATCCAGTGATGAATCTGTCTGAAGTCTGCAGTGAGTGTGAGATGGACACACTCTCTACTGAATGCTTGAAGAGCCAAGGAGACTAAAGAAAGTGGGATAAAACAGGCAGGGTCCAGAAGCGCAAGAGCTTGTACAAACTGCAACTGGTGGAGAAATGTTATCGAAGAATGGAGGAGCCAAAGGAAAAAGTGTGACCAGCACAAAAGCCTACACATAGAGTCTAGCGAAAGGAAGCACTGTGCACTGTTGACAGGAAGGAAGTGGGTAGGCAGGTTGGTTTGGAGGGCTGGACAGAGAATGTAGGCCTGGAAGCCAAGCCAGGCCAGTCTTACTAGGACTCAAGCAGACCTTGATGGAGAAGGTCTGCTAGTCCTAGCTTCCCTTGGCACTGTAACTCTGTGGTCTGAAAAAGGCATGGAAAGAGGGGAGGGGTCCTGCATTTTATACTGGTTTGAATAAACCAAGACATTTTCTTTGCTAACACTTCTGTTTACAAAGGCAGCCTTAACTAAGTAGACATTATCCAGCCAAATTCAAGCATGTTTTATACTCATCAATCCCAACAGGAGAGTGAAACACGTGCCAACACATACACACACACACACACATCCCAATCTTTTATGAATTTGTTTGGGCAATTATTCAAAACAGAGAGAAAAATAGAGACCCATTGGTTCAAATCCTAATTAATCCTAATTAGAATGTATCAGTATTTGATATGTGTACAGTATGAACATAGGATATCAAGTTAACCAAAGTAAATCAAAGTAGATAAAATATTAGCATACATTAAGTTAATATTAAATTGTACTCACAATGGTATCCTTCCCTCAGGCTGAAATCATGTATCTGTGAAATTGGGAATTAATTCCATAAATCTCAGTTTGATTTACTTTTGAGTAGGCATGTATAGCATTGCACTGTTCTCTAGTGCAATGGGATGCCTGTAGCCCTCTGACCTGGGAGGGTTTTGGAATCACCTCCATGTACTTCCTACTCTGAAAGGCAGCTAGATAAACAATTTCAGCCATCTAATTTAGTTGCTTCAAAATGGAAGGAAGGAGGCTCAGGTGCCACCAGGATTCACTGTATCTTGGTGATGTTCTCCTCCCCTCTCTGTTCCCTGCAGTGTCCCTCACACCTCTTCTCTGAGGTCCTTTTTATGACCTTGGAGAAGAAGCCAGTATGGTTACTTATGTGCTTACTATAAGCAGGTAGGGAGGACAATCTCAGCTCAGATATCCTGATCTGAGGTCTGAGCTTTTTGTCAACCTCTGATCTGGGAACCTGCAAAGTTCTGTGGCCTTCTGAACAATGCTCATGGGCCAGATGATTGTTCTGTCCTTCTGATGATAGCTGTGAATAACCAATATTAAGGTGTGCACTTTTCTTTTTTGCCTTTATAATTTTACTGCAATGATAAAAATAGAGTTAAGAAGATGGCTGTTACATTTTTTGGTTCCAAAACAAAATGGATTACTAGTTTTCAATGCAAAAATACTTTGCATGCAAGATGACCATCTGTCCTATATTATTTTAGGGTTAACCTCATAAAAAATACCCTCCCTGTGTCCCCTGTGCCATTGTAGAACTATTTTCAATTCTATTCATGCCTTCCGGGCATCAGCATGATTTGGAAGCCTAATAAAGTAAGTCATCAAAGAACAACTCATGTGCCTAGAATTTGTATTACTACACTACAGGGAGCCCAAGTGGTGTTATCCTTTAACCATGTGTCTTCTAAATCTTCATTTATTGCCACAAAATCAATATTTTTTTTAAGTAGGAGGTCCCACTAAACAAGAAATGCTCACAGAAACCAGAATAATCATATTGTACTGAACTGCTTTCTCCCAGGAAATATCTACATAGTTCATCATTAAGATTATGTGATATTTATGGTTTTGTATCATTTCTGCCTTTGCACAGAGGAATTTAGAATGGAGTTCGAGCTTTGCTACCACTGTGTAGATAGGCTAAGTTGTGAGTTGGTGAGCTGTCCAAGATTGCACACAGATCTTCATTGAGAGGTGGTGTATTGAACATTGGTTTTTCATACCCAAGCCTAAAACATGAGCAACTGCATCATATTGTAGTGGCCTAATTATATATCCAAGCTGTATCTGGATTGAGCAAATAAGCCGGATGCTGCTGCTTTTCTCATGTCCTATTCATTGGCTTCCCATGGGGAGCTGGTTGGCTGTTATGAGAACACAGTGTCGCACTAAATAGGCATTTTCTTGAGCGGTCATGTAGCTTAAAGCCACTTACATTCATTCTGATAGCCTCCTCCCTCATCCTTTTGTGAGGGAGGAGTTGAAGAACTCTTTCTTCCTCACTTTGACTTAGCTGTCACCTCAGGGAAGCCCATATGAATCCCACCAATTGAAGGAACATGTGTAGAGACCCTATTGGATAGACACATCCCCTGCTACCATGTCCCATGGCCATACCTCACATGGCAATACCTGAATGGCCATGGGTCTTCTTTTGCAGAGGACAATCTTGTCTTTGAAGGACATACCCCTATTTGGAAGGTGTCCTTTATTTGGAGCCTAAGTCCAGTTTAAATTTAATTTTAAATTTGTATTGTTTGTTTGATTGATTGATTGAATTTTTATTCCACCTCTTTTTCATCTTGCAATGAACACAAGGTAGCTTACAGGATTCTTCGTGTGTCCATCTTGTCCTAACTAACTCTGTAATTAGGCTGAGAGTCAGTGGCTGGCCCCAAAACACCTAGTAAGCTTCCTGGTTGTGCAAGGATTAGAATTTGGCTCTCCCAAGTCCTGGTCCAGTACTCCAACTGCTGCAGCACAGTGGTTCTCAGCCTGAGCAAAGAACACAGGTTACTTAGCCACAATCTTTTACATTCTGGTGACATGTAGTACATCTCTATTCTGTTATAATAGAACATTCTATTATAATTATTTATAACATGTTTCAAATACATTAGCACATGGACATTTTATGCAACTTAGGATTCTGTTTTGTTCTCTTTTATGGCAAAGTGTGCCCTTTTAGAGCCTTTCAGTGATGTGTGGAGTCTAATGTATTATAGCTGGACTCTGAGTAGGGCACAGAAGTTTTTGGCAATAGGAAACCTTCAGGGTCTGCCTAAGCAGTCCTAGAAACAATTCCATTCCTTCTGTTCCAGTGTCTACAACCGTGTTTCCCAGGCCTGGCCCTGTGATGGATGCTCCATGCTCCTGACCCCCAGATTCCAGCTTGGCCTTGCTTCCGGATTGTGGCACACATCGGACTGCTTTATTTATTTACTTATATATTTATAAGCCACCAAATAGTCCAAAAAGACTCTCTAGGTGGCATACAACAAGCAAATTACAAATGCACAACAAAACATTAAAACCATTCATTAAATTACAATTCATAGTAATAATAATTCAACAAGGTTCATTCTGAAACATGTCAGGTGAGATTGAAAACCATCTCACTAATTAACTAAATCCAAATAAAATGAATAAACATCTAAAATCAGTTATTAAAATTTTATTGCAATGGCCACCACAAAGCCTGATGCTAATGGGCAGCCTTTAATAAAATGTAATAAATAAATAATAAAATATTAAAATAGGTGGAGAAGAAACGCAGAAACATGGAAACAGAGCGAGTCAGAAGGGTCCTCCTGGGCTATCTAGTCTGACCCCTGGCTCCAGCTGCTCCACTCATGACATGCTGACCATGTGCCTGTTCAGCCTGTCCTTGAACACCCTCACTGATGGGGTTTCAAGCCCCTCCTGTGGAAGCCGATTCCATACCCTCGGGGTCCTAACTGTCAGGAATTGCTTTCTGGCATCTAAATGGAACGTGTCCTGCCCTCCTCTGCAGGGGAGATCAGGCCTCTACCTACCTCTGTATGACATCCCCTCACATACCTGTATGTTGCCAACATATCCCCTCTGAGTCTCCTCTTCTCCAGGCTGAAGAGACCCAGTTCCCTCAGTCTCGCCTCATACGGCATCCCCTGCAAACCGCCCACCAACCTTGTGGCCCTACGCTGCACTGACTCTAACCTGGCTATATCCTTCCTATAATGATGGACCCAAAACTGAACACAATACTCTAGTTGTGGGCATACCAGAGTTGTATAGAGTGGTAGTAATACCTCTCTTGATCTAGAAGCCACACTTCTGGCTATGCAACCAAGGGTGGCATTTGCCCTCTTGACCACCGCATCACACTGCTGACTCATGTTTAGCCTGCAGTCAACCAATACCCTGAGATCCCTTTCACAAGTGCTTCTCTCCGGCCACTTGCCCCCTAACCTGTACTTATGACACCCATTCCTATGCCCCAAGTGCAAGGCCTTGCACTTATCCACATTGAACACCATCCTGTTGTCTCCTGCCCACTTCCATAGTCTGTCTAGATCCTTCTGGATCTGGAGTAAAAGCTGTTTGTCAGAAGTGGGATTTGAACCCACGCCTCCAGGGGAGACTGAGACCTGAACGCAGTGCCTTAGACCACTCGGCCATCCTGACTTCCTGAATGAGAAATGTTTCTGCCTGGTATCACGATCATTCCAGTCTTAGCCCAATCCCCACCAGTCTAAAATCTTTATGCTGGAACATCTACTCACATTTCTTTGCAGCCTTGCCTTTTGATCATCCTTTCACTCAGAGTCTGCCTCAACCAAAGCATGGCAGAAGTTGGAAGAGAAGTGAAACATAACATTTAATCCAGTATTAAGTAATTAATAAAAAAATATCTCCTATAATGTGACAGGATCCACTGCTGAATCACGGTAGTTTTGGTAAAGGGTGCCCCTGGGTCTGTTGTGGGAATTAACGGCACATTCAAGACAAAGTGGAATAAATAGCTCAGGAAGGTTGAAGGATGTGTGAATCCTAATTGAGGAAATTCATGTGGCATTGTGAGCTTTGTAGTTTTAAGGGTGCATAAATAATTTTCTGTCTGGTACAAGCATTTTTCACAGACAGAAGGCTGCAGTCACAAGTCACTTCCTGGATGCCTATCCATTGAACTGAATGGAACTTACTTCTGAGCAAGCATATGATGGCCTGTACTATAAAAATAGTTTGGTGCCACAGGCATTGGCAAGCACTTCATATACCTAGGGCACAGTCTTAGAGAACACAAACCTGCCTACAATTTGCATTTGTTAATTTGGATTTAGAAGTATGAATTAGATTTAGTTAAATTTTTACTGAAGGCACAGTCAGTCAATTACTTTCCCATCAAAATAACTCCTAAATAAATAACATTTCAATTAAGTTTTATCTCACCCCCAGAAGTTCCTCTTCAACACAACTGATTCGTAAATAGATATGAAATAATAAGCAAAAATGGTTTTGCTCATGAGCCCCTTTGCATGCGCACCTCTATAACTAGTAACTTTTCCACGCAAATGCAGCATCAAACAGGTGATAGAGTACTAATCCAAACACAAGCCAAGATTGAATCTGTGGGTCACCCTCAATTGATTTTCCAATTTCCACTCAGATCTTTCTCTAAAATGTAATCTTTTATTTGTTGGCTAATTATCCCACACATCAATCATGATGGCTTCTCTAAAGAAGTTCAAAATAGAAATAGTGGTGTCCAGTTCCATGAGAGGAGAAGAATCTAACATTTCCAGCAGAAATGAGGGCTGGAGAGTAGGGCAGAGACTGGGATGCAATTATCTGCAAAACGTGTGGTGACCTAGTTTCCAGGTTCCATCTTGAAGCTGGCTGTGGCTCAAGCCCATATCATTTCTTTCCTTTTTCTCTTTTCATATGAAAGGCCATGCATTTTTGTGTGTATTTTCCAAAGTCTGCACTAGTTTTGTGAATCATTTTAACATATACATTTTTGAGATGTAACACAATAATGCAGCTTTTTCAGTAAAATTGCCTCCCAGGGCATATGGATACATTGCATGTATCAAACTCAAGATGCTTTTTGCCATCCAGAAATGAGCAACTGCTGGTAATGAATGAATAATCCAGCAGGGACAATATTCATTTTAATATAAAAAGGGTTTTCCAGTGACTAATCCCTGTGCAATTCAGTCTTTAAGAGAAGAACTCATGACCCATGCCAGAGATCTTCCAGCTGGGTACTTTGGCTTGATCTGTGACCTTCCTGCTGAATCTCCTTTACAAAATAAGAGAGTTCTTTTTACACTTGACCAGTCAGACAATGGTGAAATTGTGCTGTTCTGAAGATGTGCATGTTATGCAATTGATGATTAAATGCAAATGATCCTAGAATGTTCTCTGGGGTCTTCCAATCAGGACTACAATCTTATAAAGAGGAAGATTTTACACATAGATTAATACATACACATACAACAGAGCAGTTGAAACATTTAGTTAGCAAAGAGCGATGGAAAAGGAACCTGTCCACCTCTTCCTTACGACATTTGGTTTTCCTGCATTTCTGGTCTAGGACCCAACTCATGTGCTATGTGAACAGCATGGCTGGTTGGATTCTAATCTATGCCATCCTCATAATGACATGGGAGGAGTGAATCCAAAGGAGGAGTTTGCATGCTAGCATTTCTGACATTCAAAGAAGGTCAGCAATGGATGAAGAAAATTCCCACATGATTCTGTCAGTTCAAGTGTTAAAAGACAGGTGTGTGTTCCCATTGGGAACTGGCAGTTCTACTCAGTACAGTATAATCAGGCTAAAATTAGAGATGGATGAATTTACCAATTTGGGGTCCATGTTACTCCCATGTATATTCATCCATAGTTCCTTTCATTCCATTAACACATGAATCTGGGATTAAAAATCAATGTACATATTTAATAATTCAAATATGTATTTAAATGTATATCATATGCACTGAAACATCTGTCTTTTTCAAGCTATGTCTTGATCGAATACATATGGGAAATGGGTGACTATGACTTTAGAATGATGAATGAAAGCAACATGATGGCGCATGGGAAACACAAAGAAACTATTTAGTAGGATTCTATATTCCCAGGATATGAATGAGGGAAAAGAAGCTAAGATGTTTCTGAGTATCTTTGATTATGAGTTCAAGTGAACACTTGGAGATGAAAGTTGTGATCCTCTCACATCCACTATTAATGTGATAAAATAGTCTTGTGAAAGCATGACAGTGTGGTAAGAAAGTGAGCCTTCTAAGTTATTCTCAACATTAAAGTTTCTATTTTACTGTGGTGCTCAGGTTGTGCATAGTGCATCTGAACACCATCCAGAGGCAACTCCAGGTTGAGCTGTTCAGGCAAAATGTCAGTAGCTGACCCCTACTCCACAAGTGAGACCTGGAGACCTTCCTGCCCCTGTGTTGGGTACTGCAGGCAGCTGTGGGTCCAGCCATCATTCTCATTTCCCAAAAAGGTGTCACTCAGGGTGCACCCAAACAGAGGGCAGACCCAGGTTAAACTCAGGTTACATAACCTGAAATATTGTAACATGGTTGGTGAAATGGGCCCTTTTATGGGAATAGATGGAAATGAGGAAATAAGTTCTGAAGATGCAAGATCACAAGCACACAAAATGATAACCTCTAATGTATCTAAAACAAAGGAGCATGATTTTGCTACTTATTTCAATGAAATGGCTTGAAGTTTTATCAAGCAAGAACCAAGGTTCTCATTTTCTTTTCCAAATTGTTTTGGTTCTCATCTTATTGCACCTTACTTTAATTTTCTTGAGAAATCTGCTTTTCAGTGCAGGTACAACCTAGTTATGGACATGAGTATAAGAAGAGGAAATCTCGTAGGGTTATTTGTTGTTTGGAGAAAGGATGGAGGGGATGTAATTTTAGCCTTTCTGCTGAATCCCCCAGGATGGTGGTTTGTGTTCCTGCATATAGTGAAAGGAGCGTGACTTGGAGTGCGTGCATGTGTGTGAGAGTGCATGTGATCTCTGTAATGGACAACAAAAAAGATTAAGGTCTATTGAAGCCTAACAGAGGGCAAGGACCAGAATTTTGAACAGATGGTATAGAGGGACCCACTGGCCTCTTGAAGGCTGGGGAGTGCTGAGAAATGGCAGATAGTAATTAGCAGGAGATTTTTTTTTAAGTATTCATGATCTCTCAGAACATCTGCTGAGAAAAAACAAAAAGAAAAATCTGACCCTGAGATTTAATGAGCATGATAAAAAAGATGTGGTTTAATGTACAATCAAGCACTGCAGTGTATGGTGATTTGTTTTGAAATTATTTGCTTTGGTTTGGTTTTAGGAAGGGCTGTGCATGGAATTGTGCCTGTAAATGCAGAAAAGCAATGAAAATGCCAGCTGTCTTGTTATGCAACTGGCATTCCTCTTCTTTTCTTTTTTTAATGGGAAAAACAAAGATCAGGTTCTGAATATTTCAAATGAATATATCACAGGCTTTCGGAATCTGTATACAGTCATAATGATCTTTGCATATTTGGGCTTGGGGAAAATAGTTTTGTCATATTTGGAGCATGTGGAAGGATTGTATGCAAAGCTTCCCAAATTGTAACACTTAAAAGCCAATTGCTAGAGGTGTCATTTGTTCACGACCTAGGAAATTCAGCTTTGGGTCTGGACATCAAAACAAAGATAACCAGAGAAATGAGAGAGGTGTATTTTTTTAATGTGTATTCTGAATGTGCTAAGCCCATTCATGCTCCTTCAATAAAGTAATGCAAAACACACACACACACACACACACATTCACAGACTTGGTTAGCTTTTCAGGGGGTTGTAGCAGCAATTTTAACATGACAGTTCTAAAATAAGAATTGGATTAGAAAGCAACCAGAAAGAAAGTGAGATGGTTACATAAAAGTGTCTGAATGACAATCAAGCAGAAATTATTAGTGTGTTTTAAGGGCATAGCTCAATTTGTTTTCTAAAGGATGTTGCATAATCTTTGAGACTGATATCATGAACCCCACATTCTGGAATATGTTGTCACTGGGGACTCACCAGGCCCTTTCATTTCTGGCTTTCAGGAACAACCTTTCACCAATCTGGCCTTCCACTGATGCTATTTTAGTAGACTCGGTTGTAGTTACACTAGTACACCATAGGTTTTGTTTCTTTTTATTCAGGATGTTTGCTGCAGTTGCTACTTTTACTGTTTTTATTACTCTATCTGTTTTATTACCATATTGTGTTTTATTATGGGAGTTTTATTGTTGCACGCCATCTTGGGAGAGCTTCTGTCCTGAAAGGTGGTTAAGACATATTCGAAAATATTTTTAATGTATAAATTAGCAATAACTTTTTGTTTTATTAAGTATCAGTGTTCTGCAATGGAGGACAAGTTGTACCTTGATCATTACAAGATCTAAAGTGGCATACACAATTTTCTTCCATGTTCTGTGTCAAAGATCTTGTGAAGTGAACAGAATGGCGTGACCCTAGAAACATTTGGAACTGATGTGCTGTCAGCAATAAAGCCAGGGCAGGAAGAAAAAGATCCAGATTGCGTACCTGCAGGATTGGGCTCTGCTGTTGGCATGAGCTCCAGGTATCGAGGCATCTGACACAATGGACAGTCCATATCAGTCATTTTCTGGCCAGGGTGAGAGCCAAAGTGTATATCTAGCAGGTGAGCATGGTAGATAAAGCTGCAAAAAAGGAAAAAGAGGTCTATTTGTTACATTTTATCTTGCTGCTTACCCAAGGTCTGTGTTCCCTTCATCACAACAACCTAGTGAAGTAGGCCAGGTTACGAGATGGGACCTGGGCCAAGGTCAATGAGTTATATGGGTCTCTGTTTCTCGTACAGTGCTCCATCAGACCACACTGACTCAGATACATAAGGCCAAGTCTCAGCCAAGGATCCTGTAAAGAATTATGCTCTAGTCAGCTCAGAGATAGCTAAAGCAATGACTAAAACTGAGTTTGGGTCCAGAAAGAATTGGGACTCATTCTTTCCTTCCACTCTACAGCCTGGAATAGACTTCTGCAATGGGCACTACGACCTCAATATTGCACTGGTCACATCAAGGTTTCTCCTGTATCCATCAACAGTCCTCATGGAGTTAGCCAGAGAAAGTGTTTCTGTCCCTGGAGATCAGGGAAGTGCGAAGATCTAACTCGAATGTGGCAATATGATTGTCAGCTACACCTACTGGACATCATTGAAGACTTCCCCACAATCCTGTCTTGTTCAACCCATGTTCCTTTCAGTGTGTTTTCTCTCTCTTCCCCCACTTGCTTGTGCTTTGCCGGATGCAACTGGTGTGGTAGCAGAATGAGATAAACTGCTCTTGGCAGGGTAATGAGATGAATTAGACCTTTGACCTACGGAAGACCATGAGAAATGAACGGATCATTGACTCTCCTTTCCTTTTATCCTTGTTAGATAGTCTGCCCATGTGAAACAGATCAGCAGATTTAAACACTCTGTGGCATGCTCACACCAGGCTTTGCCTTGCTGAACCTTTAGATCTTAAAATATATATATATATAATGTTGAATTCCATAAACAATGGAAATGAATTACCACTAAATGTGAGAGATTGTGTCTTAGAGGCACGAAATCCCTCCCAAAGAGATGAATTTCACAAGGGGTCAAGAAAATGCAATGGCTTGTTTGTGAAACCTGAGGGAATCCATCTTGGTGAATTTGAATATGAACTGACATGATCCACACCTCCCAGACTCATGTGAAAATTAGAACTTTGTTACCTGTTGGCTTTTTCACCTCCCAAATATTCCAGTGTTGTTCTTGGCCAAAAATCAATGCATACATAAATATAAAAGCACATTTAAATGCATGTTTTTGAGAGAAAATATGCTTAGAAATGTGTATTCTGGCATTTAAATATGTATTTAAATGCGATTTTTAGTTTGGTTTACAGTTTTTGCAGATCAATGCAGATATTAGTGAAGATAATGTGGGTGAACCCATGCAGAAGTGACATGTACCAAAAATACATTGGTTTATCCAGCTCTAATTTTGACTAATTACTCTTCACTGAAGGTACTGATGGTGGTGCTGATGGGTTTTCCCCCTTAAGGATTTGATTTCTTTTAAGGAGAAGAACCCAGGCTATTGTCTCTCTTGAATAATGGTTGAACTCAAGACATATAAGGCACAACAATCAGAAATGGCTCTATATTTACAATTTTTATATATAGTTACTTACTGAAATATCAACATTTTTATTGTAAGCTGCCATCTATGGGCTTCATCTAAAAGGCAGGGCAGAAATAAAATAACAGAATGAATAAATGAATCCTGCCATGCCCCCTTAGCACCTTGTGAGGTTGCCTTTTTGAGGGGCTGTTTTGTTTGGGAAGGGGGCCACACTCTTTGCTGTTTCCTGCTGACCTGTAACCACCCCAGATATTCTCTCAGTGGAATCCAAGCGCAGCCCTTTGCTCATTCACTGGTGTGGAATATTTCCCACTGGGACATGGACCTTTCACTTAAAAGAGCACATGCCAATCAGCACCGTGTTAGCACAAGGTAGCACTTGTTTGAGCTTTGTACCCTGGAGATGCGGTAGGACACTGAGAGCAAAGGAACTGCTCCTGTGCAGCTCCCCCTCAAAAGGAAAGGGGAAAATGATTTATGTAACAAATGTATGTGAGCATAAATTGTCCTCCTTTAACTTATTGAAAAGTTAGCACAGTGTATTATTATATTCAAAATACCCTTCTAAAAATATTTCATATTGAGGCTGATGAACTACTTATGATTTTACATATATATCTATGGCAGAGGTGGGCAACTTAGGGGGTTTTGGTGGCCAGTTCCAACCCACCTACCCTTGAGGAGCTTCACTTCCTCCTCTGCTCCTCTGAATTTTGGCAGCAGCAGCTTGAAAAGCTACTGGTAGTCTGATGCAAGATTCAGTGAACCGCAATGGTGGCCTAAAAAGACCCAAATACCTTAAAGTTAATTTCAGGCATTTTTGCCCTTGCTTCAGGGCAAGCTCACCGGCAGGTAGCAGTGGGGGACAGCTGAGGCCACACTTGTGACTAGAAGGTACCTGATGAGGCCTGGAGTCCACATATTGTTTGCCCATTATCTATGGTCAACTGCCACAGAGCATAGCAGGAGTGACTAGCACTGGTAGAATCATAGAATAGTAGAGTTGGGAGGGCTGAAAGCTACCGGGTCCAACCCTCTGGTGTTGCAGGACACCAAGTTACACCACCCAACTCAGATGGCTGTCCAGTTTCTTTTTGAATGTCTTTTGCTCACCAGCTCTCTAGGCAACTGGTCTGACCGTCATATTGCTCTGACAGTGAGGAAGCTTTTCTTGATGTCCAGCCTGAATCTGGGTTGTTGCAACTTGAATTGATAATTCTGTGTCCTACACATCAGCAAGAAGAGATCTTGACCTTCCTCTTTGTGAGGAAGCTGGCGGTAGCTGGTGGTAGATGATAATATGTTCCCTTCACTGCTGTATGAAAATGAGGAGGAAGTATGCCCCACACCCTTAATGATTGAGTGGCATCCTCACTGTCATTTGACAGTGGTGGAAACAAGAGATGGTTGGGGAAATACCATGTGAGAGTTGGCTAGGAAGTGTCTACCAGTAACACACACAAGTGATGATGTCTTCAGCTTGAGCCATGGAGTCCTTTCCACTCATTTGCCATTCAGCCATGTGGCAAGCTACCATCACCCACCCAACCTTATGAGAGGAAGACAATCCTTGCCCTTAGACCTACAGTCTGAAAGGCACAACACCAAAGGCAAAGGGATTGGTAGAAATCTAAGATTCTGTCCTCTGGAACTTGTGAGATTTGCTGGAGCAGAGGAGAAGCAGCATTACAGTGGAACATTCTGAACTGAGAACTCCTGGCCCAGGCCTTTTCTAGGTCAGTGTGTGTGTTACCCGGTTACCCTTGTGTTTATAGCCTAAGAGGCAGAGGGATTTGTGCTTTCTAGCATGGCATACTTTCCCAAGAACTGCCAGTCCCAGAGTTCCTTGTTTAGAGGCATAAGGGAGGGACAGCTGACATGGGAAAGAAAGCACTGTAATAGCCAGAAGCCTTGATCACAGGACAGTGAAAGCCAGTCCTATGGGAAGACTATTTGCAGGCACAAAATATATGGACACTTTCTCTTGCAGCAGGTGACTGCCATGAATGACCCTTAAAAATAATGAGATGGTATGCATAGTAAGGGATCGTAATATATGTGTGGGAAGGAGCCCACATTGCCAGTCTGTACCACTGCCCTCCAAAGATGCTTTGGTCCTGGGAACAGGCTCAGTTTGGAAAAAGAATCAGGATTTGCAGGCATTCTGGGGACAGCACCCGCCAAGATGGAGCTAACTTAAAAAGGAACCATGCTGTTTTGAAGCTACAATCCTATAGAAGTGGGTCTTACCTCTAAGCAGACAATTAGAAGTATGTGCTGTCAATGTGTTTGACAGTGTGTAGGGGAATTCTCATAACTTTGGATAGTTGCCTGAGAAGAAACTTTTCCGTTACTCAAATTATGTTTGTTATAGAGTTTGCAGGGCCAAGCTATCCAGCTGGAATTGCACTTGTGTGTCCCTCTTTGAATTCTTGAGGTTACTCCTTGTACAATGCTATTTTAAGTCGGTATGTGTGAGTGTATGTGTGAGTATATCCCCCTAACACAGTCTCTAGAGTACTAATCAATTCTAGTTTGAAACTGATTGTAGGTGCTTCCCTACTATTGAACTCTTACTTGGTATGCCAACCAGCAGCCTTCAGAGCCAAGAGGAGCAGTAAACTTATTTGCTACAGAATGATTTGAAGCAGGACCAACCCAGACTCACCTGTGGGTGCAGCACTGGGAATCATCTCAACAGAAGGCACTTTGCAATCACAAATGGCTGCAAAGGAGAGAGCTTGTTTTACTAGCACCACAGTCCCACAATAATGTTTTACAAGGCCCATTGGCCTCTGCCCAAGTTAACTGCAGTGTTGGCATCAAGAAATATATACCTGTCTGAGGAGAGGAACACAGAAGGGGTGATGCATATTTCAAGGTAGGAGTGCTTTGTCCCACACACTAGATTTCTCTAGTGTGGATTTCAATTGAGGTAGTTTCAGGTGTTGCAGTTTTATGTTGATGTGATTCAAGTAAAAATGTTAAAAAAAAAAACACTCTGGAGTCAGTGAAAAGTTCCTTTAGGCCAATGGTCAAAGTGGAGACACCAAAGATGCATCCACCTCTTTCAGGAGTAACGGTCATGCCAGCAGAAGAGAAGGAATATCACTGATGGTGATGGGGCAGAGAAACTCCTGAAGGGCAGCTACTTGGCAGCTGTGGTAATTGAAGGAGACACTGGAAGAGGATCTTTCACAGACAACAGGAGTGACATTTAAACCAACTTTGGTTAGTACTGCACAGAAGAAGGCAATGCTGCACCATTTTTTCTTACCTGGGAAACATGGAGTTGGAACAATCCAAAATGAAGAAATAGATAGTGCTGGAGTCTGAGGGTCTCAGGTTTGAAGGCACCCAACCAGCTACTAGAGGAGAGTAAAGGATAAGTACCAATGGTGCTGTTGCTAATGGCAAAGCTAGGTCAAACCTGAAAGGAGGTCTGGTGGCTGACATAACAGAGGTGAAAGGTAAGTGTGATGCTGTGCAAAACATACAATTGATCTGTGGAATGCGAGAATGTAAGCTAGAAGCCACAAAGCGAGAAATTAAACTGTGAAGTTAAACATCACAAAAGTTGATGTAAGTAAACTAAACTGGACTGTAATAGGACATTTTCAATCAGACAAACACAAAGTGTTTTACTCTGGAAATGACAGACTCAGAAGAACTGGACAGAACAACAAAAGATGGGAAAGAAGCTTGCAAATATATGTTGAATACTGGAGAAGATTTGTCTATGTTTTATTGGGTATAGCAAAGTCTTTCACGGTGTGAATCATGAGAAGCATTGGGATGCCCTGAGAGAAATAGGTGTGCCTCAGCTCTTGATCATCCTGATCATGGACAGCCTGGATCATGGAAACCAGACACTGTTAGGACAGGATGCGGAGAAAGAGAATAGTTTCCCATGGGCAAAGTTTTCAGGCAAGGGTGCATGTCAGCCTTCCCCAACCTGGTGGCCTTTGGATTGCAACACCCAGAATTCCCATCCAGCAGGGCCATTGACTGGGAATTCTGGGTGCTGCAGTCCAAATGTGTCTGGAAGGCACAAGGTTTGTGAAGGTTGGTGCATGTTATTTCTCTATCTGTTCAGTCTGTATGCAGAACATATTTATTATATTTGTATCCACTTTTTTTCTTTCAAGGAACTTAAAGCAGCTTACACAATTCTCTTCCTCCTCTTAATTTTATCCTCATAACAATAACCCTGTGAAGTAGGTTGGGCTGAGATTCTGTAACTGGCCCAAAGTCACCCAGTTAGCTCCATGTTGGAATGGGGACTAGAACCCAGATCTTCTGAGTCCTATTCATGCATTCTTAACTGCTACACCACACTGGCTGTCTAACATATCATAAGGAAAGCTGGAGTGGAAATTAGCAGAATATGTATCAATAATTTAAGATATGCAGATGATACCACATTACTGGAGAAAAGCAGCAATGAATTGAAATGTCTCCTGATGAAAGTGAAAGAAGAAGTAAATGTAGAAATGAAGCTGAATGTTAAGAAAGCAAAATTCATGATTACAGGAGAATTACACAACTGTAAAGTCAACAATAAAGTAATTGAAATTGTGAAAGATTTTGTATGCCTTGGCTTAGTCATCATTCAGAGGGAGACTGCAGCCAAGAAATATGAAGAAGACTTGGAAGAGCAGCAATGCAAGAGCTAGAAAAGATAATCAAGTCTAAGGATGTTTCACTGGAGACCAAGGTCAAGATCTTCCATGCTACTGTATTCCTAAACATCACATGAGGGTGTGAAAGCTGAACGGTGTGAGGAACAAAATTCTTTATGGATACTCCAGACTAACACAAAGATGAACAAATGGGTTCTAGATCAAAGCACACCAGAACTTACCCTGGAAGCAAAAAATGAAGACACTGAAGCTGAGCACATCATGAAGGCAAGTTCTGGGGAAGACAATAATGCCAGATACAGTGGACAGCAGAAGAAGTCCAAATATGAGATGGACTGATTCCATAAAGGAAGTTTACAAAAGCAGAGCAGGACTGTGAGGGACAGGAAGTTTTGGAAGATGTTCGTTTGTGGGGTTGCTATAAGCCTGAGATGACTTGATAGCACATAAGCACATAAGAACAGCACTAATCAATAACAGAATCTCATGTACTAATAAATATATGTGTGTGTGTATATATGGAGTAGATGGGTGCCTCTGTTTGCTTAGCCTGTTGTCCAGGTACTAGCCGTTGATTGACAAATTCAGGATCCATGCCATTCCCTTCTATGGTTCTTTAAACTTGAACTTGGTTTGGTAGCCCTACAAAGAGAGGAAGCCTTCAAAGAAAGGACTGTCTTCTGAGAACCCTTCAAGCAGAGGAATGTCCTCTGTAATGTAGGACAGATGGCCACCTTACATCTGAGAGTGTAATAAATTCAGCTTGAAAAGTACCCTTGTGAATTGTGAAGAGAAGGCAAGTAAAAATACATGACAGCCAGTTAGAAATGAATCCAGGCCTCTGTTGTGTTTACATTTGCATTAAGCAGCACAGGATAAGGAGGCTCTGTGCCCAGGATAGAAGGGGAACCCCTCTCTTTTGGGAGGCAATGTAGACACCATGGCTCCATTTAAACCTCATTATGACATCAATTCATGTTTTCTTAAGTCACAGGTTTGTGGTTCAGAACTGTAATAAGCCCTTTAGAAACAAGCTGCCTTGCAAATGTAATTTAATCCATGCAACTTCCAGGTTGTTTTTTCAAACAAAAATTATACACTTTCTACACTGAAAGAATTAAGGCTTGTTGTGAACAAGTTCACCTTGTAATGCTTTTATTTGAATGAAGAACTCACAGTTGTTCTTTTAGAGTTAGGATTCCTCTGTAATTTAAGGTGATTACATTTAGCAGCCTGTTTAATTTGGCTTTGCTGCTCCCCCCTCCCCACCCCCTGCCCCGGCTTTGGCATCTTGAGTGGAAAAGTTTGCAGACTGGTTTGCAATCAGTTTGCAGGCTTCCATTCATGAGGCTTCGTCTGACAGTATCACACGGGCACGGACAATTGTGTTGCCAGAATGGTGAAAAGCAAGTTGTGCTTCTTTCTGTTCCCTTGTACCACTCAAGCCTTGAATATAAGGAATCCTTACAAAATATTTATCTATTTCCTCTGTGGCCAGAGTGATTTGGTTCAAGTTGTACAAAGGAATTTATCACTGCTCAGGTACAGATCTATGGAAAAAATGGCCATGTATAATTGCCTTGATTTCCAAGGAAATAATGGCTAAACTCCTTTTGATTTGAACAGAGAAGAGTTGCATTCGCAGGCATGGACAATGTTTTTCATCAAAGCAAGCAAATGGGACACTTTTGAGAGAGAGATATATCTCAAATAGAAAAGCAAGAATGAGACGAAGTGAGCATCACAGGGGAAATGGAAAGGCATACAAATATCAGTCATTTGCCTGTCCTTATCTGGAATTTGTCATGTCAGAAATTACAGATGAAACAAGGAAGCAGGTCCAGGCAAGGAAGCAAATGTGGTTTTTTTCTACTGAAAGTGCTTGGGCTGAGTCATCAGCTGGGTTACAGAAGGGTTTGGGGATTAGGGACTTGTTGCAAAGTCTTCTCGGAACAGGTGGGTTTTGAACTGGGCTTTGAAAGAGGAAAAGTGCTGGCATGATGCAGAAGTTTTGGGAGGTGATCCCAAGCATGCAAGATATGGTGGTTATCATCAGCATTTTGTATCATGACCATTTTTGTTTTGTTTTGTTTTGCAAATGGGTTCTCAAAGCAGCCAAATGTGCTCTGGGCCCATTCTGGGATGGCAGATCTGTATATGCAACATCATGTCTATTCACTTTATCGCTTCTCAACATGTAATTGATGTTGGAAATGGAAAGGAACAACTCTAGTTGGTGCGTTCTATAAAAAGATCTCCCAAGACATACTGCTAGGAGCTGCATTTTTTAACTGCACGTTTTATTACAAAATGGCCACTCTTGAAATTTCCCTCTAGAAATTCAAAATGACCTGTCAAAGGCAGTGATGCGCTGCTGCCAGCAATTTAATAAAAGTCTCATGTGGCTTCCTTTCCGTCCTCCAGTCTAACACAGTGTAAGTGACATTCAATCCAACAAGGCAATTACTCACAATATTGTCCCATTTTTCTTAAAGCAAACAGTTTTATATCAGCTGGTATTGAGACTATTGTACATATTTTGTTCTTGAAAACTGAAAATGTGTATTGGTGGCAGTGATACTCCATGTATCTCTTATTGTGGTATACTATTTGGCATCTTGAAAATCCCAGCTACAATGATTTTAAGGATCAAGTTTCTATACCTCATGGAGGTGGTGAAAATTTATGACTGGTTGGCCTTGGTACCAAGAGCAAGATTACAGTAGTTTTTGTTCCTTGAACATCATTAGTGCCCATGGCTTTCCCATTCTCTATCATTAACTACTCTAGTCCCAAGTTGTTCAGGGTTCTGTATTGTAGCACCAAAACATTAACCTGTCCCTTTAGCAAATAGGCAGCCCATGTTGATCCCTCTGCAAAGACGTCACATGCAGAAAGAGGTTAACTCTTAGTGACATCTGAGCTGCTGTATCCTGCTCTACCTCCAACTTCCAGTTTCCAGACCTGCCCACTTACAGCACATAGCAGTCTTGAGGTTTCCAGTCAACTGAAACCAGTGCTTTTTTTGTCATAGAACGCACCGGAACAGAGTTTCGGCACCTTTTTTCAACAGATTCTCCAAGTTTTAAAAGTAACTTTTGAAAATTTGATGTTTGGTCCATGTAGATTTGAATCGCCCTGTCGAGCGTAGCAGGTCGGCGGCAAAATCATTAAAATGGTGCATGTGGGCTGCTTGTGTGTCGAATCCGATGCATGTGTGCTTCGTCCATGCTGGTTGTGATGCTGCTGCTTGGCTTGTGAAGCTGCTCAGCTTGTGATTGGTCGTGTGGTCACGTGCTGAGTGCTTACTGTGGGCGGTGACCGTTATGTTTTGTTACACAACTGATGTGTGTGGGTGTGTGTACAGTGATTGACTACATGCAAAAGGTAAATGATTTCATGAGTTCTGGCACCTTTTTTCTTACAAAAAAAGCACTGACTGAAACTATATTTATGGTACATTCCTTGGAGACTCAAGTAAGCTTTATTTAAGTATAGTGAGTTAAGCGTTGATCTGTGCAAGAATCCCAGTTTAACCTATGGAGTATAAGGGCGTTTAGATTTTTTTGAGCTGAGGCATTCCAGTTGCATGGCATGATAATGGTATAATATGGCCACTTAACAAAATTTTCTTTTTTTGAGCTGCTGTGGATATTGACTTGGGAAACTGAAGGTGCCTTATAGGTCTGCAATACTTGGATAGCTGGAGAAATTTTGTTATCAGATCAATGCTGCAGAATGCTTGCATTCTGGAACAAGTCATTAGAATAAGACAGTGTGTGGTTTATAGTTTCCCTTAATTATCATTTGTCCTTATTCTGAAAGATATTGTCAATTATCATGCCGAATAATAAGCTAAATTTAAAAATTCTTAATGAAAATGTAAAATTGTCACTTGTGAACATAAGCCTATAAAACTTCTCGGAGAAGTGGGTGAAGCATTATCTGCCAGTTAAGTCACAAGAGGTCTCTGCTTTTCCCATATCTGCTTAGGCAATCCTATGAACATTTATTTATTTATTGTGTTTATATCCCACCTTTCTCCTATGTGGAACTCAAGGTGTCTACTTGCAGTTCCCAGGTGGTCTCCCCTCCAAGCTCAGGCCAGCCCCTGATCTGCTTTGCTTCAACATGGTGGATGTCTTCTGCGCCTGCAGACCATACTCTGGGCCATACTTAGTAAGCAGTTAGCCCCCTTCATCTGTACTTCTGAGTAATTGTGCACAGGAATGTGTTGTAAATTTTGGTAGATTTGTATAACTCTTTATCCCACAGCAATTTCTCCTTCAGTTGATATAGTAGAAAATACATGGTTTGGCAAATGTTAAAGTTGCATCTGTGTTGCCTCCATTTCCCCTTCAATGGACCCATCTTATTTAAGGCAAGCATTTTATCATGGCTGGTGAAAATCTGTGTGGGATCTGATAATTTAAAGAGACACACAATTTATGTTAAAATACTATTTTTAATGCTGTCCAAATATATTTATGTTGGGAAAGTAAAAAACTCAGCTGTTTTATATAGGATTTGCTAAACCTCTGAAAAATGAAAACTAAGCTCATTTTTCTCCATTTAAAATTGGGTGAAATCTAGACATCTTTCTCTATCAGCAATCACTGAATGATGAAACAGAACTCAGTTAAGATCAGCCTGGCTTAATGGTCTAGTTCAAAGTCTGAGACATAGATTAACTGAAACTCAAACCTGATCCATTTCACATCATCCATATAAATCATTGGGCTGGGTCATGACCAACTTAAGTATCCTAGATTTCAGTGGATCTACTCTAAGTGTGATTACATCAGAATCCAGGCTGTGATCTACAATGATAGCTTTCAAACTGTGTTGGAAGGAACCTTGGGTTCCTCAATGAGAAGACTGGAATTGGTGAAACAACATTCATGAATGAAGGCCTTTTCCAGCCTTACACCTGCAATGAAGAGCAACAGGAAAATGTAGCATTCTATGCTACACTCTGAGTTCACTAGCTAAGACACTTAACAGGTTAACATTCTTGCTCATTTGTAGATTTGAGAAGTACACTTATCCATTCACAATTTTCAGAATTTCATGAATCTGTTTGCAACTTAAAACACACATAAAATAATATCATAGGGGAAAGTGCAGGTTCATGTGCTATGCTAAAGTGCATAGAAAAGTACATGAATTAGGGAAAATCTCTAAGAAAAATGCATATACTAGAAGAAATGCATGTTCTTGGGAAATATGCATGGAAACGTGGATTTTTGCTTTATCTTAAAAAATGGCAAACTGCTGAGAAATAGAATGGAAAAAGTGGATGCTTGAAGAAACTGAACTTGGCACATTTGATTGCTTGGGATGACAGTGAAGTGCAACAGGCCTGTGCGAATTGGGGCATGTGTGTGTGTGTATGTGTTTGTGAGTGTAGACCGCTTTCTGCAATTGTGAGTTCCATGGAGGAGCTCCTTGCCAGATAAGAAGTCCATGGAAAGGATTCCTTTCAGGCTTGAACTTGCCAACTGTTTTTTTCCAGAACGAAAAACTGGCTGCAATCTTCTAGTCAGAGAAATTTATGGACTGATTGTACATTTGCGCCATTTTTGATTGCCAGTGTCAGTTGGTGGGACAATGCCAATCAGAGATGTTTTTCCCTAACTAAAACCCAGGGAGACCACTTGGTGAACCTTAATATGCTTATGAAAGCTTATTTGTGTAGTATTTCACAACTGCTAGGATCAAGGGTTCTCCATACTCAGATAAAAATAAATTTTGTAGTGGTGTATTAATGAACCTACTCTGATCAATTATCTTTGAATGATGAGGATAAAAATTAAATTGTTCTGTTCTGTTCGGAAGAATCTTCTGCTCAATTCAGCTGTCAAATCAAGTCAAGTGTCGGCATAATTGGTTGCAAAGTAGTTCTTAATAAGTCCTTAGTAATCAGTATTTCATCTGTCAATCTAGTTTAGTGTGACTCAAGATGTATAATTATCAGAAGTTTTAAAGCTGTAGTTAACAGCTTTATAGGCAGGGAAGCCTATGGAATGCATCAGCAAGCTGTCAAGCGATGAGAAAAAAATTAAAATGTGAATGTGCTTTTAACCACTTTGCTGCATAAAAAGGAGCAAGCTAAATGTCATCTTTCAAGGCATCTCTCTGATAATTTTGCATGGACCCAATGAGATGTGAGTAATACAATAATTTGCTGCCATTTTGCTAAGTGATATGGTAATAGTACTGTGCCATTACTTGGAATATTTCTTATTAAGTGCTTGTAGATTCAATATCAGATTCCCTATTGTTCTACCTAAACAACTTATCCTTCAATTTTATGATATTTTCATCCAATAGGAAGCATATTATAAAATGTTAGCACAACAGTTACTATAGTAACACTCCTGAATGGAACACAGCCTCTGAGTAAATGATGGTAAAAAGAAAACAAACATCTCCATGCTGGTGTCACAGGTGTCACACGGATGGAGAGAGCTCTTCATGGTCTCGATGTTTCAAAGAATCTTTGTTTTGACCTGGTTAGGTTCAGACAATAGCTGGATTCATATATTGCAGCAAACAGCCCCGTGCTGTTCCCCTGGTCCTGGGATTTTTGCCCAGTCTTGCATGTCGGATGATTGCATGTTCCGTGGGCAATGTGGGCTCAGCTGTCCCATTGCATGCTCCCACTCTTGCCATGCATCCTGGCAAGTCCCATGAGGGAAATCTCCTTCCTCACTCTGTTGCGCCCTATGGACCAGCAACCTCATCCTGATTGGTCAGCAAAGGTTTTGAAGTGGCTTCTTCCTCTCCTGGGTGTACCTGCATCTGTGCGATACTTCCTAGGCACTCCAGCTCCCAAATGATTTTTATTAGATCACGATGGACAATTTGCCATGATTTCTTCCTCCTTTCTTGGTGCGTTTATTTGCTTTCTCCCTGTTTCTGAAAGTAAGCAGGATGATAGCCATTTTTCTTAGTCAATAGGAATGAAGTGTGTGTTGCTGGGGAGTTGAGGGTAGTAGAGAATGCATGGCTGAGTGGCCACTTCTGTGGCCACTCTTCCCACAGAGCTCAGTGGTGTTTTAATGCCGATAATGGTAAGATGGAAATCCGTGGTCTGGGATGGGGAACTGTTGGCCAATGGCAAACTCCAGCCTGGCACACGCTCCACTGGCACATACTCCTTGCTCCACATCCTTGCTCCACTGTGCTTCCTTGCTGCTCCTCCCAGTGGCTTCCAGTGGCTCCCTCAGGAGTCACCATCTCAAGCCCCTTGAAGCAGTAGCTGCCCATGGAGCTTGCTCCCCTTGCCACTTGCATTTCCCAGTAGAAAAGTGGGCAGGAGGAGAACAGAGTGTGGGGAGAAAACATGCAAAAAAGCCAAGATGATGGACACTCCATGGAAGATATTTGATGCATATGTATTTAAAACATTTATTACCCTTCCTTTCTACAAGTCCAAAGTAAGCAGAAGAAGAGTATAAGTGACAGAACTCTGTGTCCAAGGGATATTTCCAAGAATATGATACTTTATGAATGAGAGGAATCATGATTTCAACAATCATGAGTGCTGTTCTATGCTTTTCTTACTCTGGTCTGCAAAAGTATCACATTGCTAGCAGTGTCTACAATTCTATATTTCCATGCTCAATTCTTTTCTTTAGAAAGAAAGAAAGAAAGAAAGAAAGAAAGGATCAGTGCATTAATCAACACAAATGATGAGTGTTTTGGAGAAGATGATCCTCTTATATTTCTGAATTGACATGGAGAGTTTATCACAAGCTTTTAAGACTTCAAAAAGAAAATCAATATTAATCCCCCTGCTGAAAGTCAGAAACATTCATTTTGCAAAGGGTCTAATCTGCCTTATTTGACATGAGTGCTGCTGTAACAGGAAAGCATTATTAATATCTTTGAGGATAGATGATCAGATGTCTATTCAGAGTTCCTGTCTAAAGTGGCAGTTTCCATTAATGTAAATTACAGAGCAAGCAACAAGTAAAGTATCCTAGCAAGTGGCTTACAACTCTTTCATGTCTCTGGAGGAGTTTTGTACAAACCCATTAAAATAAAATACAATTAAAAGAGAATTGCAAGTTCCTGTGTACCTGTGGCTATTTTTGTGTGATGCATATTTTTAGAAACATCATTAATTAGGTTATAGCTTATCAACAATGACACATCGGTGGATTCACACATAGCAACAGGCTGTGCTGGAAACTGCACGGGCATGGCTTGTCCTAATGTGTGAATTTAGCATCCATGGTGAAGCACAGCATGTTTGTTTTCTATAAAACTACTAGGAGAAGCCATGGCTTGCTGGAAGGGTTCCACACTTCACTATGGCTTGTTGTTTTATGTCAGCCCAGTCACGATGTTTCTGTGTGGGCCCCACATCTCCACTAGAGAGTTTAGCAATAAGGGTAGCTCTGGTTGCAGCAGATGCTCCAGCCTCCATTTTTCTCTGTCCTGTTCTGCCTAACATCTCCTCTGCTGAGGCTGCTGCAACGGTGCTCTGATCGGCTGCTTCACATCGTTTTTTCCCCTCTGTCCGCAGGCTGCCTTCCCGATGCCCAGCTGCAGCTTTGGAATATCTGCAGCAGCAGGACATCATGCCACGGCATCTCTAGCAGCAGTGCCCACAAAGGCCGCCCCTACCTGCTTGCCGTACTTTGCTGGAGCTGTGCTTTGAAATGGCTTTCTACTTGGGGCTCCAATGCTCTCCTCATGGGGCTTTACCCAAGGGAGGAGCATGGGCTGTGTGTGGGTATCAGCATCAGGGTGATTGCCCTGGGAAGCCTGGGTTTCCCACTCTCTTTCTCACCTTCCCTACCATTCCTGTCATGTCCCTGAGACTCCTGAGGGCTCTCAACAAGCTTCAATGCTCCCCTCCCACAGCTGTGGAACAAGCCCATTCCTTGCATCCAGTCAAGGAACTTTCCCAGGCAGGTGTCCCTATGGCAGGTGAGGATTTTTTTCCAGCAGGACGTGGCTTGCCCACGCAGTTGCCTTCAGTGTGCCTGGGTGAAGGGATGCAGTCCCCTCCAGCAAGTGTGAGTCCTGCACATGGGTGTGCATGGACACACGTGCAGAGATGGCTGTTTGGTGGGTGCATTTGCATCCTGGTGCAGAGCAGGGCAGGGCTGGGGAGCATTCCTGCAGTGCTCCTTTAGAACAATTCTAGGGAGCAGACAGTTGCTTTGCACAGCAGCAGGAAACAAGGAAAGCTCAGAGGAGAGGCAGGCAACACAGGTAGGAGGGGGCACCCTGGGATTGATTCTGAGCCACAGGGACTGATGGGATACATGCTGCCATTTGGAGGGAAGATGGAGAAACATGGAAACCATGCATGCATAGAAACCATGTGAATATGTGAACCCAGGACACAAACTGAGATATGCTATGTGGTAACCATACAACACTGCTTAACATTATGTATGAATACAGCCGTTACATTGCACATGGTTTGTTGCATTTTGCTTTAGCTAGCTAACAGTGTTGACCAATGTGGCTTCCCATAACACTGCAAATTTGGAGGATTATGGGCATCCTACTGAGGGTGGGAGGAGCATGAAGATGAAGGTTGGCTCTGTTTTTTGCCTCCTTGTGTAACTGCTTGTGAGAAGGTGTCACCAGGATATATCTCCTCCTTCCCCTTCCCCTTCCCCTTCATAATGTTTCTGTACTGCTCAATAGCTGAAGCTCTCTGAGCTGCTTACAACAGCACATAACATGCAATAAAATACGATATAAGAATAAACAACAATAAAACCATCATAAATATTGCAATAAAAATGTAAAAGCCAAATTTAAAACCAGATTTAAAAAGCTGCAATAGCTTGCACACATCAAATCAGACAGGCTCTGAAGCAATTGACATAATGCCCCAACAGAACGAATTCAATGCCCTGTCATAATGGACAGTCTTAACCTGGTGCTCAAAAGAAATTAGGGTTGGTGTCAGGTGGGCCCAGGTGCACCACCTGTTCCATAACTGGGAGCACCTAGGAGAAGACACTGAGCTTCCCTCAGAACAGATCCCAGATCTTGGTTGTAGTGTCCAGATAAATTGTGGTTGGGAGACGTATTCTTCTTCCAACAGCAGAATTTCAGTCTTCCCTGCTCCCCAGAAAACACCAAATGCCAGATCAGTCCTCCATAGGATTGTGCCCTTATACAATAGTTTTAATATGTCACTATTACATGCATGCTATTGGAGCGTGTATATTTATTTACTTCATTGACTTGATTCTTATAATTATTTTCTACAAAAAATGGCAGTCATGGTAATTTACAGGCATAATTCAAATAAATAAAGAAATTAAATAAAACCATGGCAATTAGAGAATCAAAAGTCAAAAGAGTATCCAATCTAACTGACTGACTTACAAGATGAAGAAGTTCTTGGATAAAGCAGTCTTTGTCTGCTGGCAGAAAGATAGCTGATAGGGAATGAATGTAGCCTCCCTTGGAAGGGAATTCCACAGCCTGGAAGTGGCTATTAAAAAGGTCCTCTCTCGGGCTACCATGAAATATTTCTCTGATGATGCTGGTTGCAAAATAAGGGATTCTCCAGAAGATCTCAACACCAGGCAGTCTTGCACAGTGGCAGGTGGTCTTTCAGGTAGGTGGTCCCAGGTCATAAGCAGCATTTGAATTGTGCCCAGAAATAGACTGGAGAGGCTGGTGAAGTTTCTGTAGGAAGGGAATATCATGGTCTAACTCTCAGCAGTCTGGACACAGCATCCTAGACCAGCTGAATGAGGGACAAGATGGCTCTGGAGAAGCTAATTGGTTCTTTTTGTGGCATGCCTTTTCTACATAAATCGTGGCTGTGCTAGTTGGTTCTTTCAAATATGGGGCCTGCATGAAAAGATGAGATAGAATTGCAGTGCTTCCAATAGCAGGTTGCTTCAGTTTGAGCTGCTTTGAACAAGGTGTATTTCACCTTTTTTCCAAAGTAAAATTTTCTATGCAAATCCAAAGCTTTGTATGACTCCCTGTTGTCTATCATGGAGAAATACATGGGGGGCAGCAAAAGACCTTTGAGAAATAGGAGCTTTGTGTGTGGGGGGGTGGGGGGACTGTCCCCCACCAGCCATTTATCAGTTCCAGCCTTTCCCTCAGCAATTTCTCTACTGGTTTACATGGGGGGGGGGGAATAAAACCCTGCTCAAAGCCCATCACCAACCAATGATTCTAATATATATCAGAGAGACTGTCAAAGATCCAGACCAGCCCAGAGCTTGTGGCTTCTTGACTGTGATACTGATTTAGGAAAGATTTGCTTCACCTCAGGAGAGATTTGAATATCTCAGAGCTGTTCCATTTTGGTTTGGTATCTGGGCTTTGTTTGCAGTGGAAGCACATGCCTAGTTATAATCCACATCTTATGAAGAGAATGCATAGTGTTTAAAGGATGCCATGGTGAAAGAAGTTATGCTTCTGTTTGTAGATACAGTAGTTAAAGAGACACTGAGCATGAAGTTTCCAGTGGTCGTAAGTGAACTAAATTATTTAGATTGATTTCATTCCATTTTTAAGCCACTGAGTTGGCCTTAGCTGCCCTGGTTGATAACATTCTCCAGGAAAGTGTAACATTATTGATTCTCCTGAATTGCTCAGTAGCTTTTGATATAGTCTCTTATGGTAGTTTTCTGGAAGGCTGATGGGAGTGGTGGCACTGCATTGTTGTCCTGTTGGAACATCAAGGTTCTTCTCAGTAGAAGATCTTACGTGTGTGGTCACTGGGTTGTTTCTGTCTATGTTATCTCCCATACTATATGCTACTGAACTTCTACATGAATGCACTTGGGTTTTTTGGAATTTTGGAGTGGGTTGCACTATTATGTTGATGGTCTAACTCTATTTCTCCTTTCTAAAGTGTGATGTATTTCTCTCCTCTTTCCTTCTAAATTAATGCCTGAGGTTGGTAGTGGATGTCCACTGTGGTGTAATCTTCCAAGTGGGACACTCTGGATGGGGTTGCCTTTGAAGGTTGATCAGATACTGTAACTGATCCAGTGTATGAAAACCAGATTATTCTCTTATAGTAGGTACAGGGAAAGTAATGGTTTTATGTGAACTAAGCTCCAGTGGTTATTTTTGTTTCTTCATGACGCTTCTCTTAACTTTTAACAATATGGGGCTTGAGGAAGAAGAAGGATGTTGAGGCCTGTCTAGTCCAGCAGCCTCTTCTCCACAGTGGTTCTTCTTCCATGTACAAACCCCCACTGTTTAAAGTCAGATGATCTGTCCTCTTTCAGCTTGGTGGTCAGTATGGAGAGGGGTTTCTTTCATTTAAAGCTCTAAATTAAATGGAGGTCTTCTGGATTTGAAAAAAATGCTTTAGAGATCTGCGTATGTGGTCAAAATGTTTTTGGCTAATGCTCCTCTCTCTTCCAGGTCACTTTATTTTCTTCCACCTTTCGTCTTCTCTAGAGTGCTTTACTGATTTTTCATTATGTTTTGTCTTTATGTGAAAGGCAAAGTATACACTGTAAAATGAATAAAAACCACTGTTTTGAATTTTTAAAAATTGTATGAATTATCTTTGCAGGTTTTCCTTAGTCGTAGTCCCACAATTTGGGACTTCCTTCTCCAGGAAGAGTTGTAATGCCTCAACATTTCTTGTTTTCTGTTTGTTTGCTTTAAATCTGATGACACACTTTTTTCAGTCTACATATGGATGAGTTGTGCTGTTTTGTTTTTTAAATCTAATTGTCCTTTCCAGTGTTTCAGAGTCTTGTGAGGCAGTGTTTATGCCCTGAAAGTTTAAAATATTTTAGATAAAATAAAGACATAGCATTTGGATTATCTTGCAAATAAGAAGTTTAGCTTACATGGAACTAGAGCTTATTTTCTCTTCCAAACCACACATGTCCTTTTCCTCTTGTTTATTTCCTTTCTGTACTGCAATTACTGTGGTTAATTATTTTTTATGGTGAACTATGCTCAGATAAGCTGGGCACAGGGCAGCTAGACATACACTTACGGTATCCAGTGATAAGACTGATGTTTTGTCCTTAGCTAACCCTGCTGTATTTATTAGATCCTCCTTAAGTTAATAGGATGTTCTGCTGCTCAAGGCTTTATTTTTCTGCCTGCTGACCAGTCCAAAATGACCAAATATTTGCATATTGCTTTCACTGTGCATGGTCTTTATGCAAAGCTGGATATTTGGATGAAAATTAGAACTTTTGTGCATAGTGGTACAAAATGAGTGACCAATATACAATACATGCCAACCGTATGGGACACTGTACTATATCCATATCACTATTAATGTAGAAATGAATGATACACCATTCATTTCTACATTATAAAAATCCATATGTATGAAGCAGCCCTTGGAGAATTGTACCATAGTACAGAAACTTTCATGTCCAAGCACGATCCCTTAAAAACCTTTGTCTCTGGGCTAGGAAGGAGCAGTGTGTGGGCTTATCTCACCTGGCCCAAGGATTTTGACATTTCTTTGAATAATAATAGTAAAAAGTAACCCCCCTGCAGTGGCCTAATATAGTAAGAATACCATGAGATGGGATCCTATGATTGACAGTGAGAAGTCTCTTAGCGTGGATAATTCATGTGCCAACAATGGCCTTAGTACAGAGTCATTTGCTAACCAACTAACCAATACTTCTGAAATATACCCGACATTGCCCAGTATGACACGTACATTTCTTAAATTACTTTTCCATTTTTCTGATCCTTCCAAGCAGTACAGGGGTTATCCCAGTTTTTCTCACAACAACCCTGTAGGGTAGGTTAGACAGAGAAAGTGACTGGTCTGAGTCTGTAATAAGCACTGTGGCTGAATGAGGATTTGAAGCATCATTCCCTCATCCATACCCGATTCGCTATCTGCTCAGTTTCCACTGCATTATCAGCTATTAGTCTATCAGCAGGTAACTTTATTTCTGTTTAGCACCTGGGGAGAAGTTACACACTGGAAGAATCATAAACCAAAACTAAATAAACCCTGCTGCAACCTAGAAATCATATCTAATGAGCCTACATGGATCTAACATATGCTTTTGTTTTTCCTCTTGCATAAGTTCTATATGCATTTTAAAGGGACCCCCCTCTCATATACATACATATGTGGCACACAGGAAGAAATCAATAGCATAATCAATCACGGAGGTATTGGCTGATCTTGTGGCAGCTGATGAGGTCAGATAAGGACATCTCAGACTGAGAGTGATGGATAAACCATTTCTTCTATGTGCACATATGCTATCGCCAAATTTTGGCAGGGTGGTGGTGGTCTGGAAGAGGTCAAGGAACAGTGATTTCAGCCAGTGTGGCCCCAGCACTATAATCTCTTTCACATTCCCTGGTGACCTTTCACATTGCCTAATATGAGAAGGAGAAGGCTCTGTGGCAGGATAACCCCAAGCAACTCTTGACAGCAAAACAAAATACCCCACAAGCCACAGGAGTCAAGGGTTTAAAAAAATAATATGTTTTGGGCTCAATTAACTGTAAAGCCAGCTATCAGCTAGAATATAGCTTCCCAAAGAATGCAAATATGAGATTCATACCAGTTGATTGTCATTTGACACTCCTTGACATCAATGGCACTCAATCTGCTGAAATTCAAGTGGTCAAGCTGAAGCGGGTTGTGGATCATCCTCTAATCTTCCTTGTCCTTTTAGTAACCCGGATTAAATGTTTAAATCCTTCGAAAGCTTCGTTATCTTTTCTGTGCTCCAGTTGGAGGAAAAGACTGGTGTTAGAACAAACTCTATGAAGAGGTCAGGTCGCCTGTCTGTGCTTCTAGCAGAAAGACTTCTGCAGGGTATGAAAAGAAATAATTTCTTCTTTATCTTTATCTCTCTCTCTCTTTCTTGCATGTGCACACACACATGGGCATGTGCACACGTGCACACGCACGCATGCACGCACACACGCACACACACAGGCATGCACATGACAAAACACTGGCTAGACAAACCACAGCATTTTGGCTGACCTTTATTTTCAAATGTTTCCCTACTTTGCTATGCAAGACACCAAGAGGATTACATAAAGACAAGTAACCCCCTGCCGCTCTGTGTGCAAGGTTGAATTTTATGCTTCAGTACAAACATGGGGATAAGTACATTGGATAATACAGAGCCCTGCGGTTTACCCTAGGTTTTGGTGTTGTTATTTATTAAAGCAGTAGTAATTACTTGAGCCTGGCTTTTGGGGACTGTATTAATTGAGCAAACCTTTCATGATTCACAAAGTACACAGGTTAGGGAGTTATCATCTTCTCATAGAGTCAGCAACAGTTATATTAGAGAGAAAGATTTACAGCGGGGTCTGATTCCCTTGTTGCTAGTTCTCACTGAAAACCACAGCCCCAAAAGAAGCAGGCGGATCCTGATTTTAAGGACAATAACTAGGCTAAACAGTTTATGATACTTCGGCTTGGAAGGAAAGCAGCTGCTATCGCTAAAAAGTCCTTTATGTTTTACCAACCTTATCCACCATATTTCCCCTTAGTTTCATCCACTGAAAGCCTCTCCCAGCTTCTCCTAGATGCCACTGTGCTAGTCCCTCCCCCTTTCTACTGGGTCCAGACTTTCTTCCAATTTCTGTTCCACCACCTACTGATTTACAAGAAGCAGAAAGATCCTCATTTTTATCTCCTTGGCTATGTCATTCAAAATCAGCACTTGAGTTGGGCTAGATATTCCTAGAATCCAGCCAGACCAGACCACAACAGATGGTTAAAACACTAAACACCAATTTATTTATGGAAGATAACTTCTGGAAAGGGATCCATGTGATGAGAAATAAGATACAAGGGGAAGTATCTCCTTGCTTGCACTCCTCACAGCATATGTCTTGTATGACTGGGACTTAACGCTTTGTAAAGGAACCCTGGAAATGAGCAGAAACTCTTCCTTTTGGAACTGGAAAAGTCAGCAGAACTTCCTTCTGCATGATCCTCTGAACTGTCCCATTCTGGAAGCTACTTCAACAACTGCTGGCTCCCCACATTGCATCTTCAGTGGGTCTTGCCAGGGTGTGGACAGCACAGGATATGGTCCATGAAATCTATCTGATATCCTATCCTGGCCTTACTTGACTCACCTTTTCAAAACCTGACTACCAGCCTTTTACCTATGTCTTTTATTTTTGCTGTTTCTGATCCTGCTTACTCTTGACTCCCTCTTTCAACTGACCTTCTCAGCCTATCAACTCTTCCCAGCCACAGTATCAACCATTCCTCCACTGATTCTTTCTGTCCACAGCGTGAGCACACTTGGAGAGAAAGAGCAGGTGGATGCCCTGCTTACAAGCTTCCCAGAGGCATCCTTGAAAGCAGAATGCAGGAGAAGAATCCTTATACAAGAGCATAACTGGTTGCTTGCAGCCCCCTGATTTCATGGAGACATTTAGGCTTCAATCTTAGACACACTTACCAGGCAACAAGCCCCACTGAACTCAGTGGGACTTCTGAGTTCACATGTGTAGGATTGCACTATATTTTTTCTATTTAAATGAGTGGAATTGGGTTTTAGGGATGGTAAATGTTATTCTGGGGATTGTTGGGTATTTTTCTTTCCACCATCCACTCAATAAGGGAATCAAAGTTTTTGTCCTACTTGCACTAATTTAATTCATTGGTGCACATGGGCAACTCTGTATTAGTTAACTAATGGGAACTCACTGAGTTTAGCATACCCTCTTTCAAAGGTGAAACACTGATCTGCAAGCTGGTGGAATCTGCATGACTCAGAAGAAGCTAGTCTACCATGGAATCTACAGTTCAGTTTCATACAACTCATTTGGGACTTTGTTACAGTGGGAATTTGTACATTTGTGTTGGAATTCATATGCAGTCTAGCTTTAAAAATAAGGATCAGAAACAAACCCCAGAATGTTAAAAGTGGAGAGCATTTCTGCATAACAGTTTAATCATGTCACATCTTGAGAAAATGGCTCGTGTCTGGGTGATCCATGAAAATTGCTTTATTTCCTTCACTTATTTGATATATGAGATTTATTCTTCAGGTGCAAATGATGAAAAGAAATATTACATTAAAGCATTAAGGGAAGTTTATTGTTTCATTAAAAATTTAGTGGCCACTGATTCAAATTTCAATGGAGCTGCAGAACAGGAGACCCCGGGCTCTACCACTGTAAATTTTTTGAGCTGGCCTATCAAAACGATTAAACCCGAGGCAAAGCTATCCATGCTAAAAGTGCAAATGTTCACGCATCAGGTTTTATGGGCTAAATAATAAAACATTCTAGGTTAGAGGATAATTTGTGGCTAAACAGATAGGCCTCCTCAGAATTTATACATGCAGGTCACGGTGCTGCCACATGGAAGCAGGCATTTGAAAGCAAGTTGGTCTCAACCGATTTCATTCTTTTTGCTCAAGCTCAGCTGTGGCATAAGCGCACACATGCACACACTTTCAATCTTTCTTCCAGTCTAGAGAGGAGAGATAACTTTACGAAAATCAAGAATTTTATTATAAGCTAGCTGTGGAAATTGAAGTAGCAGAGACATTTCATTTCAGAAAGATGCAGTCCAAATAGTGTGCAAGCAAAGATGAATGCTCATTTTAGCCCGTATTGTTTCTGTTTGCATTCACACTTTCCATAGTGACAGCGTGGCTCAAAGTCAAGGTCGGCTGCCTACAAATTGTAGCTGCCGCATTTCCTAAGATTTGTGAGGACAGGTCCGGAAAAAGTATCTGGAGAAGTGAGACACCCTTGAACAACAATTGCCTTTTCTTAAAAAATGATGCCACTATCTAAGATACAATTCTTAGAAGTACAGACTGATGTTTCAAATTGAAAGTAAAAAGGTACGATGAAATCAAGTGATTTCCATGGAGCACAAAATCCATTTCTGGAATACCATGAGCTAAGAGGTTGATATCCTCTGTACAATGTCTCCATTTTTGACTGTCACAGTAACCAGTGCTTGGTTGCATTGGCAACGGTTACATGTGGTGTATCTTTGACTAGTTTTACTGCTGGGGCCTTGTTGGATGATATGGTTTTCATTCAGCCCATGCTGAATTTTGGGTCAGCAACCCACTGAAAAACTACACTCACAGAACTAGTAGTGGAGTACTTAAATCCTGACTCCTCTTAATCTGGTTTAGATCCTGTAATAGGCATAATTAAGGGACAACCACATGGTTGTGTGTGAAGGTGCAACTGTAGGCTGTAGCACCTGGATATGTGTAACAATTATGACTTTGCCATGTACTAAAATGAGTGTGGGATAAGCCTTCATTCCTGATATTGTATCCAATCGAATCCAGAGTTGCAACTCGCAGCATGAAGTATGTTCACCAAAGATGGTAGCCTTGGGAGAGGAAGCGTGGAGGAAAATGGGGCTGTAGCTATATGGACAGTAAGTGTTGGCCCTAACTTCATTCTCCTACTCCTTGTTTTGTGCCAGCCTTTTCCTCCTCTGCTTCCAGCAGTCCTCCATGTAAATATTCCCACTTACATTCCTAACTTATTGCCAATGTGTTGTCAGTTTCCCCTTATGATGTACTGAAGGACCCCTTTTTAGCTTCATGATGGCTATATATGACCTCCAAAAGCAGAGGTGGTAAACTTCTGCATACCAGTTGCTAGGGGACATGAGGAGGAGGGTAGTAGATCATGCTTGTGTCCTGCTGGTGGGCTTCCTACAGGCATCTTGGTGGCTGCTCTGAGATGGAAATGCTGGATGAGATGGGCCTTTGGTCTGAACCATTGCAGCTCTTCTTAGGTACTTAGAAGATATGCTATTTTATCTGCAAATATTCCCTCCCTCCCTCTGTCTCCTTCTCTCTCTCTCTCACACACACATACAGAGAAACACATGGACACTATTTCAGGGCTTTTATCATTATTAAGGCATAGTAAAATCTCCCTCACCTTTGTTAGTCTTTCTTTCTAATGAAAGATGTGAGATTTGGACAGATGTGGATGGCTGCAAAGATCCACTGACTTTCAGTTAGGGGAGGTCTGGGTGTTTGCATTTCTAAGAACAAACTTTCCCAAGAGTTCTTGGTTTGTTTACCATTTGGCGTAACCCACAGCACAGCAGAGCATTGCCCTGAAAGGCTGCCAGGTTCTCTGAAAAAGGGGCCACTAATACTCCAGGGAAAGCCATGAGGAGCATCCTTTCCCATGATGGAGCATCCTTTCCCAGCAGCATTAGTAGTTCATTTTCTAAGTACTGGTCTGCTAACTTGTGGCATCACTTTTAAAGATAACTCCATGTGCCATTAAAACTCTTCAGGAAGTAAGATCTCCTTCCCGACAATGATAATCTAAACATGGAAGGCTGTGAGGTTCTAGGTCAGCCCAAGAATTTACTATGTAATTTTCGTATTCATAAATCACAGGATGGAAAACAAGTGTGTTAAAATGGGAGGTGTGTGTATATGGTAGCCTTAAATAGGGTACAGCTTCATCTCAGAGCCCATGATAGCTTCATATTCTGATTCAAACCAGAACCTCATTTGTTTTATTTTGCAAACCTTTGGATCTCTCCCCACTGACAATCACTGGGGAATCAACAAATGGTAATACAATGTTTAAATTTTTAAACATTTTGTTAGAGGCACTTCATCTTGGGATTTAGGATTTGTACAAATTAGATACACAATCCATGTATATGTTATGAAAAGTGTTTCAAAACTGTGTTTCTCCCCTCCTCTTCAGGAATCTATGCATCCCAAACATAACCATGATATCTTACGAGGTGAACAATGCATTCTATGAGAGGGGAGAAAAGTTCTTTCTGTTTTTAATAGGTCCAGGAGAAGATTAATTGTTGTGGAGCAAAACCTCAGATGAACCTATTCTTTGCACAAGGGGAAATGAAGACTCTGCTGATCCTTACAAGTCAATTATCATCTGAACTGCTCATTTCCTCCTTCCATTTGAGATTCATAGAATCTGAATGGGACATGCATTTTTAATGCCATGGCAGGAATCATAAATATTGTTGGCCTTGATTACCAGAATGTTAATACAATAACGGGTCTCTGTTCCCTGAAGGGAAAAACAAGATAAAGTAAACTGATGCACTGAGAACCCTAATAATTCAGAGGAAAGGTTTCTGATATGATAAAAAACCTCTGTAGGAAGGAAACCAAGTCCTGAAATTCCAGATCAGTTTCTGAAATCTGAATTTTTTTCTCCCTCCTTCTCCCTCCCTCCCTCTTTCTTTTAAATGATGCAGGAGCAGGTGCTGGCATTTCATTTCAACTAATTAGCCTCTAATTTACTGTAAATATCTTACAATTCCTTGAACAAGTCTCAGTGGAATCCAAGAGGAAACAATCTACTGGTTCGATACATCTTCCAGAAATACCGTGGGGACTGTGCTAAATACATGAAGTGCTGCATTAGTTAATACATCTGAACATGCATTTTAAATACATGAAAAGCACTTGAAAAAGGCACGCAATATGCTTCTGTTGTCTCTTATCCATTGTCTGTGTATAACAAAAGTGGTGTGTTTGAAAAATAATGATTGTATGTGGAATTATGTACAATTTATGACACTGCGTGGCCCTTTGCAAATGATTACCTGTAATAAATGTGAAAGTAATGACAGTAATATTATGTCAAATGCTACAGCACAGTTTGTACACTTCATGACGTTTTTATTCCAGATGAAAAATACAAACTTCAGGTTGGGACCACAATGACCTTCGTGTCACTCACTGAGGTCTTCACTTAAATCCCTTTGATTTCAATGGAACCTAAATGCAACTGACTTGATCTGGATCCAACCCTTTCTTGTTAAAAGCCTAGTGAGTGGCAAATGATTCCTTCTGATGAGTCACTGGCTCAGTTCAGATTCAGCCACCTAAAAGCATGGTTCAGGTTAAAGGTGAGTTAACATTTTCAGGCCTTCCTGGCTGGGCAATATGGGGCGCATACACAGGTAGGCAGGGCTATGATGGTCAGGGTCAGGTGCACCTGTGCCTAAGTTGAACACGCAGCTCTCTGCCCACATATACACAGAGATCTAGACACCTATCCCTCCTCCCCTCCCCACAATCCTTTGCACTGACACACATCTTTTTCTCCCCTCACATGGGTGCACACATTTTCTCTGCCTGTGCCTTCTAGGGAAAGTGGAGCTCAACTCCTTCCCACCATTCATTGGTAAACATTGCTTGAGGTGCAGCTCCTTTGATCCTTTCCTGAGCTTCTCTCCCTCAGCAATCCTGGATTTTCCTCCTGGTTCTTCTTTCCCCCAGCCACTCACCTCTTGCCACCTTCACACCACTGTCCCATTCTGGTCTTGCTTTTCCTCATCATGCCCTTTCCTTCCTCCCCACTGAGGCTGTGGCAGCTGCTCTGCTCCTGGTCTCATTTCCCACTCCACGGTCAGTGGGCTTCCTTCCAGCTGTCCTGCCCTTGCTTCCCTGACCTTCCCACCCCAACAGCTGGCTGGGATTTAAAGCTCCCTCTGCTCAGAGCTTGTGCCATCTCCACTTCCTTATCAGCTTTAGCTGGAACCTGAGTAGGTTGGTGGGCTGCTGACATTCACTGCCTGCTTCCCCCAGCGCTATCTGGGCACAGCCCCAGTCCAGGGCTGGCTCAGCATGATGGAATTGGGGAAGAAGCCTGCCTTTGGCTTCCCAGAAGGATTGTGAGGACAGGGATTGAATGCAACAGATGAGTGAGGCAGGCCACAAAGGAGTCTCCCAAGGGCTGCGTGTGGTCTGTGGGCTGCAGGTTGCCTGCATGTGGTTTAGATAGCCAAGGAATGGAATTTGCTCCTGGGCATCCTTTCCTTTTTCTCCTCTGTCCAGGAGGGGTGGCAAGAAAAAGTGTCCACTTTCCATTTTGAACAAAGCACAGTTCAGTGTTCAATAAGAAATCTGAAAAATAGGATGTGATTTAACCATCACTGATTCAATGAAACCAAGACTGATCCTGATTTGTTAACAAGCCACAATTCCCTGCATTGTGGTATAACGCAAAATTTGTTCTTCCTGAAGTAGAAGCAGATACTTTTACTTTTCACATTTAGGGCATGGAGGAGGAAAAGGGAGGAACCTTGTAAGTCTAAAGGGCACTGTGGCTCATTATTCTCATTATTATTAAATCATTATTCAGGTGATCTGCAATGAGTCATAACACAACTTGGATACATGCTTCTCCACTGCTCAGGAAAGGGAGAGTGAAAACTATCTAGGTGAGCATCTGAGATGAGCCTTTCACTGTATTGGAAATAATGTCAATGAATCAGGCAGCAATCCTATGCACATTTAAGCCAGCTCAGTCCTAGGAGAAAGTCCCATTGTATCCAGTGGGGATTCTTTCTGGGCAGGGACATACAAAATGGTACTCCAATTGTTTTCTATGCAAATGCATACAAATGGATAGCAAAATATGTTGAAATATTAATAAAGTCATATCCAGAATTATCTTACAAAAATGGCAAATCCTAATAAGCATCCTCATCCTCAACCTCATCTTTAAAATTTCTTAGATATCTCACATGGAAAATATTCAAGGCAACTTCTAGCAAAAGTTTAAATACAAAAAATTAAACTAATTTAAAAGAGCTTTAAAGAATCATAATAAAATACTACAACCTGATAAAAGAATGAAATTAAGAAGCTCATTATACCTAGTTTAATCTTTCTGATCTACATTTCAGAGCACTACTCTTGAAATATATTCTAATGCAAAGTGCACAGAACTTTATATTATACTGCACCAGCAAGATTTTCCATTCTTCAGTGTAGGAGCAGATGAATATTGATGGCCAGTGGTGGGTGGAGCAGCCAAGCAGCTATCCCAGGGTCGGTCTATCACAGAAGCACAGTTTCCATAATGAATATTTTGCTCAGGACCATAAAATGGGGATACAGCGGACCTACTTTACAGGATCATTGTGAAGGCAAATCACAGTGAATATTGGGGAAATGGATGCAAATTTAAAGTGTCTATTCTGTAGTTCTGAAAGAAGGTCTTTTCACAGAATTGAAATATGATGCATTCTTCATTCTTCAAATAGCTTTCCATTTCAAAAATTATGGGTTTCAGGTGATGAATCCCAATTTCCGCCATGCATGGCTGACAATTCACACTCCTCCAAATTCCTGCAGTTTTATGAAAAGTCTTTTAGGGTACAATTTTATCCATGTTTAGTCGGACAAATGCCCTATAATGCTCAGCATGCCCCAACCATATGCAAGACTGTGTCCTTTGCTTCTCTCAAAAGTCCTTGGATTTTTCCCAAAGCAAGACCTAAATTTTACTTTAGGTTTGTTCTAGAGGAATCTTTACTGTAAAGGAGTTTTAAAGTGAACCCTTGAAGACCCTTTTGCTTCTAGCTGGCTTGGAAAAAAACTGGAATATTCTTGTAATACTCCTGTCATTAAATTAGTGGATAAGAAGATACAAAAGGAGATTTATTGGCCTGTGGCCAGGTGGGATGAGCTACAAATGTATTCTCTAAATACGTTTTAAGTGACAAAGGCTTTAAGGCTACCTTCCCCTACCTGGTGTCTACCAGGTGGATTGGACTATAATTTCCATCATCTGCCACCTGGGATGATTTTCAATTTGCATACCAATATTTTTTTTAAAGTAATGTGATGTTGTGCATAGAAATAATATTTTCTATTACAGCTGGCACTGAAATGGGGCCAAACTAGTCCATGACCATGTTTGAATGATTGCGAAAGGGAAATAAACTACTGTAGCTTATTATGCTGTCTTTTGTATGTGGGTCACTTGCCACAGAATTGCAGTAATTCCCCTCTCTGGGTATGGTTTGTGTTCTCTAAATCTGGTGAAAGTGTGGAGGGCCGGTGAGTTTGCAAACTGCCGAGGGACTCATGGGTGGTTCTAGGCCTACAGGGTCTTTTGTAAATAACCCTTACCCTTGCTGGGTTCAGATGACTGAACAGAACATGCCCGCAAAGGTAATTATGGTAATTTAGCAGCACATGGCTGCATGAGCTGGGTGGGAAAATAAGCTAGTGTGACTTATTTTCCTTCCCTGATTGCATAAATCTGCCCACTGTATGAGACTGAGAACTGCCAACAATCCCTGCATTTTTGCTGTCTTTCTGGTAATATCTGGGGTCTTTTATAAGTTCTGCTTTGGTCTTAAAACCAATATTGCCTGAAGTTTTACCTAATATGGCTAATGTAACATGTCTTCTATAACCTTGGTGAAAGAATTGGACACATATTGCTATTCTCCCCATCCCCACAACCACTGTGAGCAGTGACCATCCATTTGAACTGAAACATTGGATTGGAGGAAACATCTGGAAGAATGAGAGAAAGCTTGCCATTGAGCTATATTGCTCTAGGACGCAAAAAGAGCAAATTCCATATGGCCAATATCAATTAGAAGAAGGGTCTCCAACCCTTTTGGAACAGTGGGCACACTTGGATTTTGGGAGTGTGTCATAGGCTCTCTTACAACATGACTGCCGGAACATGCAGGGCTAAAACTCTCATTTCCTGGAAAGCAAATGAATGGATGAATGAATGAATGAATGAATGAATGAATGAATGAATACTTGCTCAAGAACTCTAATATATAGCAGAGGTGGGGGCTGATTTACAGAATTTAAAGCCACAACATTGAGCCCAAATAAAGATGGCACTGGGGGACAGCACTGGTTTTGTAGGATTCCAGTATTAGAATGTCCTAATTAAAATGCTTAGGAATAAGCTAAAAATAATCCTTGAGAAATAAAATGAAACATGGGACTGGGCCTATGAAAGGCATTAATGGGTATCCTGGTGTTCATGGGTGCTACAATAAAGATTCCTTAATTTAACAGTTCCAAACTTTTAACTGGTTGCTATAAAAGTAGGAATGTACAGATGTTGTAAAATTTGCTCTTTCTATGGCTTGTGGATTGGCAAACATTTGTTGTTTTGTCATCTGCTCACTGATGGAATTGGATTTTGTGCAAATGCGTATGTACATATTTGTGCAAATTCAGAGTTGAACCTATTTGCTCACCTGAAAATGTGCAAGCTCCCCCAAATATGGAACTCTACCCAAAATGTATATTTTCATGCTTTAGCCTTTGCAGACATTATTGGTCAGGGTTTTTCAATGTTATTATTTTTCTATCACTACATCTATATAAACTTGTTTAATTAATTTTTTTTAAAAGTGTGCAAATCTGTAGTGTCTGTGCAACCTGGAAGAAATTGAGCTAATATGGAACCCATGCGTCTGAGCCTTAAAAATCTAAACTCCTTTGAGTTCATTGCTGATTTCATTGATACCTGCATGTAAGAACAAGGGAGTTCCTGGACATCGATTGAGGTAAGAGTATGGCTGCCATTCAGGGCTGGCCAAAATGTTAGTGCTCCCTAGCAAACCTAGATCAGGGCTGACAAACCCATGGTCCTTCAGCCCTTGGTAATAGCTATACCCATCATTCCTCAAAGTTGCTCAGCCTAGCAAGGTGGTCAGTCTAGACCAAGGCTGCAGAACTTCACCATTAGCTAGGTTGGATGGGGCTGATGGGGCTGGAGATTTATCAACATTTGAAAGGCCCCCATCTTGTCCTGTCCTAGACATTGGTGTTATTAAGGGACGAAGCAGATGTAGACATGGAATTAAAGCAGACTCTAAAGACTTTGCAGCTCTGGCTTTCATTTTCACTATGGACTAGCTGCAGGGGGCCTGAAACAGATCAGGAATGTTGCTTGCAGGTGGCAGTAGGAGGACTTTAATTCTTTCCCTTTACTGCAGGACCCACTCCATGCCTTCAGTTTCCAAAATAGTGATCCATAAAGCAAACTGATCATTATATGCAAGAAAAGTTTCAGGCGTGGGGCCCCATATTGAGATTGAGGGCTCTGTGCCTACAGATAAGTGCATGCTCTGCCTTGACATTAATTATCGGCTTTGTGCCTAAGTGTTAATTCTAACCAGGTATTCCAAGGCACGTACCAACCTTTCCCAGTAGGCCAACATGAGTTCAGAAGTCTCAGCATCTGCCATTCTAAAAGGCCTCCATTTCCTGACACTTGAACTGATCCACTTCAGCTCAGTGCACGTGAGGCTCAGTCTCGTGTTTCCCATCACCCATCTCTGGAACCATGCATGCTGCAAGTTTACACATATTTTTTCAAAGGGTAGTTTAAAAGGGTAGTTTTAATTTTTAAAAGCACCTCAGTCATGGCTGGGCAATGAGTTTTGCCTGGACTGTATGTATAGCAAGTATAAAACTTCAGTTTTTCAACGGCTGCACACACTTTTTGGGTAGCAGGTCTCATTAAACTCAGCAGAACTTCTGAGTCAACACACACATGGCCAGGCTTCCAGCATGCTAAAAAAAAGAAACAAAACTTTTCCAGAATTATGTTGTCATTGACCCAAAAGAGAAAAGCTATTTGTTTTTGCTTGGACGCCAATTGCATTCCAGTCTTGGAAACCTCCTGCCCAAGAATGTCCCAATCAGTTCCCTTGTTTAAGTCATTTCCTATTTATTTTATCTTTTTTTATCTCAAAGGAGTCTTCTATCAAGAGCTATTGGGACCATGGCGGGAAAGACATTCCAGGCTTTTGGAAATGGGTTCATCCTTACATAACCATATTGCTTGAGCTACAAGAGGAGCTGGCTTTCTTTCAATAGTAAAATGCTGATGAATACTTGGAGGAAAAAGGGAGGAAAAAATGGAGCAGCTGTTGTGGGAGGGGAAGCATGACCTGTGTAAACCCAGATTCAGTCATTTTTCATTGTGACTGACAATCAGGTTATTTAAAGGGACTAAGTGGTTGGCCAGCGGAAATGGCGATGATAAAAAAGAGTTCTGAGGGGTGGGGGAAGCACACATTATTCTTATTATGGTCCTCCTGGGGTAGGAGGGGGGCTGCGAAGAGGAAGCAGGATGAGCCTGTGTGTCATTTGATCTAGCTCAAACACATTCTCTTAAGAAAGGGAGGGATGTGTGAGAAGCACTTAATTTGATTGCACACCAAATCAATGGTGGGTTATATGACTGGTGGAAATGGTAGTTGAGATAGGCTTTCTCTTTGGTGCAGAGCATATGGCTGCATACCAGCTGTGAGATGTGAATGATGTGTGCTTGATTGGATTCTGAGACCCTCCCCTGCTTTTGAATAAATTGCCAGAAATTGGAACCCAAAAGCATATGTTCTTTGTGCTTAGGCAAATTAGGCTTATGATGTGAAATTTTCACATCAATCAAAATAAGCCCAGTATTGACTGCTCTCCTAATTCCAAATGTATAAGCCATCCATGCGTGTGGGCATAGGCTGCCACAGTCTTTTCAAGGTCATAAGAATATAAGAGTATAGGAGCTTCCCTTATAGTGAGTCAGTATTGCCAGCACTCACTGGCAGTAACTCTCCAGGTAGAAGTTTTTCCAGTCTCATCTGGAGCAGCTGGGGATTGAAAATGGGGCTGTCTGCATGCAAGGCCTGGGCTTCAGCACTGAGCAATGGTCCCTTTTTGTGTTTAGCGATTCCCAGACATGGAATCCGGATCCCATGCACAACACCGTCCAGGATTCAGTGCTTCTGGGTGCATGGTGGAGCAGCTGCATAAATATGTATGGAGCACAAACCAAGCACGTGTGGAGACCCAAATCTCTCTTTTTGTATTGATGAAGATGAACAATCAAGCAGGATGGGCTTTTACTGTGCCTACCACAAGTCATCTATGCAGCTACAAGCAATTTGCACAGCCCAAAGGCTATGAAAACATATAAACACTGCAGAAAAATGAAACAATGAAAACAAAGTTGTGTAAGTCTGTGTAGGAGGATGTAGTGATGCAAATCTGAAATGGTGCAGTCTAGACAAGATGCTAGCTAAGCCTTAGTCAGATGTTAGGAGTACGGAAATGTTATGCATTTCATATGTGGGTTTAGAGCACTAATGTTTAGTGCAATGAAGCATAGAGAGTCCTCTCTCTTTCTCCCTGCACAGCCTCAATGCATAGATAGTGTTTCTGGTAAAAAGGAAGTTGGAACAGAGAGTAAAGATGCTTAAATTCCTTCAAGGTGCTTGGAGATTACTCAAAATCACAATAACAGAAGCTCAGATAGTCTATATACCTCAATTTAGGAAAGGTAGCAAAAAGACCAGGAGGTCACCAGTAGGGTTAATGAGCAGTGTCAGGGAAGCTATTAGAGAAAAGAAGGCTTCCTTCTGAAAATAACATTCTTGCCCAAATGAGAAGAACAAAATGGAGCACAAATGTACAAGGGAGATGCAAGCAGATGGTAAGTGAAGCAAAAAGATCTTTTAAGAAGCATATTAAAACTTCACCACCAATAATAAAGAATATTTTAGGTATATCAGAAGCAAGTAACCAACTGTAGAAGCAGTTGGACCATGGGGTGATAATGGAGTTAAAGGAGTATTCCTTTTTTAAAGGAAGTCACAGCCTTGAAATTACAGGAGCAGAGCAGGTCTGTCATGGATAGGACAATTTGGAAAGATTTCATTCATAAGGTCACCATAACTCAGAGTTATCTTGAAGCCACATAGCAACAATAAAAGATAAGGAGACTGCAGAGAAGCTGAACAAATTATTTTCATTTGTCTTCACAGCAGAGGATCCAGGGCAGATATAGAATTCAGGAAGAAAGTCTGAGGAATTTAGGCAGATGATAGTGACAAAGTTCCCAAATTTATTGACATTTTTCTGTCTCTTAGATTTGGAGATGTGTAAGGGATCTACTGTGTAGATAGAAGGTAGATCAGGACTGGAACCATCAAACTGAAATCCCATTTTACCTTTTTTCCATGATTTTGATCCAGAGCAACCCATACTTCAGGGTTATTCTCCAGGAAACAAGGGGCAAACACACACAGCTTGCAGATCACAAATTTAATGTCCTAACTAGGGGTGGGAATTACTGAAGAACTTGACCCACTTGTGCTCAGCAGACTTCAGTGCACCTTGCCAATATGAGAGCCAAAAGCGGGCCAAGTTACTTGTCTTTTTGGAGTTTTCACTTTAAAGTGGGCTGTGATTTGCATTGCTTCTAAAACAGGGAAATTTGTGCAACATGCACAGTTTGCAGAATCTGTGTTGTGTCCAAATTCCTTGACCTTTAAAAGTGGAAGTCTGCATACTGACACAACCTGTGTCAAAGTGAGGTGGCATCCATGCCAGGTAGATGGGCTGGTATTTGGGGGCCCAAACTGGGCAATCCATTGACTGTTGACTCTCCCTCCCTTGCACACTCCTACCCATAACTAGTTCCATCCTGAAGAACAGAGACCACAAACAGCTCCAGTTATAGCTTATATGTGGTTCCTGGCCACTGAGTGAATATGGATGCATTTGGCAGTGATTCTGCAATTTCTTGAAATGTAACTGATTAATCTGTCTGGAGGCCCAAAGAGAGTACACAGTGCTGTGACAACAGTGGCATTTGGCAGGGAAGGGCTAAAGCAGTAAGCTCCCATTCGGAGCTGGCTTCTTTGGCAAAGAGCAGTTCTCTGGCAAATTGCTCAGAACAGCTGTAGTTTATGTTGGCAGCAATGTCATCTGTATGTTGAGAAGGGAAAGAATAAAGTGCCTTCCAAATATATAGGAACTTTATTATAGCAAATTAGGTACTGTAAGGAGTTAGATTAATAAGTGCACTGTAGCTGAAAGGAAAGAAAGCTAATGTGTAGTAATACAGAACATCACTGTGAACTATGAATTGGATCTAAAAGGAAAAGTGTTTATGGAATTCCTGTCCCTGTGATGGTGCGGTTTGATGGTTAATTGCTATGCTAACTAAGTGGCAATGAAAGTCCTTTCCCACAAGGGTGTGGGAGTACCAAAAAGATCTGGGCTTTGGCCTGCAAGGAAAAAAAATGCACAGATTTGCATACAGTAATTTACATGTTATTATTACATTGCATTTATATCTCACTTTTTTCCTCTTGCAAGGTACCTGAGGCAGCTTACACAGCTTTGTTTTATCCTCACAACAACAATCTGAGAGGTAGGATGGGCTGAAAGCCTGTGGCTGGCCCACAGTCACCCAGTGAGCTTGGTGGCCAAGTGGGGACTAGAACCCGGATTTTCCAGGTTCCCCATCCAACACTTTAAGCACCACACTTCACTGGATCTCCAGTAATCACACATCTACCTAATTTAATTTATATATGCAGTAAAATCCCCCTTCTCTTTCTGTCTCTCCCTCTGTGTGTGTGTATAAAGGACCCTTTGTAAAAAGGGGGCATGGATATGAGAGATGACAGCATTTGATGTCAGAAAAAGAACCTTGTGGCATCTCTTTGTGGAGGGGGCAACAAGACATGAAGCACATGTGGGTATAAAGCCAGTCTTATGTTTCTTTGAAGCCAGCTGAATATTTAAACATTTGTTGCTGTTAGTCATGAAGTCATATCCGACCCATCGCGACCCCATGGACAACATTCCTCCAGGCCTTCCTGTCCTCCACCATCCCACGGAGTCCACTTAAGCTCACACCCACTGCTTCAGTGACTCCATCTAGCCACCTCATCCTCTGCCGTCCCCGTCTTCTTTTGCCATCTATTGTTCCCAGCATTAGGCTCTTCTCCAGGGAGTCCTTCCTTCTCATTAGGTGGCCAAAGTATTTGAGTTTCATCTTCAGGATCTGGCCTTCTAGAGACCAATCAGGGTTGATCTCCTCCAGGAATGACTAGTTTGATTGCCTTGCAGTCCAAGGGACTCACAGGAGTCTTCTCCAGCACCACAATTCAAAGGCCTTAATTCTTCAGCTCTCAACCTTCCTTATGGTCCAACTTTCACAGCCGTACATTGCAATTGGGAAAAACATAGCCTTCACTATACGCACTTTTGTCGGCAGGGTGATGTCTCTGCTTTTTAGTATGCTGTCTAGATTTGTCATAGCTTTCCTCCCAAGGAGCAAATGTCTTTTAATTTCTTGGCTGCAGTCCCCGTCTGTGGTGATCTTGGAGCCCAGGAAAATAAAATCTGTCACTGCCTCCATTTCTTCCCCATCTATTTGCCAGGAAGTGAGAGGACTGGATGCCATGATCTTAGTTTTCTTAAAGTTGAGTTTCAAGCCAACTTTTGCACTCTCCTCCTTCTCCCGCATCAAGAGGCTCTTTAGTTCCTCTTCACTTTCTGCCATTAGAGTGGTATCATCATATAAATTGATTCATGGTTAGAATGATTTAAAACTGGGACTTGCAACAATGCATTCCAGTTTATCGTAATTATCCATTCAGACCTCCAACCAAGCAACCAACCATCCAAGCTGCCATACACTCCAGCAGGATGCTCTAAGCAGTAAAGGGCTAAGAGGGGGCACTCATTCTTCCTCACCCATGTGTTTCTTCTCCAGCTAACACTCAACAGACCTTGACTACTGACCATACTCAGTGCACATGTGGACATTTGAGTGGTTTTCTAGTTCCTTGGATATGTTTTTAATATAAAGATTGCTTTAAAAACATTGTTCTCCCAAGTGTACTGGTACCTCCCACTTGTTTCTCAGTGGCCTCAATCTGGCTTCATGTCCATTAGCATTCACAACCTGGGTTTTGTATGGGAAGGAGTGACATATATGTTCCTCCACATATGGACAGTTAAGCCTGACTTCTACTGAGTCAAACCATTGGTTCATCAAGTCAATATTGCCCATGCAGACTAATAATAGTTTCCCAGCATCTATCCCTTTTTTCCCTCGAGGGATTTCTGTTTACAATGAGCAACAACTTGGGAGTGGTCTATGGACCGTGTCTGCTCATCTCACTTATGCACTACTATTATTTATTAATTATATTTATATCCCACCTTTTTCTTTTCAAGGAACTCAAGGTGGCTTACATGATAGTTTTCTTCCTCTTTATCTTATCCTCACAACAACAACCCTGTGAGCAAGGCTGGGCCGAGGATCTGTAACCCAAGGTCACCCAGTGAGCTCCTTGGCTGAGTGGGGACTAGAACCCTGATCTCCTGAGTCCCAGTCCTGAACCACTGCTCCACACTGGCTCCCATCCCACATGTACGACACTGTTTCTGTGACTATCTACAGAGTTGTCTCTTTCTAAGCTGTTTTAGTCTCCCTGAAGATGTGTACAGGCTGCATATCCCAGCATTTCAATCTCATAACATATTTAGCAAGGATGTCAGGATGAAGGGAAAAATGTAACAATATTTTAAAAAACGAAATGGCTGCTAAAAACCCATAAAGATGACATGAGGCAATCCTTATGGACACCCTTTGTGACACTGCTGTGTTGATGTTCTTGAACAGTCACTTTTAAATATTTCATATTGAACTTAGAATGAACTTTGCATACACATTTTCCAGAAATGCTGGATCCTACTATTGTTGTTTCTGAATGAAATTGTTTTAACAGTTTAAGCTGAAATCCTATACACACTTATGTGGGTATAAGTTCCACCTACTCCATAGGACTCATTTTGAGTAGATATGCACAGGACTGAACTGCCAGCCATTTGTTTTAACCACTCTGGCTGTAATGTTTTGTTATTAATCTGCAGCTTTAATCAAACAGATGCAGTATTGCTTTTTAAACAAATATGCTCACAAAATGTCAACAGAAATTAATCCTGCTAAGGCCTAAAGTCACCATAATGAAGACATACTGTATATTTAAGTCTGAATCTGCTCAGTTATATATAATGTGGTTAAAGTTTAAGAGTAAAAAAGGAGAATGGGCATTGCGCATGCGTAGGAGAAATAATGTATGGATAATACCAGCACAGTTACTTGATAAATAGATGCTTTAAATGTTTATTGACAACATGTGTATTTAAGATAACTATAGAAATGGAAACCATGGTGTTGGCTGAAAAAGGTCACAAACAAAGGCAATGCTAGAGAAAAAGCACATTTTACCCATGCACTACTACTGAGACTCCTTTGGGCTGTGAGGGACCACAACCAGGGTCTTCCTTTGGCTTATACAGCTTTACACTTCTTGAGCATAAAGTGTGATATGATTGTTTTCTGTACTCTGATGGGCTCCTGTACTCCTCATAGTTATTTCTATTAGTTTCCATTTTGTTTCATACTATGCTTCTATAGATATCCCCTAGGTTGTAATGTGTGGTTTCGACCTGTCTGGGACATAATCCTTCATGAGCAAACTTTTCTCTTAATGTTCTCTTTTGCCCAGATCAAACTCTTGCCAGTAACAGACCAAGAGCAAGATATGATTCAAACAGAAGTCTTCTTAGCTAGATCTCTTGGATGCTCCCAGTATGACCAGTGCCCTAAAATTGCCACACTCAGCCATTAAACACTTCACATCCTGTTCCACAGTAAAGTTCCCCACAGTTTGCTTCCCCATGTCTCTTCCCTTGGTAGGGCTCCCAAACTGGACATGCATTTCTACTATATCAAATGCCATCAATAGTGTGGGCTAAATATTAGAATGCAAGGAGTCCTCCGAGGCATTCAACACTGATGGGCTGCCATGAGCAAGAAAGGGCTCATTTTATTTATTTATTTTTCGATTTATGTCCTGCCTTTTTCCTACAAAGGACTCAAGACAGCTTACATCATTCTCCTCCTCCATCTTATCCCCACAACAACAACCCTGTGAGGTAGGTGGGGCTGAGAGTCTGTGACTGGCCCAAAGTCACCCAGTTGGCTCCATGGCTGAGCGGGGACTAGAACCCAGATCGTCTGAGTCCCAGTCCCATGCTCTTAACCACTACACCACACTGGGTCATGGAAGCCCTATCTTCTTGGAGTCTAAAGGCTGAAATTCTTCTCCTTAGGTTAAGTTACTGGAAATGAGCTTTAAGCTAAAATATGTTGGTATTCTGAGTATTGTGGCTTAAGCCCTGACCACCACCGTGATGCAACCCCAAAATTTTCTCTGAATTGGAATTTGGCCCTTGGGATGGAAGTGCCGCTGCTCCAGATGCAGACACATGGTCTGGCTATGTCCTCAACCACAGTGTGGTGGGCTTCAGTCTGAAAAGGCACTGCATGCATATTGCTGTGTATGGGTAGAGCTCTGCGGATCATGCAGGGGATGAATGGGTATGCGTGTGTTCATGCTGAGTGTGCATCAGCTGGCAGCATAGCTGATCTGTGCACCGGCAGCTAGTGGGCAGGGCAGTCCTGCTAGTTCAGTGGAGCCCCTTGATGCATTCGATGCCAAACGCTTGCAACTCCATCGCAAATTCAATGAATTCAATTGGCACGGCATTCAGGACTGACTGGAAGAAACAAATTCTTCACAAAGTACATTATTAGCATTCACAGAGCCTCAGCGTTTGGAAGAGTGTCCTCTAGTTTAGAAGAGGTTAAGAGAAGAATTAGGCAGATTCATTGTGATGGTGTCTATTAAAGGGAACGGAACCTTCTAGCTAAATGGAACTTGCAGAAGCTGTCTCTCTCCAGGTATTGCATGCTGGAGACAAACAGATCACATGGACTAGCATGGAAATAACTTCATTTTTACCAAGACAAGGAAAATAAACAAACACAAAATAAATTAATAAATAAAATCTAGAGGAACCGATATATTTCACAATCATAATCTCAGTTAGCCAGAGATTTCTGACAATATATTGTAAAGTGAATCAGTGCATAATCTAGTCTCTAAAAATTCCCAATTAGCCCACACAATTTAGTTGCATTGGCATTTTTCTTTGTCCTTGTTGGGCAGCAAGACCCGACTGGGAAACCAAGAAAACTAAATTGACTTCTCCTCCTTGTCTTTAGTTCCTGCCTCTTTTTCACTTGGTCACTTTGCTATTGGGCACCACATTTAACCTTCCAGTCTTTACTGAATTGCCAATTGTACTCTTGTTTGTGTGTCTAGGACTGGAGAAAAGACAGGTCTTTACCATTCTCAAAGGATCCTTTCAAATTCTGATTATGCATCCACTATTTTTGTACTAGTTCCAGTTCCAGTTTCATAGAAGTCCTATTCTGAACAGGTTTTTTTGCATGTGTGCATGTGTGTGTAGACATGGATTTTCTTCACTCTCGTACATCCCAGTGCTTCATTCTGTTGCTGCCCTGAGAAATGGATAATGGAATCTCTAACAGGAGAGTCATAATCCCATGTAAACCATCAGGTAGTGTTGAAAAGAAATCTCCACAGGCCAACCTTTCACAATCTTAAACACCCTCATCCTCCTATATTCGTGTTGCTGTGCCTATGTAATTACAGCAATTCCCAGGAAGGTTTAGTCCCACCATTAATGTTTAACCCTGTACCAAAAGAACAACAGCACCCTCTAAGAACTTCCAAATGATACCACGCATGCATGCACCCACCTCATATTCACATGACACTGAGGTCTGGAGATGAGGAATCCAGACCTCCTTGTCATGTGTGTATGGGCAGAGTACCTGTGTGCATGGCATTATTGGGTCTTAGGTTACTCCTCCAGTGAGAGAGCTGGTCATCTTTCCATTCATTTCACAGTTGGAGGACTAAGGTGAAAGGCACAGTGAATCCTTAGTGAAAGCAGAACTCCAACCCAGGTTGTTCAGCCTAAATGGTACTCAGATGACTGCGAAGAAAGAGGACTGCAAGTTAATGATGTGGGAACATCTGTACAGAAAGATGTTCTGTTTTGGAGTAACAACGTATTGTCCACTATTCACCAATCAGTCTCCAGTGGGTCCTTCCTTTACTGGAGGTTGCCACATGAAGTATGGGAACGACTGCACGAAACCTGTGCACATCCCAGCAAAAGTTCAGTTCAAGCAGAATATGGGATCATGTACAAGATTCCTGTGCATGGCCTTCTGATGATCTGCTTATTATCTACTACTGCCTCATAAGTATGTGAAAATGGGCACCTTCTATTCCCCAGATGTGTTGGACCAAAACTTTCAGCATTTCCAGCTAGCATAATCAATGGTCAGAAATGATGGGAGGTTTAGTTCAACACATCTGGAAAGCACCAGGTTGGAAAGGGCTGGTTAAGAGAGATCAGTAGGTAATTACTACTGGGAGAGAATTCGGTAGTTCAGTCGCAGCCAGAATGTTTGAAATCAAGCATCATTTAAAACAGATTCCATCCTGGCAATTAAATACAGCCCTTTCTGAGAACTTCTAGGTTGGGAGTTCCTCAAGCAGCAGTGTTCTCCTCACTTCTATTCAGCTTAGCATCTTCCACTACCTATCATTATTCAGGGCTAATCGAGGTCATTGCCCTGGAAACTGGAACTTTCCCCCATCTTAATTCTATAGATTTATGATGGAATCATACCAATTAGCAAATCAAAATAATAAGAGAGTACACATTTTAAAGCAAAATGGGGGAGGGGAAATTGTGCAAAGCACTGGCAAAGCATTCCTCTAAGCGAAAGGAAAATACTTTGGTTTGCCATTAGGTGGTGCACACATAGTATGAAATATTTGATTAAGTGGAATTCCAGAATAGTAGGTGAAAGGTTAAGTAATACATTTTGTAAAAGAATACATGCACACAAAAGAATGCAATTAATACTTGATTCCACTCATAATTTCTAATTTATTTATGCCTGGAAGATCTAAGGCTATTTCTCCCTCTCACTGGATAACAGAAGAATGCATTCCTGCAGAGAGATAACTAATGTTCTCTCTTTCTCTCTCTCTCCACACCCTCCACATCTCCTTCTCTCTCCCCACATCTCTTTCTCTTTACAGCTGTGCACAAATAGGATCTCAAAATTATTCTCCCAATCTGTGACCCAGGAAGTGAGAAGAAAGTTTCTGCAAATTTCTTCAAAAGGAATTAAAAATCTCCTCTGGCATCACAGGGCTGGGATTTACCATTATCAGTGTCAGGAACTCCCTTTCTTTATTTTTCCCTAATGGTACTTCCCTTTGAGCCCCACCCTGCTCAGTTGACTGCCTGGCCAGCATTTTGTATCCTCCGCAATACCTGAGAATGACCTAGTGTTCTTCAGGGGCATTGTGGGTAGCAATGGGTGGAGCTGTGAAACAACAACAGCGAGAAGGCAACTAGGAAAAAGTGTTCTTTTCCCCCACAGTGATGATAAAAAAATAATCTCAGACATTTCTCGGCTAATCTCATCTCTTCGCATCTTCATGGTCACTCTCAAGAGCTGAATACTCTGGGCAGGGCCTGAACTAGAAACCTTAGTTATTTGAAAATTATAGTTTATTTGAACAATCCAGAAGAGGCACCATGGTTAAACCTTAGTTTGTTTCTATAAAATACTATTACTAAGCAGAGTCTGTCTTTGTCAAATGTCATAACAAACCATGGTTAATTTAATCCCCAATGAAGGGATCCCATTCTCTCCTGGGAGCCAGTTATATATCTTTGTTCCTCCTGAGGTCTAGGCTAGGGCCTCATGTTTTCCCTTTTCATTTTTCTGTCACATGTGGGCCATATTGCTGGCTCAACTGCAGTATTTTAAACCTAACCCAGTGAAAAGTTGTTGAGTGTAGCTAGCTACTTTCTCCTACCAACTTTGGGTATCTGGGACAAATGCTTCAAGTGCCCATAGGATGGGACTGTTCTGTATTCCTCCTCTTGAAAAAAAGGAAGGAAGGACGGACGGACGGACGGAAGATATCCATCTGGCAGAACTAGAGAGAAATACCATCAACCATTTAAAAATAGAAAATGGAAGCTACATTATAACTGATAGAGAGCCTTCATAAGGAATCACATGCTTTTAATTGTGGCTAGATCTAGGCAATGGTTATATTTGCATATTACACTAACTCACTTTGGTAAAAACCCATGTTGGCTTAGTTGCATGTGAAATGCTAAGCCCAACAGATGATCAATTTATGGTGGCTTGTTTGCCCCTTCCTGCCCCCTCAGGCCTCCCATAGGTATTACAAGGGACACCACAAGAGGAACAAGTCTTTCTCCCTGCCCTGCTGTGTATGTGAGCTATTTCAGGCTTGCTAAAGGTGGTTTGTGGGGAGTTAAACTCCCTTTTTTCAGCAAGACCATCGAATTCCCCCCTCCCCATTTAGTTCTCACAAGGTTGTACATTTTGGACTTCATTCCAAGCCCCTGAGTGCTCAAGAAAGTACACCTCCCCTTTTATCAAGGGAAATGAAACTTTGAAAGCGCTGGCTGTGAAAACTTTGGATCTACTTAAAGAGGGAACTTTGAGTGAAAACTGGGTGGATTGGGACATATACAGACTTAAGTATTTTGATCCTTTTCTAGGCAACGACTACAGCAGACGGCTGCTGTCTCTTGGCAGTAGGCACCTCTCTTGACATTGCCTCAGCCTTCAAACTCCCTCAGTCATACAACCAAAGCTAGAAAAAGATTAGTTCTTATATAGATTTTTGTGCCATTTTTAAAGGCTTGATGACTGTGTGCAGCCTCTGCAAGGTGTCACTAGGTCTGCTTATGGTTCTGAGAATGCGTATCAGGAGAAAAGGAGAAGTCACACATGCTACAGTGAGCGTAAGACAGCTTATGATCACAGCAGGTAGTGGGGTGGTGGAGGTAGTTCACTCAAGAACCCCCTGGCAAGAGCAGGAAGAGCATTGCTATGGGGCTCACTTCCTGATGGTTTTTCTTCATTATGGGGTTGGCTGTCTGAGTTCAGACTACATGTCAACCCATTGGGTAGAATAACTCCTAAAGCCAGCCATAGACTTGTTGCATATCTTGTTGCCTATGCACAAGCCACCCCATGGAAATCAATCCGGGTTCACATGACGTGACAACCCTTCATTGGTAGGAAGCCATGATGGGTTGTAATGCCCTGCAAACTTAGTCATTATGGAAAATATAGGGAAGATGCTGTAAATGAAATCCCTGTGCCTAGATCTCTCTAAAATTTTCCCCATATAGTAAAATATATTCTCTGAGTGATATGCCATTGCCACATGTTAGCTGGCTTGGATGTAATGCAAAACCACAATTTATATTAGAACTATGTAAATAAGCCTTCTTAAGTTTAAGCTTTGAGCCCCAGTACATGCCAGGGCAGGAAAGTGGAAACACCTACTCTGTGTTTAAATTATCATGGTTTATTGGTACATCCGACAAGGACAATAACTGTGGCTTCTTGAACAAGCCAAGCTCTAACCATGTTTTCCCCTTTCAGCTTGTTCCAATAACACATTGTCTAACACAGTTCCCATTTCAAGTGTAATGGCAAAGTAGGATTAGTTTAAACCAGGCAGAAGATGCTTCCCATCTTTTTCCCCTGGCCTGTGTCATAGGAGTACAGAGAAGAGCTTGAACTCAAGAAATGAACTTACTTTCGTGAGCCTATCAGTCATGTGGAGCTTGGTAGGAAAACAGTATCTTAATATCACCTGACAATGTCTTCAATCAAGAACAGCCTCACCTAGATCAGGGGTGGGCAATTTATGGCCCTTCAGAGGTTTTGTCTGCAACTTAAGTGATCCCTCACCATTGGCTATGCTGGCCAGGGCTGATGGGAATTGTAGATTAAAACATCTGGAAGGCCACCTATTGCCTGCCACTGCCCTAGATGCTGGAGAGAAGGACAGAGCCACAGGGATCCTGTAGAAGTCCCCGTCTCCTATAGCATCTAGATCTGCCCTGAATATCTGATGTTCACCATACATATTCCCGTATTAGCTCTTCAGTGTATAACCTATGGCAATTTTTAACAACTGGAAGCACAAGTTCTCTGATCAGCACATGGTGGCTGCCCGACCAGCCTTTGGCAGTTTCTCTGGGAAGTCATGGTGCAACTACCCAAGGCAAGCTGACCATCTGCTCTGCTCATTGAGGGGCACATGCTTTCAAGTGGAACAAATCTGGCCCAGATAAGTTTGATAGTCATTGAAGGGCCATTTTGGGGCCATTTTCATGTTAACTTTTCTGTACCTAATTGTATATTTGTGGTAAGCAAATGTCTAAAACAATGCCGGACCCCTACAAAAGACAAAGCACGGGAGCTTTCGTAAGAACAGTGACTGGAAAAGCTATCTGTGTTAAGCTGTTTAAATTCTGCTTGCATATTTAGAGATTCTCTTAAGTCATTACAGGAAATCAGCTGCATGGCCTTTTAGATGCACTTAGGGTAGCATGAGGTGCTGTAGTCTCAAGCAGGAGTGATGATGCTGTATGTCTCCAAATCTTAGGTTAAATTGTGTTTATCTCCGGCAGATGGCAACTACTTGCAGTTCTCAAAAACAGAACAGTAGTCACAAATCTTTACATTGTCTACACGGCTGATCTGCTAGTAATAGTACAAATAATGCAGGCATAGCATCAAGCGAGAGGCAGTAAGTCCTAAAGGATTGTTTTGCACGCTTTCTCTAAAATCCAAAGAATCTCCACCTAGACTTCATGTAAAGTGTCTAGTTCTCATTGTTGCAGAGATTATTTATTTATTTATTTATTTAGAAAATTTCTATGCCACCCCATTCGCCGAAGCCTCGGGGCAGCTCACAAAGATATCAATTAAAATATAATACAATAAAATATAAACTAGTTAACAATATAAAATAAAATAAGTCGCCCTGGCCGAAGAATAAAATAAATAAATAGTATTAACAGTTAAAATGACGTTTGAATAAAAAGGTCTTGGCCTGGCGCCGAAAAACAAATAACGACGGCGCCAGGCGGACCTCTCTGGGGAGCGCTTTCCATAGATTGGGTGCCACCACAGAGAAAGCCCTCCTCCGAGTACCTACCCTCCTAATTTCCTTCACGGAGGGTTCCCGGAGAAGGGCCTCTTCCGCAGATCTCAGGGGGCGGGCGGGCGTATATGGACATAAGCACTCCTTCAGGTAACCAGGACCCAAGCCGTTTAGGGCCTAATAGGTCATCACCAACACCTTGAATTGGGCCCAGACTTCAATGGGAAGCCAGTGAAGCTGATGGAGGACTGGAGTCATGTGAACATAACGCCCAGTCCCCGTCAGCAGCCTGGCAGCTCTATTTTGAACCAGTTGAAGTATCCGGACCGTCTTCAAGGGCAGCCCCACGTAGAGCGCCTTACAGAAGTCAAGGCGGGAAGTCACCAACGCGTGTGTCACTGTCGCCAGGCAGTCGTACTCCAGGTAGGGGCGCAGCTGATGGATCAGCTGAAGCTGAAGGAAAGCGCTCCTCACCACTGCTGTCACCTGAGCTTCCAGTGAAAGCTCTGGGTCGAGGAGCACTCCCAAGCTGCGGACCTTGTCCCTAAGAGGGAGTGCAACCCCATTCAGGACTAGGTTCAATTCACCCTCTCTGAAGCCCGATCCGCCAACCAACAGGACCTCCATCTTGTCTGGATTGAGCTTCAGTTTATTGGCCCTCATCCAGCCCATTACCTCGGCCAGGCACCAGTTCAGCACAGCCACCACCTCACCTGGATTGGTGGAAAATGAGAGGTAGAGCTGGGTATCATCAGCGTACTGATGATTCCACAGCCCACACCTCCTGATGACCTCTCCCAGCAGTTTCATGTAGATGTTAAACAGAAAAGGGGACAAAATGGACCCCTGCGGTACTCCATGGCATAGCTGCCATGGTGCAGAGCCATAGTCCCCCAGCACCACCTTCTGGAATCGGTCATTGAGATAGGAGTGGAACCACTGCAAAGCAGTGCCTCCGACCCCCAATCCCGCTAGCCTATCCAGAAGGATACCATGGTCGATGGTATCGAAAGCTGCTGAGAGGTCCAGAAGAACCAACAGGGACGCACTCCCCCTGTCCTTCTCCCTGCACAGGTCATCGTACAGGGCGACCAAGGCAGATTCAGTTCCATACCTGGGTCCGAAGCCGGACTGAAATGGGTCCAGATAATCAGTTTCATCCAAGAGAGCTTGGAGTTGTCCCGCCACCACCTGCTCCAACACCTTGCCCAGAAACGGGATGTTGGCCACAGGTCTCTAGTTAGTGGCCATCTCTGGATCCAGTGACGCTTTCTTCAGGACCGGTCGTACTGCCGCCTCCTTTAAAGGGGCAGGTACCCGACCCTCCCTCAGAGAAGTGTTAACCACTTCCAAGATCCAGATCCTAATCCCGTGCTTGGAGTTATTTATTAACCAAGATGGGCAAGGGTCCAATAGGCAAGTGGTGGGACGTACTCGTCCAAGCACCTTGTCCACATCATCAGGCTGCAATACTTTGTATTACTTTACTATTACATTGCATGCATAATCATCCCTCTTGCAAAGAGCTTAAGACAGCTTGCAGGTTTCTCTTTCTTTCTGCTTCATCCACAACAACAACCCTATGAGGTAGTATAGTCTGAGAGACAGTGACCGGCCCATCAAAATCATCCAGAGGACTCAACAATTGAATGAGGGATTAAAACTCAGATATCCTGGGTCTTCCATCCAGCACTGTAACCATTACACCATGCTGTTCTGTACATAATCAATATTTATTTATAGCATTTGTATAACATACTTTAGTGAACAAAGCTCTCAAGGCAGCTTAGAAAGGCAAGGTGAAAAAAACCTGGTTGTAGTCATCTATGTTCTGGTGCTCTCTGAAATTGATTGCTGCAATCCATGGGGCTGAGTTTGAAGAATGTTCACAAGCTGCAGCTCTTGCAAAATGTGGCAGCCTGATCAATAACTGGGACCAGAAGCTCCAAACATTGCATTAATTCTGGCCTGCTTGCATTGGCTGCCCATGAACTTCCAAGCTCCATTCAAGGTGCTGGTATAACCTATAAAGCCCTACATAGCTTGGGACCAACATACCTGATGGAATGCCCCTCCCTACCACAATCAACCTGGAGTCTACAATTTGTACCTGGGTCCTTCCTCTGACTGCCAACTGCAAGGAGAATCAGAAAGATGCAACAAGGAGGAGGGCCTTCTTAGTGGTGTCCCACCAATTTTCTCCCCAGTGGGAATGGGAACTGTCTTCCCACTGAAGCCTACCTGGTAGGGTTAGGACAGACCCTAGCAGAGTTGGTCTCTATGGTGTTTTGTGGACTTCATTTGGCCTGGCCCTGCAAAGTGAGCTGAGCTAGTAGAAGTCCACGAATGAACTTCTACTAGCACAACCAGCAAACTTCTTCCACATCATGTACGGCAGGACAAAGGCATAAAGTCTTGGCTTTATCAGTTGTGGTTAATGGACTCACTGCAAGCACAAAAGGAAGCTGGTGTTCTTGAAATAACCCTGGAAAGAAGCCAAAATTAATTTCCATAACAGGATAGCTCAGTGGAGCTCCGTTCTTGGTGGTCCATTAACCTCTTCCATTCCAGAAATTAGCATTCACTTAATTCTCCATTGTTTTCAGAACCAGTAGTTTCCCATTGTACTAGTAGCAGGTCCCACTAGCAAATGGGCAGCACTGGATACTGCACCTTGTCTTAGCAGAAATTGTCCCCCTTCTAGTGGCGTCTCTGTTAAACTCACGAAAAGCATCAATGGCTGCTCATCTGGATGCCCATATACTACCCACAGTATCAGAGTCAGCATGCCTATTTGCACCAGTTGCTGGAAGACTTGGGCAGAAGCACACAGTTGTACTCATCTCAAGCTTGCGAGATCCCTTGGGCAGTTGGTTGGCCACTGTGTGAACACAGTGGTGGTCTAGTGGACTTGACATGGTCTGGCATGACTCCTCTTATATTCTTATGAGGGAAAACATATATGTATGGTATCACTGTTTCTGCCTACAGGGCCACTCTCAGCTTTAGGGTGGGTGGAGGGATTTCACTTGAGAGTGGGGGAGGGAGAATCCCTACCCTCCTATTATCCTCCCAATCTGATTGGTCCTTTCTTCTCCTGAGCACTTGGCCAACTAAACTGTTAAGACACGCATCTCAGCTGTATTTGCTTGTTTACTATTGTTTTATTGTATGTCTGCCTGCCCAAAGTTGTTGCTGAAGATAATTGTATTATTATCTGATAAAATCAGATTATAAACAAATCTTAATTAAAAGCACAAAATGAAAACACATAATGACAATATTAAAATGCAACAATGGAAGAAATAAATAGTGCTGACCTATTAAATGCCGAAGGCCTGCCTGAGTAAAAATATATTTGCCTGCTGGCAGAAGAGGTGGCCTGGGGCAGTGGATTCCAGAGGGGATGGCCACTCACAAAGTCCTTTCTCGGACCCCTCCCCAAATATGCCTCTGATGGTGTTGGCAGGAATGAAGGGGCTTCTTACCACACAGAACTCGGTATCTTTTTCTTGATTCCACTTCCACCGCATCATAGTGACATACTGGAGAGCTGTGTTTTGTTTTACACTTTTATTTTTAATTCTTCCTTGTCCAATCAGGTTCATTTGAGTCTTGCCTGTGGAAGAAAACTTATGCTGAGTCAGACCATTGGGCGATGGAATACAGAACAGTTGGTTATTCAAGGTTTCAGGGAAAAGTCTTGTCAGCTTTGTTACCTTAGCAGGGTCAACCAAATCTGTTTTGCTGCCTGAGGCAGGGCAGTAAATGTCCCTTGACCACTCCAGTTATGCCTTAATGATAGGCCCAGCTCAAAATCTGAGATCTTCTGCCCTTTGCGTCTTCATTTCTATATTGCCCAGTAGCCAGTGCTTTTCGATTTGCCAAGATTAAAGAAGACCATTGCGTTAGGGAAATTTGAAGGCAGAAGATAAAGGGAAGACCAAATATGAGTTGCATTGACTCCTTAAAGGAAGCCACAGCCTTGCACTTGAAGGAGTTGAATGGAGATGCCATGGATGTTTTGGAGGGCTTTCATTCATAGGGTTGCCATAAGTGAGAGATGACTTGATGACAAAGATGTTGGATGTTGGACTGAACATGGAAATTTTCTTCATGTGGTGTACCAGGTGTTTTGGAGCATTGACTGCCCAACCTGCTGCCTAAAGAAGGATTTGCCCTGAAAGAGGGGAATTTTATATACATTTTTTTTAAAAAAAATCTACCTATCAGTTTATGGGACTACTGCAGAGTCTGCTATTTTGTGATATACCTTCCCATATGCACCCTTTCTGAAGAAACATGAGGTGGTTCTAGAGGAGGGAAGTAGCTGTCTATCTTTCAGGCACAGCTAACCCTGGGGAGGTAATTATTCATGAGTCAAAATGCATGTGTATTTGAAGAGTTTGGCAAATTTTGTGTTCAGAGACTGCACATTTACTGCTTTGTAAACAATGGGCATGATATCTGACGTAGCTGATACTGCTTAAGACGGCACAACTGGAGTCTCAAAGTGCGCAGAATGCATATTTTTGAGCAGTTGTGTGGGAATGCTTGGAAAGAATTGCTACACATTTCTGTCATCAGGTGCAAAACTTTCCCCATATCCCTAGAGTAACTGTTTGGCTGGAGGTGCTACAGATCCCACTGAGCTTCTTATTTGACTTTGAAAGTGCTCTCGGCAAGTGTTTAGAAATTCAGATCTCCTCTACCTTGCGACGGGTTCCCTCTGCAGTGTCTTGTTTTCCTGTGTGAGACATTCACAGCACATTGTCTTTCCTCTGTGAATATAAAGTGAATCCTGTTAGAGAAAGTCTCTCCAGATGATAAATGTTTGGCTCTGCTGTGTGAATTCTGCTTGGTGCTTGCATTTTGGGGCATCCCAAGTTAATTGTACACCGCCAGGAGGGGGTTTCTCTCAGCGAAATTTGTGTGCAGAGAGCTGAGAAGAGAGGGTCATTTCTGTCTCACTTTCTCTCCCACCTCCCTTTCCGCAACTTGCAGGAATCCATTGCTGCAGTGTCATAAGAATGCATTGTTGTTTATTTTCAATGCTGGGCCAGACTGTAACACAAGACAGAAAGAAGTGCTCACGAAGAACATATTGAATTATAATAAATCTGTCTCGTCTGGAGACGATGATGAGCTGGCACATTTTGTCAAGTGGCAGCCTCATAAAATGGCTGTGTGCTGCATACATATGACTGCATTAGCAGGAAGCAAGGGGAAAGACGGCAGCAGCAGGGAAACTGCAGAGATAGAGAGGCTGATCATTTGTATTCCAGAGCTCAGCAAGCGCTCAATTCACTGATCCAAACCAAACATGTTGAAGTCGAGGCCCTGTTTCTATAACATCTTTGATATACAGCTGAGCAGTTTAACTAAATCAAAACAGGATCTTATTAGAAAAGAGCCCACGAGCAGTTGTGGGTGGTGAGAACTACCAAAGCTTTTCTTGGCATGAAGGGTGTGCTCTTGTGTGCAGGCGTAACACTTCGGCGGTGCATGTACAGCGTGATGCACTGAGCATTAATCAAGCAGCTCCTCTTCTGCAGACACCTTTCTAGCATTCGTTTCTCTGTATAGCTAACCCACTTTCATGCCGGGTCAGCCAAGTTCATCTTTGATGAAATCTATGAATTAAGAAAAATGGGCCGAACCTCCAAAATAAAATATCAGATTGAAAAATACCCAATACTTGATCGACTGCACACATTAAGGCCAGTGTGAACAACTTGTGTGATCCACATTTCTGAGATGGGTCCCAGGCACATACGATTGATAAACCTCTTATGGGTTACCCTTTTGATTTGAATTAAAATATGGTAATTATAATTCCGCAGTTCTCAAACATGTAGAATCTGTTCTAACAAGCCAGTTGCTGGCTTCCGCAAACCACTGGTCTCCTTGTGTAAGCACAGTAACAAATGTAATGTAAGATCATGTTCTACTGCCTTTGAACTAGAAAGCAGAATTGATGGAATACAGCATCACATTCCTTAGAAAGGGCTTGCTCATTTTGCTAGTTCAGTATTATCACACTCAATTTCTTCTTCACAAAACAATTTGGGGATGGTTCATAGAGATGGATGTGTCAGTTTTGTTTTCTCCCACATCTGAATGCTAAAATCTCTATTCTTTCCTCTACATTTATGAAAAAATTCAGGAACTGAGATAAATTTTGATCAAAAATTTTGATCAAAAATGAACCCCGAATTCTCAATCATTTGCACTGGGTATGTTCAATACATGTTCCCAGCAGTATATCACATATTTGAACTCTAGTGCAAATATGTGTTATACTGTAAGGATTAAATGTTAGGATTGTGAGAATGGAACAATCCATGGAACATTCCATGGAATGGAACATTTACTTCCCTGAATAAAGGATCAGGAAGTATGGATAGATGATTTTTGTTTTTGTTTTCTCTATGGTTCTTTTTCTTTTAATCTCATGTTTTATCCATCAATACAATTTTGCTAAATTCTTATCAAAAATGGAGTGAAATGAAAATCAACTCATCCCCATTCGTAGAGAGATATGCTCCTGATATCAGTGACATCACTGGAGCTATCCAACAGGTACCTGCATTGCAATCACCTTACGCTCACCGGTCCTAGCAGTAACGATAGTACAGGCAGTCTCCGGGTTACGAATGAGTTTCATTTGTGAGAAAATGGAAATTTGGTTGGATCATGTATAGTTGCCCTCCATATTCCCAGGGGTTGGGGCAAAGGATCCCCATGAAAGTGGAAAAACTGTTAATATCTCTATTCCCCACCCGACCCAAACTCACCAGCTCCTCCTCTTTGCAGCAAGGAAATGATAGAGAGATTTCCCTTTCTGGAAGGGAGGGGCAGAAAGGCATGCTTCAGGGGTCTCCATCTCTCCTTTTTGATTCCTCTGTCTCTATGGTGATGCTTTTGGAGGCCCTGCCTCTATCCCCTCTCACTTCCTCTCTCTCTATTGTGGTGATGATTTTCCGCAGTATTTAAGTTAATAGGCTTTGTGGCAGTTTGCTTGTAAGTATGGTTTTCTGTACCTTGGGGACTGCCTGTACTTGCTGAGGGAACAAAAAACTTAAGCAGAAACTTCACATTCTCATTTAATTGCTGGGAAAACAGAAGCAGATGTGTCACCTAAATCAGGGTCCAAGAACATGTTGGCCCTGCAGGCCTACTGGGCCACACAAGGAAGCCACACATGCACACACACATAGTCATACATGCTTTTGCACAGCCAGCCACACACATTTGCACTAACACATGCACCCAAACCTGGAGCTTTTCTTGCTAGCCCTAACAAGGAAATCTTTTCCTTTATCTCTCATAAAGTTTCATCAGGAATGGAAGATAAGGAATAGGTTTCTCTTTCTAGTGTTGGCAGGCGATAAGCAGAGACTAGAGATAAAGAAAGCCTTCTTTTTCAAGTGCTAGGAAGAGAAACCCCCACACAACTGCTGCTCTGGTTTCTTTTGGTGGTAGCCTATGTAGTGGTGGAGCGACTGGAGGACTACCAGAAATGGCTTGGCAGGCCATAGCCGTTCCACCAGCTGTACTTTGTGTACCGCTGACCTGAGTGGAAGATTACCATGCCTTTTGCAGTAAATACTCCAGTGTAGCTACATGAGTGGAAAAATATTGTTAAAACAACTCCACTCTTCCAATGAATAGTGGAAATATCCATGTGTGGGGTCTGTGTGAGTGCTAGACAGTTCTTGCATAATAAATTCTTGGAGGCTTAGATATATGTGAAACAATTAAGCCTTTTTAAGTAGTTTGTGTTTGTGGGCCACATCTGGCCTCAGATAAGAAGTAGTTGCAGCCACAGAAGCTAGAAATATTTTTGGTGGTTTTAAATAATGAAATGATTGCTTCAGAGGTTCTGAGAATATTGCTTGTCTGGCTGGTTCTACAGTTATGTAGGAAGTGATCAGAATCTGACTCAGTGTATCAAATCATTGCTGCCTCCTAAGCTATATTTATGGTTTCCAGCAATTTGATAAATCTGGGAGAGAAGGGGCAAAACAACTGTTATCTAAATGCTTGTTATCATTATCAAAATGCTGTTATCTAAATAGCTTGGTATTTATACATTTTTTGAGCATAGGGATTGTTTAGCAGCTTATCCTTTAGGAGAAGAATGCAGGCTATCATTTCAGCTTGCTTGGAATGTAAATGTGTTGTGATTCAACATTCATGATGTTGAAAAAGAAATATTATTCTATTTACCTGATGAGACTCCTAACGATGCAAAAGGAAGCCCTCCAGATTGGTATGGCACAAGCTTTACAGTAAGTCAGCATTACACAGATAGAGTTGCTCCTTTGCTGAGTTCAGGGGAGATTTTCTTTGGCTGGATTTAATTTTTCCAGATGAGGCTGTACTGAAATGAGGTTGTACTGCAGTGTCCTGTGTGCTTTGTGGCTATTATTTATGCTCATAGTCACATTCGCTAAGGAAGATGGCAAGAAGCAGTCGGAAGTGGTGTCAGCTCCTAAATAGTTCCCAAAATGCTGTAGCTGGATCAACCATTTGACAAGGAGGTGTAGCCCCAGACCAACATTTCAGGGGGTTCATGAGTGGGTCCAGTTTTCCAGCTTCCAAACATTAAAAAGGGTAAGTCTCTAACCCTTGGAGACATGAGACACAACTTTCAGGCACATTCAAAACATGTGAGAAATTGACAGTTTTTTTCCCAATTGGGTTGTGAGAATTGAGCCTGCTACCAGTTTGCGGTGTGGTCAGCAATGAGTGACATGGCAGTTCTGATCAGTATTGGCCATAGAAATAATCATAGAGCTAAGACACAGGGGGAGTCCCAGTACAACCCATCATGGGCTGTGATCCCAGCTCTGAGCCTGGTCAGAGTCAGAGTGGGAAACCACGTGGGACCATGATATATTCTGTCTCTAATTCCACCCATAAAAAACATTGGAAAATGTTAGGCTGCTGGGCTGTCCTTCCTCTTCCTGGTCCTGCTGATGAAAGAAAAGGGGAGAGCTGCGTCCTTGTCCCATCCCCATCCCCACCACCCCTTTGCTCTCCCTTTATCCACTTCTCTGCTCACATCCTCTAGCCTTGTTATTTCTCCCACATTCTTCCCTCAGCTATTCTTCTCCTCTCCCTGTACCTGCCTTACCTTTTCTTTCTCTTCCTAGATCTAGCCTTGCTCTTTATCTCCTACTCATCCTGGCATCTTGCCATTTCTCTTTGCTCCCAGCCACGAGAGTCATGATTTCACTCCCAGCCATCCCTTTACCTTGCAGTTCCTTCTCCTTCATGTCTCACTTTTCCTTTGCCTTGCTCTTTTCCCCTCTCCCCCACCCCCCAGTCTCTAGCATCTCTATTTCTTCTCCTACACGCTTTTGACTGACCAGGCCTCCAAAGCAGTCATTGCATGACTAGCCACATCCTCCATGGGAAACCTTTTGTGGGGGGTGGGGTGGGTGGGTGTGCCATCAAATTGGAGATGGTAGAGCTGGGAAGCAAAAGTGCTCATGGGCTAATAATGTTTGGAATCCCAAAACCCTAAAACCTATATTTTGGAGCAAACTCATTATTTGAGCACAGAGTGTTATGTAGCCTAAATGACACAGTTCATGCACAAGAGGGAGCCATCAGCAGGCTTTGCAGAACCATAAAAACATTTAGACCCTCCCCACAAGCAGAGAACCAGGAGGGGAACGGTGGAGGGGGGATGTAATGGAATATCCTGGAAAAGGACATGGCAAGCTGGTTGGGATCTTAAATAGGGAAAGTCCACATGGCACCTCCCATCTCACTTGTTTATTACTGTGACATTTAGCAGGTTCTTTGTGTCACCTATTGAATATTCAGATCTCATCCTGTGTCTAACTGTCCTCATAGGATTTCCACCGATTTGAATTGTCAAGGCTTTGGCAAAAGGTATTGCTGAACCTTTGCTTTTGATCCGAAGTAATCACAATTGGCAATGCTCAGTGTTCATACTTCTAGATGATCTTTTGGTCTTGCTCTATAAAAATTCTGTCTGAGGCTGCCTCTTCAGTTCTGCAGATGCTATAATTAGCTCTGTGATGAGACTGTTTATCTTTTGTTTATTGTAGCATCAACAACCTTGAGAAGAATGAGGGAACTTGAAGCCAACGGTGATGCTTAATGTATAACAATGACAATAAAAATCACTGATTTTGAATATAATAGCATCTTATGCAGAAATTACAGAATTGCCTGGGAATATTTTTTTTCCATTTATTTGTTCATTGTACTTACTTGAACATAGATTACACAAGAAGTGATAATTGAAGGAAAGGTGAAAGGTGGAAATTTTCACGTTTCCAAAATTATGGTGCTATAGTACAACAAGTCATGGGCCTTGCCCATGTTTTGAACACCTGTACATTTTCTGAATAACCACTGCAACTTGTAACATTCCAAGGTTAACACAGCCATGAATAGCATCCCACAATGGATGAAGCAAACAGCTCCCCATTTATGGTGTCTGCATGGGACTGCAAAAGGAAGGCATCCAGTTGTCAGCCAGATCTGTGCATGTTGTGTGTGAAAGGCTGAAAAGTGTTCTGTAGGTGTGCTCCACTGAACCTGATGACTCAGATTCCACGATCAGGGAACCTGATAAAGCCAGATTAGCAGTTGTGGGGGCTCTATAAACAGTTTGAGCTGAATTTTGTTACAGAGCCCTTAAAGAACGTTGTGCTCAATAAACCAACATCTAACTCATAACTGCTTAAAATATAATTATGTTTAGATTATAGGAAATATAATGAATCCCCCACAGCTGAAGGGTGGTATACAAATATAATAAATAAATAATAGCAGGACATGCAGGGTCCTTGAGGTAGGGTCCTATGTGCATACCCAAGGCCCCTGCAAACTTTTGACTTACATGTGAGTGGACGAATGGCTTCATAAGGTGATTGAGCAAGTCAGATCTGTTTGTGGCTTTAAGCCTCTGAAGGCAGGAGTTTGCAGGCTTGCAAAGAACCAATTTGCTGCACAATGATCCTGCTATTTGGGATGGTTTCAGAGAACCAAGCATCTGATGCTAGCCACTTCTGCACTGTGGGATGTCTGAGTGCACATGGGATGCTTTTCATTTGTACTGATCAGCTTCATGGCAATCCACCTGCAGAACCACAGCTGAGTCATTTCCAAATGAAGATATTTTGGCCAGCTTCAAGAGACAGTTGAGCATATTCAAGAGCTTACTCAGGGCCAAGACATTTTGTTGCCTCAGGCAGAGCAAGCAAAAACTGCTGCATTTCCCCTTGCTATGCAAGTTGAGGTACATAGTGTGAAGGGATGAGGCAGAAATCTCAGAAGTGCTTCTCTCCCTCCTTAGCAATAAACGTGTGGTAATAAGGCATTAAAATAACCCAAAGTCAGGTGCCTGAGGTGGCCAACCTCAGTCTGTCTCAGCTCATATGAAGCCATAGTGAGGTCCAAGGGGCCTTGCTGGTGACTCAGCTGAACCCAGCGCTGAGTCACCAGCAATGGGCAATGGACAGAGGGTCCTTATGAAATATGCAGGGTTCTGAAAAGGGAGGGGACATAATTCAGTGACACAGTTTGGTGGAGGTCGGGGTGGGGAAACACACTGACAAGGGTTTCCATGATGAGCTAATGTGTGTGTGTTTTATCATTGTTTGTGTGTTGAGTCCTCCAAACCCAGTCATGGCATGTTTTGTTTTCAGAAACCACCATAAGAAACCATGGTTTTCTTTATAACTTCTGCTCACTTTGACCTGGTGTATTGGCTGGGCCCAGACAACAAAACCCATCATGCCACAGCTTTTCACAACCATCCAGCTCTTCTTGCCTCCAGTACTGGAGAGCAGGAATAGGGAGAATCAGCTAGGATTGGGAGAATCAACCAGTAGAGCACCTCTCCGCCAATTGCCCCTTCTTACTCCTGCCTGAGAGAAAAGCTGGTCAGGGGGCAGTTTGACTCAGTGGATTTCCTCCACTTCTGCCCTAGAGAAAACTCTGCTGCAAGTGGTAAAGAAAAACTCTCAGGCATGAGCAGGGGTAGAGGTAACACTGCTTGGCTGATTCCTCCACTCCTGTTTGAGAAGCTCTCTCTCAAGCAGGAGAGGGGAAGGAAGAGCCTAGGCTAGGCAAGGATGCTCCTTCCTCAGCAGGTCCCTGCTTAGCCCAGGGACCCACTTCTGGGGAGTGTGCAAGAATGAAAATCCCTATCTCGTCCAGTTATCTCCTTCCTCTCTTACTTAAGCAGACCTTTCTCTCAAGTTCTCCAGTGGTCTCTTCTGGAGCAAGAAGTGAGTGTGCCTGATCAGCTTCCTGGTCTTTTCTGCTGTGGTATGACCCCTGTTTGCACATCAGAAGCTGCTTGACATCCACCTTGATTATGGCTCTCAAACATGGCTCTCCTTCCTCTCCATTTCATTCCTTGGGATACCACCTGGGGGAACAAGAGGAGAGGAGACAAGGAGAGGAAGGAGAGCAACCACCATAAGCCTGATTGTCAGGCACACTGTGGCTTTTCGACACTTCGGGGTTACCCAGTGTGGTTATCATGATGGGCTGTTGAGATGTGTGAACCCACCCATTTTATCAGAGTCTATCAGTCTCTCTTACCATTTGTGGTCGGTGGTGATCTGGCTCTTCTCAGTTGCTTTGCTGATTGGTTTGGAATGTTGGAAGTGCCATGCCTTTGCATAATATGTAGTGAGATAATCTTCTGGACTTTCTGGCTCACACTCTGTAAAAAGGAACAGAAAGCTGAGAGAAAAGTCATACTTTTTGTCTACCAGAAAAAGCACACACAACATGTTACATAAAAGGAAGTGTGTATCAGAGCTCTTCCAATAATGAAGACTAAGTCATTTATGTAAGTGGCCGTGCCACAGTTACAACAGCAGAACTGTGGGAGTCTTCAGTCTAAATGACTAAACAGGAACTGTAATCTCTCAAGCTGAATTTATGAATTGCTGTGGATGTGTTCTGATGACTAATGATGTGCTGATCAATAGAGACTAAACTAATGGATGAAGGAAGTTCTCTGAAGAGATAATACAAAGGGAAGAGGGGAAGCAGAAAATATTTAGGCTAGGGGAACATTTTCTTCTTTTCCTTGGAAAGGGTCTTGAAAGACTCTCAGACAATGGGTTTAAGCATAGCTGCTGGAGATGAAAAGAAGTGAAAAGTACTTGTTTCCCTTCTTATTAAAAACCAACGCTCTGGATAACATACAAAAGACATGATAGAAATATAGTTCCCAGAGGAAATGATGTGTGAGCTGAAATGTCCCTTTGTGTGTTACCCCAGATGCATAAGTGGTTCTGTGAGCCACTCATTTTTGGTATTTCCTATATTTGATAGAACTGCTCCAAAAGATGTCCACTTTTACAGGCTAGGTTCAGGCAGGCCCCAAAGAGAAATTACTAAATAGAAGTGAATCCTCCCATCCCTTCATCTTGATTTCCCAGTATCTATTTCCATCTTGCCTTTAATCCTGTGCAGAAAAAAGTTCTGAAGTGAGAGGGGAGGTGTCATGAACTGAGGTTCTAATTCCTGCTTCTCAGGAGTAGAAGTTTCTGAGAACATCTTCTCAGATCCAGAAGATAGGAATTGCCAATTGACACCCCTGAGTAGCCCCTGCTTCTGGAGGAGGCCTCATTGCCACCCTCAGATTCTGTGAATGCTGGTTCTGAAGCCACTGCCATAACCCACTTGCCTCCATGTGTTTGCCACAAAACATTTTAAAAGAAAGCATGTCCCTTTGTGGGGAGAAGTCCTCATGAAGTGTGTGAGAGGAATCAGCAGTGACTACAAAGTTCAAGTCCTATTTAAGGCTTGGTCTGAGCCTGTCACATGTTGAGCAACATGTGAGTTCAGGTTGTCTGACTTCCAACCCAGGCCTACCTTGTTTCCATCCATTCCTTGTTTTCGCTAACCAATATCTGACCTTGTTGAAGCAACACCCCCTGTGTTGCCCATACTTTAGTTTGACCCCTGCTGTGTCTGACCTTGCCTATTCGAGCTGAAACCATGTTTATTGGTTGCATTTGGAGCATCTGTCTGTGCAAGTATCCTCAACTGGGCTAACTGCCACACTCAGTAGGATTCGTGTCCTGAAATGGTACAGACAGTGGGGCGTTTACCTATTGCCTGCTCTGCACTGGCTCAGTTCTCCCACACATCCGACTTGCTCACAAATTCTATAAATGCCACCTAGGAAGGCCTCAGCAATTGTAGGCAGCCTAAGTAAGTAAATAAATAAATGAGCTCCACACAGAATGCCTAGATCAAGGCCCAGAGGTCACAGCTGTGGCCATCAATGTAAGTTCATCTTTTCCCATGTGATGGCTATCTCCAGAAGTTTCCTTTGCACTAGTTTTCTAAGATTATGTTTTATGCAAATATGTGCCATGAGTAAGAAGCAGCTTTTATACAGCAACAGACATGGTTAGATATGAGATCTTTGACAAGGAGTTAAGTGTCCACTGAACAGATCCAATTCATGCAACATGTCCATGCATGGGTACAAACTGGAAAGATTCTATCAAAGTCTTTACAAGCCAGACAATAAAATTGGCCAATGGACTTCTTTTCTGTCCATACAAGGAATGTGCCCATACATTGATCAGCACGAACCAAAAGACAGATCTCATTTCATTCTCTCCAGGGAACACAAAATGTTGACAAAAGGAACAGCATGTTCTGAACGTTAACTGGCTAGAGGCAATTCTATTATCTATGAAAGATTATGCACACTAGCTACTAACCATCTGCATTGTATTTACAAAAGTAACAATTGCTTTCTCTCTTATTGCCCTGTTAACAATTTAAGACAAATTAGCTTTATTCATGCATTAAAAATGAAAACAAAACACCATTAAGAATGATCTGCTGATGTATTCAGTTAAAAATTTTCTGTTGCTTTTAATACAAAATCAAGACAGCTTACAATGAAAATATAGCAAAATTGCTAAGTTAAAAAATTGCAAAGAATGACTAGCACTGTAGCAATAAACAAATCATTATTCCAGAGTCACAGATTGTTCTTCTCAATAAAAGAGCTTTTTTTCTGTTCTTCCAAACATAATGTTGGACTTGAGAAGTCTTCTTTAAAGCTCTTCCTCTGGCTGCCTCCATTAAACCAACCTTAAAACTCCTTGGTGACAGCAATCCACTTCGTAGAGATGTTTGATAAATTCATTTCATTTCAGTTTTGAATATGATTTACCCAGTTCCTACCTTCTGGACCACATATGGAGTTAGATGCCATCTGTTGAAAGTCTGTATCTTTCTGAGCTTGCAATGTGATTTGTGGACCACTGCATTTCACGGCATGTGTAGATTTGAAAATGTGCATGACAAATGCATACTTTGAAAATGTGCACTCACGTGCTTTAATCAATGGAAAATGTATATGTACATTTCAAAGAGCTGCAGAAATGATGCATACATTTGGGAAAATAAGTACAAATTTTGATGCTAAAAGAAAAAAAAAGCTTGCAATCTGATGTAAACTTCAAGATGGAATTGGAAGAACTTCAAGGCGCTCAAGTTTTGCTGATTCACATATTCCTGTCTGGGAACTGGTTATTAGACATGGGGTGGGTAAGTCGACAGGAAAGGACACCACAATTAACAAAGCTGAAAAATGTACTGAAAATGTTAATGGGAAAAACTTATCTTAATGGACTAGGATTTGGCAGAATTGAACTCTTGTTCCCTCTTGGCAATGAAGCTTACTGGCTGACTTTGGTCAAGTCATTGACTCTTGGCTAGGAATGTATTAAAAATTCATTTCAGTTCAGTCTTGATCAAGGATTTATCCAGCTTTCACCATCTGGACCAAACACAAACTCAAATGCAGTGCATTTATCAACATGTGTACACTTGAAAAAAATTGCATGAGAAAATACAGATTTTTGAAAAATGCATGCAAATACTTTTTAATTAATGGAAGAAGAGTGCATATACTTCAAAGATGTGTGCAACAGCTGGGAATATTTGGCAAAATATATGTATTTATGTGTATGTATATGTTTATTTGTTTTATTTATTATTTAAATGTAATAAATAAACAATAAACACAGGAATATAGGTTCGTATGTAAGAAGGGAATCTGATATGGACGCAGGTTGGAATGACCTTTAAGATGGAATTCAAAGAATGATGAGAAATCTTTGGCTAGTCTCCACCTATCCTCCCTCCATGCTATTGTGAGGATAAAATGGAGCGGAAGAAGATCATGTCAACTACCTGGGATTCCTTGCAGGAAGAGACAAGGCAGCATATAAATGTAATAAGTAACTAAATTAGCAGAGTGAATATTCTGCTAAAAGGGAATACTGCCAAATAAACTAGTAATGACAAAGGGAAATTAAGGACCTGAAGGAGGTAATTCATGCAGCATGCATCAGATGGTCTAGGTTCGATTGTCGAGCTGTTATTAACATGTGGGCAGATTAACATGGAAAATGTTGCTTATTCCCAAGTTATTTGGGATTTTAAAGGTTTTATTTCTTTTAAACTGCTTATATACCACTTCTCTTTTTTTAAACAAATTCCAAATATGAACTACCGAAAATTATAAAGCAAAGGATAAATTCGTTGAAAGCACAGTGTATATTTAGACAGGAAAAAACTATCTGCTCCCAGCAACCTCTAGCCAGTCATCCCAACATGGAATAGGACTACACCATGAGATAGCTAATGGATGGGTACCCTCTTATGGCCTCCCATCACCTTCTAGGGCATGGGCATAGGAGTAGTGTGGGTGCTGGGTTTCTAAAGGCTGAACCCCTGTCCTTCCTTGCAGAAAGAACCATACTGGCTGCCTCTCTGAGAGTGGAAATACACCTTGAGAAGGGAAAGCAGGGATGCAGCAGGCTGGGGAGGGGAGGAGCCTTGGGTCATCTCCTTCCACCATTTCCAATATGCATCATTGCTTCCTCCTCTCTTTTTTCATCACTTCCTCTGGACATCTGGAAATGGCCATCTTGCTAAACTGCACCCCTTTGTTCATTAAGGGTAGGTCAGATTGGATTACACCTGAAGTAATTTAAGAGTTATCAAAAGCGCATGATAGTTGAAGCCTGGCTATTGCAAAGGGCAGGTCTTTTCAGAAAAGGCCCAGATAGGATATATTGCTGCCAGATAGGACATTATAAGATGTGCCACAGCTAACAAAGGCTTCCCTGGAGATGGCCGTAGTTTCATGGGTCTATAATAACCAATGCACTGAATTGCATACAAAATGAGCCAGTAGTCAGAACACTGATGTAATAATGCAGTCCCATGATTAGACTAATTTGTCTCAGTCAATATTTTGGCAGCAACTCCTTGTACCAACAGAAGTTTCAAAGTGGTCTTCAAGGATAGTCTCACACAGAAGGCTTTTCACTGGTACCTTCCATCTTTAGGGATATCTGCTCGACCAACTTATAGACTGTTCCTTTATTTGCATTTCTATTTGCATCAAAATTTGGGTTTCCACTATTGTTCAATGTCCTATTAAAATAAACGACCTTTTAATAATTGGGAGTGCCCTGGAGTAACTGGTAAGTGGAAAGCTAATATTGGCTTAAAATTTACAAGGACTGCATAATGACATTGGTTTTGACCTCCAGGACTATAATACAAATGTGAATTTCCTATTGCTGAAGGATGGTGTTTGGGGGTGAGAATTATATTTAGAGGGTAAAAACTAATTTACACTCTCACTGCTATTTCTTGCTTTCATTTTAAACACATGACTTTCAGTACTTAACAAATTAATCATTGTATTTCTAGCCCAATGAATAGAATAGCTGGTTTCAGGCCTGAAATTCCAGAGAAAGAAATGTCTCCCTGATATCTTGATCCATCTCTCGTTAGGCCTGTGGTACCTATGCCTTCCATCAATCTGGTAGCTGCAAGAATTAAATGAATGTACTTCAGACAATGTATCATTGTCCTGCAAGGGTTCTGTGCACAGAAGGCATGCAGAATCTCTTTCATTTCAAGGACTGAAGTCCATTTTGGGAGAGCTCTTAGAGTAGACATTCCAGCAGTTGGGTAGGACTGTAGTCATAAGGTAACGAACATAGGCTGAGTGTGGCTTGCCACTGAAATATAGGTGGTTGTCGAGACTTAGGTTATCATGTTGTCTGAACTCATCACTCTTTGATTACGGTTTCTCTTTTCTCAGCATTTTGTACGTCACTCTGGTTGATCTCAGAAAATTAGTTTAGATACAAAACAACCATAACAACAGTTTGAGGTGGTGATTGATGATTTTATCCTCCTCGCTAATCCAGAAGTCCTGGTGCTTCAACCCTGTGAGTCTTGGCTCCACTACATCAGTGGCTGCAATCCTAAGTACATTTATTTGGGTGCAAATCC